>NC_056664.1:86841063-87159396 GCF_018350195.1 Panthera tigris
AGCAAAACAGAAAAAAAGTTCACAAAACTGAGTTTATATAACTGCATGAATTTATAAAATGTTGTATGAAAAGCTATAGTGAAAATATTTTGCAAAATTCAAGCCTAGTAAACAGTTAATATTAAGGTAAAATACTAATTCATCATATACATTAAAATCTCAGTTGAAAGATAAATAAAATATTTAATAATGGAAAAAATCATTAACTTTTTACATACTCTCAAAACATTAAGATTTATACTACTTTCCCTTGAGATGCTTATGCTTTCTCAATAGCAACCAAAACTGGTAGATGGATCACTTTTAGTAAGCAACAAAACTATTTGATTTTTCAAATAAAAACTAGAAATATCCATGAAACACAATCATGTGCTCTCTCCCGAATTATTAGAACAATGCCAAAAACATGCATCAAATCATACATACATAAGCAGTAACCACTCATAATAATAGAAAACCCAAAACAAAAGGAGGAAAAGGCCTGCATGCTGTCAAAAGCATCCTTTCTATTTTTCCTGAAAATTCATATGCATTTTTTGTCATCCAGCAGTCCCTCAGGAGAACATTTCCTCTTGTACTTCTTCCTTCCCTAACTAGACAACCCCAATTCTCTCACAGATTAAAAAAAAAAATTGTTTAGAATAAATGATACCACACTAATAAAAGTTAAAATAACTAGAACTACTGAGCAAGAAAAACATTTGAGGGGAATAATAAACACAGTTCTATGCACGTGCATACACAACTCCCCCCCCCCCCCCGCCCAATCCCAAATGTCAAAATTGATATATAATACACAGATGAACTTCTAGGCTCACTGGAAAAGAAGAAAAAGTGTTTAAATATATATGTATTCTCAAAATGTATTTTGAAGCCAGGAAAACAGAGGCTTAATCTTTTAAGGAGTTGTACTCAGCACATAGAATATCAAAAAGAAACTAACCATGCCTTCTGAATTATTTCGTAGTCTCAAAATTTAACATTTTAGACAAGTTTTCAACTGCCTTTAGACCTCTTCTGCAACCAGGCTCTTGTTTAATACAAAATAGGATGTCAGTTGATCAATATCCATTTGGCTTAAATTCATAAGTCCACAACCTCCCTTAAGTGGTAGAACAAACAGGTACAAAGCCTGAAAATTTATTGTTTCTTTTTAAACTCCAAATGATATTTGCAGATGCCAAAAGGCATTTTGAAATCACTCACCCTTACTTCAGTAAAAATGAAAAAGGGGGATGGGAGGAGGGAGAATCTCATGAGGCCTTGTATGTCAAGTTTTTGCCCAGAGCTAATTTTCATAGCTGTGTTATAAAACCCTGAAAATGGAGGTTTATAATGGAAATGCTGACAGACCCTTAACTATAGCAGCATGAATGGATATAATTAAAGAAAAGCTTTTGGCTACACCTAACTCCACAAATGAAAGCTGCCATTTTTATATTAACCTCAAATAACAGCAAGTGAGAACCAGAAATGGGATTCCAGAAAGGTAATGTGAAATGTTAAAGATGACTGCTAAAAACTGCTTGACATTCGAAGTTTTAAACATGGAGGCATTTAGTTAACATAACCAAGTCAGTATTTTCATAATGCTACTTAATCAGCAATAAAGAATGCTCTGGTGAGCCATCAGCTCCAGTTAGCAGAAAGTGGCATATGAAGTTATTATTTCTTAACAGCCTAGAGGGAGCCGCTTCTCCCTTTAATCAGTGATCTTCGTTCCTTCCTACCTATAATTTCTCTGTCATACAGTTATAAAACTATTACCCAGTTCAACATACACACTCACACATCCTGCACACACATTTATGCAAGGACTGGTACCTTATTCCCACCTGAATTTGAAAACAGAAGAGATTGCTAAGGTAAAGTATTTCATTCTTTTTCTTGTCAGGGATGCAGCCAGGAATAAATATCATCAATCTATGTAACCCATCTTCCTTATCTAAACCAAAATTCAAAGAATTTAGCTCTGTTCTTCAAAGGGGGGCAGGGAGCCTATGCTTTAGTTTTTATCAACTATCAAAACATTTTTGAACCTTTTAATAATATTAAAAGTAATACTAACATTATAGCATACCTAGGAGGCTCCTATGAAAAGATCCTCAGAGAAGTTCCAGATTTTGGATGAAGAAAGTAGGAACAAACACATCTCTATGATCAAATATCTAAAGGACTTTTTCTTGTGTTTCCCCTCTCTGCCTCCTTTTCTTCTTTCTTTTTAAGTTAACAATCCTGAATGATCTCTGGGGTTCTTTCCCCAAAGATCCGAAACTAAAAGCCTGTCCATCTTCAGGGTATCTGCCTTGGAAGCTCTAAAACTGATGAAATAAAACAAAACCATCCAAGTCACAGTCCCTCTTATTATATACTTTAATCAGTCTCACTGAAGAACTGTGTGCAAATTACAATGCAAGCTTCAGAAAATTAAAAGATGGTAGCACCTACATGATGACAGCTTTAATGAAGACTCCCCACACTACTGCACTTTTCTTTTTTTAATATTTATTTTGAGAGAAAATGTGAGTGGGGGAGGGGCAAAGAGAGAGGGAGGGAGAGAATCTCAACCAGGCTCTGCACTGCCAGCATAGGACCCAATCCTACAAATTGTAAGATCATGACCTGAACCGAAATCAAGAATCAGACACTGAACTGACTGAGCCACCCAGGAGCTGCATGCTCCACTCACTGTTACTCAAACACATTGAGCTCATTCTTCTCTCTGCTAAAAATGCTCTACAATTATGGCAACGGAAGTGATATATGATTACACAGTCACTTACAGCTACTGTTTTTAATCATAGTTGAGCATTATAAAACAAAACTAAAAGTAGGTATGTGTGCAAGGAATTAAATGTTATCAACATAAATATATTTGTGTCTTTTTCATAGGTTAGTCCTACAGATCAACGGCCTTGGTTTAGATGATAGCAGACTACAAACCCAAAGGAGATCTAGTTAAAAGAAATTTCTAATATAAATGTATACTTGCTTTCGCCTTATATAATCAATAGTCTTCAACATGCATCCTTGATTCCTACCTTTGTACTTGACTAGTAATGCCCATGATTACCAGAGATGCATTACAGTTTATAAGATACTTGCAAGCAGAATTTTTCCAACATTTTGAAATAGTTTTGGCTTTAATACTAAAGGATTTTTACCAAATTGAATTTAAAGAGCAAAAATTTGTTTTTATTATAAGAAATGAAATTTAGATGGAATAATGTTGATAATAAATTAAAGATAAATTACTGCAAATAGGGGCGTCTGGGTGGCTCAGTCTGTTAGGTGTCTGACTTCAGCTCAGGTCATGTTCTCATGGTTCGTGGTTCGAGTCCCACGTCGGGCTCTGTGCTGACAGCTCAGAGCCTGGGCCTGCTTCAGATTCTGTGTGTCTCTCTCTCTGGCCCTCCCCCACTCACACTCTGTCTCACTCTCTCAAAAATAAACATTAAAAAAAATTTTTAATTACTGCAAATAAAACATGATTTACTTGTCTCCACCCCTCTTTTTGATCATTTTTTCCATCTGATGACTCATTTAAAAAATATATAACTTGTAAAAACATAAAAACAAACTGAACAAAAAGCACTATCCCCCTTTTTTTAGTAGCAAAAATAACAGCTAAAAGCACTCATAAATATATATGAATAGGTAACACTTTAAGGTTTACAGTTTGCAAATATCATTTAACTGCTTATGATTTATAAATATATATATAATGGTTTGGTTAGTTTCTGTTTAGTTATTTGTAAACTTTAACAACGGTAATGTAAGAAGGTAGCTGTGATTGGTTAGAGTCTGAGTGGTGATACTGAGACCTATTTTAGTAAGCCACAGAAAGTCCATGTTTCCATTTCTTCATCTATAAACAGGCAGGACAAGGTTGGCAAAGAAATAAATGAGTACAGTATTTGTATACTGTATGTCTTTCAAGAATACAACAATTATTCTTGTGTTTCTAATTATCATTCTTAAAGAATAACCAAAAAAGTCCTAGGTAGGAGCTTAAAGACAAAAAGAAGTCAGTGAACAAAAAAGAAATAAAGAAGAAATTTCTTACTTTCTTACTTTTATTTACATTTTTAAAGCCTCTCCAACTTTTGAAATTAGTCCCATTCTCCTATTACCAAGTTTCCATTAACATTTTTACAAACTTCAGCATTTAATTTCTTATCTGAGAATGCATATTTTCTAAATATACTCCATATGCTAATCTAAAAGTGAGAAAGGAGGCTTTCTCATATACTATTAGGGAGTGTAAAAGTTGGCACAAGTTTTTTTTTTGTTTTGTTTTGTTTTGGGGGGGTAGAAAATCTGGTATCATCTATCTACATTTAAATGCGCATAGACCAATTCATTTTTAGAAATTAATCTATTCTTCCACAAATACACAGAGAAGGCACATATAAAGATGTTAAATAAAACTGTTTAAAATAACAAAGTGGTAAACAATATAAATTGACATTATTATGGTATTCATTAAACAAAGTTTGGTACAACCATAAAATGAAACACTAAGTAGCCATTAAAAAGAATTAGATGGGTATCCATCTACTAACATGGAAAGCTGCCAAAGAAATATTAAGTGAAAGGCGAAAGATTTATTCGATCTGAAGAAAAAAAAAAGAAATATTAAGTGAAAAAAGGCAGGTGCAGAACAAAGATCATCTGTTTTGTGTTTTTAGCCTATAAATGAGAAGAAAAAAATCTGGAAGATTCTATGAGAAACGATTTTACTTCTGTGGAGTAAAACAAAAGCAGTATTTAAGTGGATCTGAAAACATTGTTTTATATGGGTGATTGGTGTTATCAACAGAAAAATCTTATTTTAATCTCAGAATAAATTGTCTTACCTGGAAATATTTCATGCAGTTGAGGTTAGAACTCTGCAGCAAAATAATTTAAAGAAGCTTACCTTTTTTTTTTAATGGTACAGGGTGGTCAAACTCTCCTTAAGGGCACAAAATGCAAATGTTTCAGTAGAAGCCACCTTAGATTTGAGCTCATGATCTTGTTTAGACTATCTGAAACATTCCTTTGGATAATACTATTCCTTTAGCAAAGGTAAAAAGGGAAGGAGGGGCAAAGAAGCAGTTAGGGGACTGCACCAGAGCTGCTCGGAGTTTAGTTTTATGTGTTAGCACATAAACTTTCTTTTTAAAGAATTACTGTTCAAAGTAACAGTTTGGAAACTACTTATGCCAACATAAAACCAACTCCTCTCTCTCCATTTGGATTTCATGAGTGTATCGAAAGGAAAGTTTTAATATAGAATCAACATAGGTGATGACATAAAATAAATCGATAAATTAGAGTATTTACTGGAAAACGTACCTGATTCTGGCCAGAACAGCTTGTAGAAAGCTCAACACGATCCTAAGTTCAGATTCTTGACAAGCTCGCAGAAGCATACTGAATCCATCATTAAGCAGTTTTTCATGGGAAGGATGCAAACAATGGCTAGTCTCAAACACTTCTTGAACACCATCAATATAGATGGAAAGAAGGGTCCAGAGAGTCTGTCTTTGTCCCATTTCATCATTCTTAGATACCAAGAATTCTTTTGCTTTCTCTCGAAAAGCACCTGAAAATTTCTCAGCCAAAACACCAATGTCCAGATTTTTCTGGATATACATCAAGAGGAAGGCCACTTGACCCTTCCAAATGAGAGGAGATGTTATAAAGGAAGGCTTGAGGAAATTCAGGAGGCCTAACACATGACCTGCTACATCTTCCACCTCTGCAACAGCTGCTAAGAGTAGAAAAAGGATGAAAAAGTTCTGAAGACCAACTTCAGTTAGTTCTTCCATTCTTTTTTGATGGAATTTAGAATATATTCTGCAAAACAAAACAAAAAAAAATTACCTTAAAAATTTTTCAAATAACAGCTTTTAAAATAACCTTTTAAAATAACAGCTCAATACTCCTGACAATCTCATTATTGTAAATTTAGCTAATTCTTCATTATAATGTTGCCATTGTCACTTTTTCTACTTTGAAAATACTCACAGAATACTCATACCTTCAAATTTCTCAGTGAAGCAGCAATCATCTATGAGTGAATTAAAAGGATTCAGTGGTCTTCCCCAAAGGACAGTATAAGTTCTTTTCATATAGTACATGGCTTTTCCTGTTATTTTAGTACTCTTAATCACCTTTCTTTTTTAATTTTTATTGACAAATAAGAAAGAATATATATCCCCTTTTTTTTAAAGTTTATTTATTTTGAGAGAGGGTGAGGGTGAGGGAAAGGGGGAGGGAGAGGGGGAGAGAGGGAGGGAGGGGGAGAGAGGGAGGGAGGGAGAGAGAGAAAATCCCAGGCAGGCTCCATACTATGAATGTACTGCCTGACACGGGCTCAAATCTACGAACCATGAGATCATGACCTGAGCTGAAACCAAGAGATGGACACGTAACTGACTGAGCCACCCAGACACCCCAAATATATACTCCTTTAAGTACAATTTGATGTGCTTTAAAAAAATCTTAATGGGGCAATTTTAAAACAATTTTCCTTAAACTCTTTCTCCCTGTACCCCTCACAAAGACCTGCTCTTGCCAGAATTATACCTAAGACAATTCAACGTGCTGGAAAAATTATTTTTACTTATTGATAAAGTAAAATGGTTAGTGTTTAAATGTGCAAGACTCCCCATTTAAAAATCTCTTGTGTTAATATAATTTACTAGTCGAAGTAAAGGATTACTTCATCAATTAAGGGATTAGGATAGGAATAATAGAACTGTTACTGAATAAATTCCAAATATTTGTTTTAAATAAAAGTTCTGAGTATTATGTCTTCCATAAAATGATTTAAGATTCAAAGATAAACTGGCAAACAGAAAAAAAAAACTACTGTTTAAGCCACATAATTTTTGGAGGTTTAACAAAGAAGTTACCATTAAAAAAAAGTATACACTAAAAAAATTCTACTGTATCACCATCATCTTGCAAGTCATATATGGGAATCAAACAGGAATTTCATTTAGTGGTTCCTGACAAATCCCTACCTAGAACATGAAGGAATTCTTACTCTGCAAGAGCTCCCATTATATAAGCTGAGCAAGTGGTGGGGGGCAGTATATTTTACAAAGAGGGCTAGAAAAAGGGCTAACAGATAAAGAAAGTAGATCAAGGGAAGACAATAAAAATTCATATCTATTTAACAAGCAAAATTCTCAAAAACAAAAACCAGATAAATATGACCGAAAGTTTATTTTACCACACCAGAAATGAAAACTGGGCATTCTTCTCAAATGAGAACATTTGAGTTATTTGGTTCTACCTTCTGGTTAGTTTTCATTCAAGGAAGCAGGACTAATGGGACTGCTGAATTCAAAGAATGCAGAGTTTTACAGACTGACTCTATTACCTGCCAGTGTATGATTTGGAAAGGTTTTCTATTTCTGTAATTTTGAATAAAATTTATGCACTGAATTATATAATAACGTTACAATTAATTTTGGCAAAAGAAACAACAGTTCTCTAATATATTTAATATATGGAATTTCAATCTTTAGGACAGATGAGATAAACCAAAATTCTCCCCAAGTTCTAGATACTAGGTTTGTTCCTTACTATAGTAAATTGGCAGGATCAAAAGGCTGCATGTTTTGTTGTCCTGTATACACTAGGGAATACATTTTAAATGTATAAACCATAAAGACTTCTAAGCACAAGTTAACTTTAAAAATACAAACAGTTAAGTAACACTTCTTCAGAGTGAACGTTCATGACAAAGAAATATATGGCACATACCTTCCTTTGACTTGTTTCCAAGGATGAGGGCCATTGTTCTTCATTGCTTTCTTAACAACTTTTGCCAAAATGCAAAGGAAAATGGTGTAACTACTGCTGGATTTATACAGGCCATTATCTTGTTTATCACAACAGCAAGTCTTCACCATTTCTAGCATAGACAAGGGTGACTTAATGATATGTGTAAGGCCTTTCAAAGGAAGCCAAGAGATGCTAAAAGAACTATTCTACAAGCAAAAAAGAAAAAAAGAAAAGAATATAAGTATTAAATCCAAGTAAACAAAAATGGAAATCCCAATTAGCTCACTAAAAGTTTGACTTGCCTTGATCACATAAATTACAAACAGTACTACACATCCTGCCAAAATAAAAATTCCACAAAAGCAGAGACACCAAGGGCTGTTCAAATTCCTAAAACATCTCCAATATGTCTTTTTAACAGTTGGTCTGTCCAAATTAGGAAACATACAAGATCCATCCATTGCATTTGGTTGCTTTGCTTCTTTAATCTCTTATGTAAGTTTCCCAGAGTTTATGTCATACCATTTATTTTTATATTAGATCATTTATTGTGTAGAATTTTCTCCAATCTGGATTTAGCTGCTAGTATCTCCCTAGTGTCATGTAATGTACTCTTTTATCCCCTATTTGTTCTGAAAATCGGTAGCTGTATCTAAAGGATTGATCAGATTCATGCAAGTTGAGTTTTTTGATAAGAATATTCCATTGGTAGTACTGGGTACTTCATGTTGCAATTAGGAAAACAGACATTAAATCGGGTCATTCCTTTTGTGACGTTAAGATTGAGGGTCTTATCAACCTGATCTGTTAATCTGAGTGATCCCCAAGATTCTCACTGAACAACTTTAGCAGCCATTAATGATCACTGCCCAGAAGCCTTACTTCATCAGATGTACAAAATAGTGATTTTCTAATTCTATCATTACTTCTTAATTAGCTTATTAGAAATTTGGTTATTCTTAAATATAGTTTATATTCTCATTTATAGTTTTCAGAATAATGAGGGTTTGGTTTTTTTTAATTAATGTTTATTTATTCTTGAGAGAGAGAGCGCGCGCGCAAGTGAGTGCATAAGTGGGGGAGGGGCAAAGAGGGAGAGAGACACAGAATCCAAAGCAGGCTTCAGGCTCTGAGCTTTCAGCACAGAGCCCAATGCAGGGCTCAAACTGGCAAGCTGTGAGATCATGGCCTGAGCCGAAGTCAGATGCTTAACCAACTGAGCCACCCAGGCGCCCCTGTATTTGATAAGTTTCAATCTACAGCAATCATTATTCTTTCTTATGCTCAAATTTACCCAGCATTGGAGCAATGGGACCTCCTTTTGACATGACTCCATCTTACTTTGGTATTTTCCAGCTTTCAGATATGACAAGCATTGTGGACTCATACACATGTTGTCTCAGAACTAGAATGGGTCATTTTTCCAATCAGCCTGAAATTATGCTTCAGAGAAAGGTGTTTTTCTTATTTTTAATAAGCTCTATTATGTATAAACCCAAACTAGTAATTTACTTGTAAACCTCCCATTTCCATTTTCTATCTCGATTGAAGGGGTCACTATTTACTCGGGAACTCAAATACTCCAAATCTTCTCTTTTTTCCACACATAACAGGTAACTAAATCCTATAAACCTACCTTTATAATTTTTATTTTTCAAACATATCCTCTCCTTTCTAAATCCATTGCCCCTATTTTACTCACTCACTGCATTATTAGCATTTATTATTACATTGGACTATTAATATAACACCCAAATTATTTATAGCATTTTCAGAAAACTCTCTCACACACGTACCCAATATGTCACATCCTTGGTTTTCTATATCTCTGGAATAAATCATAACTCAACCTGCACATTATCTTCAACCCTACATAATCTAGTCACTGACTACCCTATGTTCCTTATCTGCTGTTTCTTCCCATAGTCATATCAGACCTATCCAAAACTATTTAACACGGTAGGAAAAGACCAAGTTTTTTATGTGTTCATACATTTGTTCATTATGTTCCTTTCACCTGAACACTCCATTTCTTCTATGCCTGGAAAATTCTACTCATTCTCCAGTTAAAAAATTACCTCATAAAGCCTTTCACAAGTCTATACACTGGGTCAGATACTCTCTCCTTGGACATTCCACAGTACTGTAACTTCTTCCCCACAATGTCCACTAACCTATAAGCAACTCAAATGCCAAGACTATGTCTTATTCAGAATAGCATTAACTGTTCAATGTGTTGCTAGTAATCAGTAATTGTTAGAAAACATTTATAAATGAGGATTAAAAAGAAATATCTTTCTGGTGCAATTTTGGTTCCTTTGCTTACTTACTCTCACTCTTAAGAGAAAAGAGACAAAATGTTCCATTCCCTTATGTCAATGCTCTATAAACAATGCTTATGAAAGGTAAAACAATATTTTTGAGCTACTCTAATCTACTTGGAAAAATTAATTTTTTAAGAAAAATCTGTAACTTTTCATAATTAAACCATAAAAATATTCCTCAAATATGTACAAATTCTTCAAATTCCTGGAACACATTCATATTTTATTTACTCACCAGGTTCTTACTATAATATTCCCATAGAATGGTGACAATTACAATGTTTGGCTCCCAGAAATCACAAAGCGTCAAACAACAGTGCAGATGCATTCGTAATTGTTCTTCTGGTATACCATCCTAAAAAATAAAATGAAATTGTGGGAAAGTAAAAGGGCTCTGGTAACATGAATATTATTGCTTGATACGCACTGGATAACCTGCTTTTATTTATTTATTTATTTATTTATTTATTTATTTATTTATTTATTTATTTATTTATTTTTTGCTGTTTATTTTTGAGAGAGAGACAGAGCATGAGTGGGGGAGGGGCAGAGAGAGAGGGAGACACAGATTCTGAAGGAGGGTCCAGGCTCTGAGCTGTCAGCACAGAGCCCAATGAGGGGCTTGAACCCACGAATAGTGAGATCATGACCTGAGCAGAAGTCAGACACTCAACTGACTGAGCTACCCACGCACCCCTGGATAACCTGCTTTTAAAAAGAATATGAATACATATCACCAAATCATACCCACTCTCATCTTCAGACCAGAGGTCTAAATCAGGATAGGCTATTCTTCTAAAAATTTGCTTTATGTATTCAGATAATAGAAATTACATAACTCAAAGTGACTTTTAACACAATTATTTAAAAATTAAAGGTGTTTGTGATGGAGTGATTATAATAAGGGGGTATATATAATCTGAATTGCTTAAGGAGGAAAGTTTGGGCATGGAGGAAGACAGAAAATGGAAAAGATCCAATAGTGGTGAGCAGAATGAAAATGAAAAGAAAAATGAAAAAATGTAAAGCATAACCCTGGAAAATGGGTGAAATAAGTAAAAGAAACTCTGCTTAGATGTGAGGATATTAAGAAACTTACAGGACAGGGTGATTACATGCAATAATGTTGGGGTTGCTAATAAAAGTAACATATAGGTATAAAAAAAAAAGTGATCTTGGTGCTAAAACATTCGAAGAATAAAGGGAATCAAACGTGAGCAGATTTTTTTTGGTAAGGCATTAACTCTTAATTAGTAATCCTTTAGAATACACTCAAGCTTCAAGTCCTCCAGGAAACTTACTAACTTCCATACTAACAGAGACCCTTCTTTATGCTCCACAACCTCCTATGCACACCTGCATCATAGCACTTACCTTCTTAAATTTATGTTTGTCTGCTTTCAAGTGTCTGTGAGCTCTCTGAGAATTAGGATAATTTCCCCTGGGTCTAGCACACTGCCTGGTTTGCCAAACAAACTCCATAAATATTTCATGAATAAAACTGAGATCTAGGTTCTTGTGCCTCTTTTTACCAAGTTAACTGTATGGCTTAGGGAAAGATACTTAGCTTCTCTAAGAGACAACTAAGCTCGTTTAACCAAAGAAGGGAAGTTTCTGTCCATCATTAATATTCTTTTGATTTTATTATGAAAATATTAAGCAAGACCTAGGCTCATTCCTGTGGCATACTACTCAGATAAATTAAAGCATACTAAATTCAATATACTTCAAAGATTTATGACTCCAAAACCAACTATAAATACCATTCTATACCTCTTTCCAAAAACAGAAGGGAAAAGAAATTAACATTTAATGCACACTGGATTTGATCAAGATTGCTCTTGGTGACCAGACCAAGATTTGAATAAAATTTGTGAGGCCAGAACCCATGTTCTTTACACTGTGCCCAACCAAGAAGAAATTAAATATGGTGTATTCTGAGAGATTTTTTTTAATTTTTTTAAAAGAATGGAGATAAATTTCCCTTCTTTTCCCTGCTAGTGGCTACAGATTATAATGAAAAAGAAAATACCATTTTCTCCAGTTTTGGCAGGATTGGGTCATCAGTCGAGTAGGACTTAAAAATTTTGTTTAGCTTATAATTAATTACAGCTAGTATTTGTTATAAAATATGTTTTCATTTTATGTATATTCATTTGTTTTGAGCTATTTTCCCTTAGTTAAAAAAAATTTTTTTTTAATGTTTATTTATTTTTGAGAGAAACAAGAGATGAGGGAGGGACAGAGAGAGAGGCAGACAAATTCTGAAGCAGGCTCCAGGCTCTGAGGTGTCAGCACAGAACCCAACACAGGGCTCGAACCCACGGACCATGAAATCATGACCTGAAGTCGGATGTTTAACGGGATGGTTAACCTGAGCCACCCAGGCACTCCTCCCTTAGTTTTTTCTTAAAAATTCCCTTCGAAAATGTGTGTGTGCACATCAGCTGAATTAAGAAGAAAGGATTTGCCTAACTTCAAGCCCAGATAATCAAAGAGATATAAATACAAAATAGGAGAAAAGAAGCAAAGAGATATCTTAGCTCAAATTCATAACGAGAAAACAGAAGATGAAATACAGTGAAGAGTACTGGAAAACTCCTGTGTATATTAATTTCTTCCTACCTTACATTTTCCATCACACACTTATTGGAAAGGGAAAAAAAAAAGAAAACACAAACAAAAATATGGAAATTTGAGATGCTTTCCACAAGTATCATCAAAATAGATCTAGAAACCAAAAACGATTAAACACATAGCAGCAAAAAAGTTTTAAAATAGAAATAATGGTAAAAATAGTTTTATTCAGAATCCAACCAAGTCAAATGCTTTGAGAGAGCACATTGTGAGTAAAACATGTAAGAAGACTCAAATCCCAGCTTTGCCACTTCTTAGTTACCTATATGAACATGGACAAACTCCTTAACCCTATCAGGCCCTGCCATAAACATTAAGTGGAAGAATGTACATTAAGTGCTAAGTACAGTGCTTGCATAGGGATGGCTGTCACTGTGTTGTCTGCAAGAGAGATATATTTTTTTAGGCCAAACTATGATCAAATAATAAATGCAACAGGATCTCAGTATCATACCTTACGCTGATATATTTCATTTCTGTGAGTGCTAAGGTCGAACTCTACCTAAACCAAGAGGTTTGAATAATTACACCTAAATCCATGCCCTCTGAATAAAGAGTTTTAAACAATCCAGGTCTTTGGGCCTCTTTTCTACACAGCCTTACACCTGCCTGTTTGAATCCCAGAGGCTATGCTACTCAGCTTCTGCATTTTTCACAAGACCTATGGATGCTCTGTAGGTCTCTTCTCTGTTGTGTGAGTATGTATAAACTATTCAATGAGAAGGCTACCCCAGAATATTCCGTAGTGTCTGCTTTTGATTTCCTGATTCCATAGTGGCTGCTTTAGTCCTTTTATTTTTTATAACTTTTTTTTTTAAACTTTTATGTATTATTTTTGAGGTAGAGAGAACACACAAGACGGGGAAGGCGGGGGAGGGAGAGAGGGAGACAGAGAGGGAGGGAGGGAGGGAGGGAGGGAGGGAGGGAAAGGGAGAGAGAGAGAGAGAGAGAGAAAGAGAAGGAGACGCAAGCGCGCACGCACGTGCGCGCGCACACACGCGCACACACACACACACACACACACACACACACACACACAGAATCTGAAGCAAACTCCAGGCTCTGAGCTGTCAGGACAGAGCCCGATGTGGGGCTTGAACCCACAAACCAGGAGATCATGACATGAGCTGAAGTCGGAAGCTTAACCGACTGAACCACCCAGGTGCCCCTCTGCTTTAGTCCTTTTATAAAGAATGTCTTCCCATCTTTATTTTGAAATATCAAATTTAGGCATCTTAAATTTGGGTATATACCATACGTGATATTCTTCTACTGAACTAAAAATGAAAACAATTATCTTTTATAGCCAGCATACGTGAAAAGATGCTCAATATCACTGATCATTAGGGAAATGCAAATCAGAACTACAATGAAGTATCACCTCACACCTGTCAGAATGGCTAAAACCAACAACACAAGCAACAATAAGTGTTGGTGAGGATATAGAGTAAAAGGAACCCTCTTACACCATTGGTGGGAATGTAATCTGGTGCAGCCACTCTGTAAAACAGTATGGAGGCTCCTTAAAAATTTAAATACAGAATCACCATATGATCTAGTAACTGAGCTACTCAGTATTTACCCAAAGAATATGAAAATACTTATTTGAAAGGATATATGCAGCCCTATGTTTGTAGCAGCATTATTTACAATAGCCAAATTACATACACAGTCCAAGTGTCCATCGATAGATGAATAAAGATACACACACACACACACACACGCACACTGGAATACTACTCAGCCACAAGAATGAAATTTTGTTATTTGCAATACATGGATGGAGCTAGAGAGTATAATTATAAGCAAAATAAGGCAGTCAGAGACAGAGAAATACCATATGATTTCACTCATATATGAAATTTAAAAAACAGAACAAACAAGGAGAAAAAAAAGACAAGCCAAAAACCAGACTTTAACTATAGAGAACAAATAGTTGGTTACCAGAGGGCAGGTGAGTGGGTGGATGGTAAAATAGGTAAAGGGGATTAAGAGTATACTTACCATGATGAGCTTATCAGTAATATATGGAATTGGTGAATCACTATATTGTACATCTGAAACTAATATAACACTATTTTAACTATACTGGAATTTAAAAAAAAAATTACTCTTGGGGCACTTGGGTGGCTCAGTCAGTTAAGCACCCGACTCTTGGCTTTGGCTTGGGTCATGATCTCATGAGTTCCAGCCCCGTGTCAGGCTCCAAGCTGGCAGTGTGGAGCCTGCTTGGGATTCTCTCTCTGTGCCTCTCTCTCTCTCTCCCTCTCTCAAAATAAGTAAACGTTAAAAAAAAAAAAAAAAAAAATTACTCTGTTTTTTTTTTTAAATAAAAATGGCAATTTAACAATTGAGGGCTCATTTTTTAATGAATAACCTAACTAGAAGAAGTCATCAGAAGAATAAAATTTATTTGCAACCTAAATAATGACTGTTAGTCTGCCTGATTCAATGTATTTTTAGGATTAAAGAAAGTTGAAATTCAATATCCCAGTCAAGATCCTTCTGTCCAAGAAACATAATGATTTTGAATTAGTTACTAGGGGGCGCCTGGGTGGTTCACTCGATTAAGTGTCCAACTTTGGCTCAGGTCATGATCTCGCGGTTTGTGAGTTCAAGCCCCGCACTGGGCTCTGTGCCGACAGTTCAGAGTCTAGAGCCTGCTTCAGATTCTGTGTATGTCTCTCTCTCTCTCTGCCCTTCCCCTGCTCGTACTCTGTCTCTCTTAAAAATAAACATTAAAAAAATTACAAATAAATGAATAATAGAAATAAATTAATTATTAGAAGATTACTGCCCCATATAATTGAGATCTAATTACATTCTGAGTTGTTTTTAGCCTTGGACTCTTCAGGTTCCTTAGCAAATAAAAATATTAGACTTGTTTTGGATATCTTTTTATACCCTTCAACAAACTTTAGTAGAAAATTGTCTCTAGGATGCCAAAAAATGAGGCTTTAAAAAACAGATAGTATAAAACTCAAAATCTTCCTCTTCATTTGAATACAATAATGCCGTTTTAAAGGTAGAACAAATGTTTACTGTCAGCATACACAAATATTAAATAGTACTGCCTCCAAAAAATGGTTAAGGTAAATACTTAACTATTCAATCATACCAATAGAAGCAAAGTTAAACAATAAATGTTCTCTTTACCTATAAAGCTCAATGTCTGTTTCTAGAAAATCCTTTTCTGGCTAGAAAAAGATTTGGAACATTATTTGGTTAATTACAACTACAGTGGCATGCCTACGGATTATATTTGACGACTGCTCTACACGAGGAATGTATGTTTTTTAAATACTGCAAATGGACTCTTTCACTGTTGGAGATAAAGTCAAAGCACACGGGCATGGGCAGATTTTAATTTACCTCAATGGGGGAAAACAGATATAATCAAACTGATAGTTCTATCTGAACATATTATTTATTTTTTATGACCACCTACTGCACCCACAAAATTGATTTCAAGAACTCCAGCAAGTAGTACTGAACTACTTATAAAATCTAATTTGATACAATCAAGGCATGACAAAATTGAAAGATCACTAGAGAAAATGGACTACTTCTTTCTAAATATTATAATGGCTTCTCTCACGGGAAAAATTACTTTGATTTTATGTTACATCTAAATTCCCAGAGAAAGTTTCTTGGAGTCACTAGACTATTTCTATTTCTAGGGTGCCTGACTTCCCACAGTTTGCCCAGGACTTTCCTGGTTTTAGTACTGATCCCAATTCTGGGAAACCACAAGCCAGGCAATTCCTGATGGGCATACTACTTATTTCCAAGAACTACTTATTTATCATCAAAATAAGTTCAGCTAACACCATTAACATACTAGCTATATTGTAAAGATATATTATGCAGTGTCAGAGTAACTTTTATTACATTATGAGTAAGACAGTTCAAAGTTTTTTTTTTTCAAGTAAATGAGTTTCCTTCATTTAAAATCAAAATTATAGTGAGTCATAAATACAAGAAAAAAAGAATTAATTTTCAAGCAACTAAAAAGGGTCTGAGGAGGGTTTTCAATCTCTTAGTCAAAAAGCAAACTTCTTAGTCAAAAAACAATGGAACAGAGATGATGATAAATTCTTTCTCCTGTTTGTCCTAGACCATTATGAGTGTATGGGTATTTATCCATATGACCCTTAGAACCTAAGAAATACTCTGTAATTTAAAACCTACCTGAATAAACCATAAATTCATACAATGTTAGAGCTGAAAGGAAGTTTAAGAGGTTTTAAAGCTGTGTTAAGGCATTAAGACTGGATCAATAGCTAACATAATTAACAATGACCACTTTTTAGTGATCCCCTACATTCTTGAAGTAAAAAAAAAA
Source organism: Panthera tigris (assembly GCF_018350195.1). Lineage (NCBI taxonomy): Eukaryota > Metazoa > Chordata > Mammalia > Carnivora > Felidae > Panthera > Panthera tigris. Next base: position 86,858,155 of record NC_056664.1, read on the forward strand.
AAAATGTATATAAGACACTTTCTGAATTACTAAATCAGTATGTTCTCAAAAAGAACGAAGGAGAAAGCCAATTGAAATGACACAAAAAAATAAAAATAAAAACTTTTACAATGGTTGAGGTTATGGTTATTTTGTTTTTCATACAACTATGTATGCACAAGTCTTTGGAATTCTAGTCTAGAATTTTTACTCATTAATTGGAAGACTCATATTATAAACTAAATGTACTTATTGTATGCTTTACCTAAAAAAATTAAGAGTTAATATAGATAAAATGGAAAAGAAAATTTGACACTATTTATATGATTTTCAAAGATATGGCTACAAAATAAATGTGCGTGTATTCATAAGTATGAATGAGTGTGCATGTACGTACATATGATATATATATATCAATCCTGTACTATATTTCTTGTTTATTCCTCAAGATTTTAACAATCTTCATATCCTAACAGAAAAGTAATCTACTACCCAAATTTAAAAATATTCTTTACTAAAATTTCCCCTTAAATTCTTACATAAATAACTTATACTACAAAATTTTAGAGAACTACAATACAGTATGTTTAACGATGTGATGAATAGCACATTTAAAACTATTTTAAAAGGAGGTCAAATCTGACCTCTGGGCCATGAAGCACCACATTAGCGGCTCTGCAGAAAGAAAAATGATAACGTAGGAAATGAGGGCTCAGAAACTAGGACCTTATCAGTTAGAGTAGGATTCGCGCCTGTAAGACAAATTGCTCAGCAAGGCAAGTCACCCTCCTGCTGTGATGAGGATACAGCCGAATTTCCAATGCCACTATCTCCCTCATCGTGTCTCTAGACCTGATACCATACAGTCAAGGAATGGCGTACAGTTTTGAAACATCCACTACTTATCCTGAATACATTTTGTCAAAGTCACCGGCTAGGATAATTTTATTTGTCCTTCAACTGGCAACTCAGTGTTTGAAATAAAAATCTTCAAAGGATACTCATTCATAGGAACTATCTTATGTTGCCCCTTCATTAACAAAGAATGATGATTCCACCTCAGGTTTTTAATAAGTAAACAGAGTTTGTTATTTAAATCATTTTAAGAGTTTTCTCAGTTCTTAAAAAATAAAATCTGTAATGTTAGAAATTTAGCAAAGCCCACAAATTGTCTCATTTGAAAGCATACCTGAACACCGATGGACTTTTTTAGCAGTTCTTCTACAAAATTCCAATTTGATTCCATTTGTCTCTAGAAAGGGAGAATATTGCAGCAAAATTATTGCTCTCAATTATGCATTGAAATTATAGCATAGCAGGCTAGTAGTGAAGTACAAATATCTTCTCTATCATCAGACATCATTACAACTTCTTGAATGTCTAAAATTACTTGGACAGAGTAACTTGACAGACTTGGTAGAAAAAAAAATTGTAACTATTCCAATCCAATATAAACCTTAACAGGACATGTTTTATTAAACAATGGCACTTCTATACAATTATAACTGTTTTAACAAATATTTAAATTTTGCTGTCATATGTAATTTAAGCGGAAAAAAAAAACTTCATGTAGTTTTTGGAGTGTTTTATGCTTTGAGTGTTTTTCCTCATTGTATACTTTACTCACCAGAGATTTTTTTCATTTTATGTATAATAACATCAAGACAATCTATTCTACTAAGCAATTAACTAAACATTTTGTATAGGAAAAAAATGTACACAGTGCTACCTCATTTAATCAATGGTCACTTATCTGGAAGACTCCTCACAATAAGGAAGAAAGCCGAAAAGGACTTTCACAAAGCCAAAATACTTCACAAAAGCTAGGCACTGAAAAAGGCTTTGCTTTCCAAAGGGAAAGCCTGGAGGAACGCTCAGTTCTTAAAGCTCTGGATACATGTATACTAGTCAAAACCAGAAGAAAAGAAAGTGCTTTGGAGAGGAAGCAAATAACAACTAGTTTCTGACAGTGAGTGAAAAAGGTACAAAAGGTAACTGTAACACCTCAAAAAGCAAAGCCAGAACCCTTAAAGAATAGAAGCAAAGAGCCTCATCATACCCTACCATCCCCATCATAATTAATATGTTGTTCAGAAGGATGAACCCAAATGACTCATAAAAGGTTAAAGCATAAAAGGTTAAAGCATGTACAATATTCTTGATTAAAAAAATTTTTTTTTGAAATATTTATTTTTGAAAGACAGAGAGACAGAGCACAAGTGGGGGAGGGGCAGAGAGAGAGGGAGACACAGAATCTGAAGCAGGCTCCTGGCTCTGAGCTGTCAGCACAGAGCCCAATGTAGGGCTCAAACTCATGAGCCAGGAGATCATGACCTAAGCCAAAGCCGGACGCTTAACTGACTGAGCCACCCAGGCGCCCCTGCAATATTCTCGACTTTAAATGACTGGATAATGTTCATGTAAGATGCTCATTACATAAAATTACTAAACAAACATTTCCTTAATAAAGGTACTCAATGACTGTGGTAGCCCCTCTCTAAAATGGCCCCAAATGACCCTGTCTCCTGGTATTCATACACTTATTTAACCCTCCACCCCCACCCCACTGCACACTGTGCCAGGGTTGGTCTGTTATCAAGAGAGCATCAGTACTAATAGGAGTGTTGGTATGTCACTTCCAAGATTAGGTTAGAACACAATGAAGCTTCCATCTTAATGAAAATCTCTTGTTGACTCCGTCAGGGAAAACCATAGTGTGAACAGGCCTGAAGAAGCCTATATGATGAGTAACTAAAGCCTCCTGCCAACATGAGAAAGACTGGAAGTGAGTCCTCCAGCTCTAGTCTTCAGAGACTCAAGCACCTGCTGATAGTTTACTACAAACTCATGAGGGATCCTGGGCCAGAACCATCCAGCTAAGCTCTTACTGTATACCTGAGCCTTAGGAACTGTGTGAGATAATAAATGTTTGCTGTTTTAAGCTGCCAAATTTTGTTTCACAGTAATAAATAACTGATACAATGACTCAGTTATTTTTAGCAAAAAAAAAAAAAAAAAAATTATTGACCTTTTCAGATATATTTATGTAAATAAAGTGAATACAAACCTTTTATGAGGAGAGAATCTGTAGTAAAGAATTTGGCCTTACCCAAAGAGAAAATCTGGCCTTTATCCTTGGCTTCTGGGGAGTAATTTCTAGGCCCTTGGAATGTTGTACCTGATAGGGATATCTTTGTTTGCCGGGGAGCCTAGAGTCATACTGGATAGTCTAACAATGTAATTGAGGGTGGAGGCTGGCCACAGCCCAAAATCAACAATGTGACTTAGGCTAAGGGCTGTGGAGACCTGGAAAGTTGATCTGAAGATTGAGATTAACCGTGTGGGCAATCAATCCATCACATCTATGTAATGGAGCTCCAATAAAAACTGAACACTGCAGCTTAGGCAAGCTCTCCTGGTTGGAAATACTCCCTGCATACTGTCACACACTGATGCCAGGAGACTAAGGTATCTTGACAACATGGGGAGAAAACAACAGGAGCTCCACATTTGGTACTTCTGGACTCTACTATATACTCCTCCCTTAGCTAATTTTAATTTATATTCTTTCTCTGTAATAAACCATAACCATGACTGTAATAGCTTTTAGAGAGTTCTGTAAATCTAAGTAAATTATATGGTTTTGGGCATTCTTGAGCTTGCAATTGGTGTCAGAAACGAGCAGCCTTGGTAACTGGTTCTAAAATTCTCTCAAAAAGGAGACTATTTTGTTTTATAATACTATATGAACACTGTGTTAAGGTCTTTATATTACTTCCTCAAAAAAAAAACCAAAAAACAAAAACTTTCCATTTCACAATTTCCAAACACAATTAAGTCTCAGAGAGGTTATGTATATATACATACAAGTCAGAGCAAGAATTTTGCTCCAAAGCCAGTATTCTTCCCATTTTCTAATAAACCTTCCCTCACCTTTCAGCAATTCCCTTTTATATCACTCTTGACTAAGAAAACATCATCACTAACCCCAAATAAGCAGGGGTTATGACAGGACTACTGTATTTAGCTTTATAGTTTCATAGTGTTAGTGAGTATATTTCAGTGATTCTGTTCTATCAAGGCATTTGAATCACAGGAATTATAGGCAAGTAATGTATTCTTGTCCCGAGAATTTCAACTCTGTGGATCAGTACTGTGGCTATAATCTAAAACAAAAATAAACCATAACTCAGATTAAAGAATGACAACTATATCATGCCCAAATCAAGTCTAAGAGACTGTATCAAAGGACACAGATTTTTTTCTCCACAGCAAAACTGAACTTTGAGCACCTACATTTCTTTTCTACATACTAACTTATACAAAACTTAATCTCTCTGACAGAAAGGAAATATGGGGCGCCTGGGTGGCTCAGTTGATTAAGTGTCCGACTTAGCTCAGGTCATGATCTCACGGTTTGTGAGTTCAAGCCCTGCACTGAGCTCTCTGTCGGTACAGACCCTGCTTCGCATCCTCTGTCCCCCTACCCTCTCTCTCTGCCCCTTCCTTCTCATGCTCTCTCTCTCTCTCTCAAAAATAAATAAACATTAAAAATAAAAAAGAAAGGAAATAGGAAGTCATCAATTTTGGGTTATGTTTTAATATCTCTTATCCCACCATCCAAACTAAGACAACCACTTAAGCTTCAGGACAGGTCATGTCTCTACCACAAATATAAAATAGATACCCCATTCTCCACTTCCAGCAGACAAGGTAACTTGGTGCAGCTCTCACTTTAAGGTTATATTTCAGACTTTTTATCTAGTCACCATTTCAGATGTTTCGAAGATGAGCATCAGCTGGCGTGACATCAGCAGGGAAAGTACTGTTAAACTGATTCCTGCAATGCCCCAAAATATTTCTTCTCTTTAAACTATATTTGCTTTTAAAATAGATGGTGGCAATTGTGAGAAGATAACACACTCTTATCTAGGTTGAAAGAAAAACCTTAAATAGAAACACATGAAACTCTAAAGCCTCTAGTATGAGAGATACCAAATTTTCCTTACAAGCCTACATTAATCAATTGGCAAATTTTGTGATTAAATGCACAGCAAAAGTTTAATCCACAAAAAAGCTTTTAAAATAAAATTAAAAAATGAAGCATATGTGAAACCTATTTACAATGTTAAAATTTTGAGATGCCTGGGTGGCTCAGTCGGTTGGGTGTCCAACTTCAGCTTGGGTCATGATCTCGCGGCTTGTTCAAACCCCACGTTGGGCTCTCTGCTGTCAGTGCAGAGCCTGCTTTGGATCCTCTGTCTCCCCTTCTCTCTGCCCCTCCCCCACTAGCACTGTTTTTCTCTCTCTCTCTCTCAAAAATAAACAAACATTAAAAAAAATTCTTTTTTTAATTAAAAAAATAAAACGTAAAGATCTCATCTTGTGAGTGGAACAAAGCAGGCTTATTAATGCATGGCCATTTTCTATATGGTAGTTGGCTGTGATACTATATCATAAAAAGAAAAAAGAATTCAGAAAATTTTCAAAATTCTGATCAAAATATATCCCAGATCCAAATTAGCATTCTGCATAATCTCTCTGAAAGGATGAGTCAATATACCTTTACATTCATAGATCAGAATGATTACAGGACTTCTGAACCAAATTGAGACACTTGAGAGTAAAAGGAAAATTAACCAGATAGGAGGAGGGGATAATAGGCATAACAGAAACTGTCCATGGCAAACTGGTACACACGGTTTCCATACTGAAGGTCTATTCATGAGAGAAGGCGGTCTTTAGGAGAACCCCAATATCAAATTTATCTAAGTGACAAAGATAGGCTGACATTTAACTACGGTGTACCTCAGTTTTGTTACTTGTAAAATGGATATGTTACTCTCTCACCTACTTCATGTTACTTCACAGATATAAAGGCTGCTTAGTCGCTGTGAAATATTAAACACTTAGCAAATGTGGGGCGCCTGGGTGGTTCAGGAGGTTAAGCATTCAACTCTTTCGGCCCCGGTCACGATCTCAGGATCATGAGATTGAGCCCTGCGTTGGGCTCCGTGTGGAGCTTGGAGATTGCTTAGGATTCTCTCTCTCTCCCTCTCCCTCTGTCCCTCCCCCATTCACGCTTGCTCTAAGTAAATAAATAAAATTTTTAAAAAAACCCACAAAACACTTAGCAAATGCAATATGCTGAAGGCATCACCCCTAATGAAAACTAGTATCAACTAGAGAGCTTGAGGTGTTTTTTTTTTCTCAAAGATATTAAGAAGTCCAGAAATATCTGAAGTTCTTTGAGCACTCATGAATACAGTCCAAGTCTGTTTTACACATATACATATACATTATACATCTCTATTATTTTTATCATATGAAAGGTTCTTTTTCAAATATGATGGCATTTTCCTCTTAAAACCTTCTATATAATTTAAATTAAGATTCTTAAAATATATGTATTTTAGCAAAAGAAAATCATACAGGAACTGCTGACATATTAAAAGACGTAGATTAAGCTATTTTAAACACAGACAATTCAATTACTATCTTGATTCAGGGCTAATAAAAGCATTAATTTCCTATGGAATTCTCTGTATGAAATAGAAGAGTGATTTCAGCAATGCAACTGTACAGTACAACAGTAATAGTAATGATATATATTAACATGGCTAGATTACGTACCACATGTGGGTGTATGTGGAGGTCAACATCAACCACCACTGAAATACACCATTCACTTGCGTAAGTGTTAGCGGCAGTTCCAGCAAGCATTTATAATCTGAAAGCATGCTCCCTGAAGCAAGAGGCAATAAATCTGTTTCATGTACATCCTATCATTGGCACCTATTATTATGATAACCACCTTAATGGTAACTCAAAGGTGCTTTTAACTAATTACTGTTTTTATTTACACCGATTAAAATCAAAAATATGTACTGGGGAATTAAAATGGGAAGAGAAATAAAATGCTGATGTAAAGACATTATTTTATAGGGTAAATTTTTGAGTTACTTTAATGTTCTAGTATTCTAATGGTTAAAAGATGTGAAACATTAACATATTAACTCCACAAAAATACTCAATGAAAGGTCTACTGCAATAATAACGACAATCTGCTATGATTTATGGAGTATTTACTACATATCAGCATGATAAGAACTGATGTACAGAAACAAAGGACATATAATCCTTTTCTCTGGGATGCTCATTCCACTGATCCCTCTCAATAAATTGGTATAATGCTTAAATACGTTAATATTGATCTGTGTGTGAGTTTCTCAGAGAACTTTCTGATTTATTATTTTAATTTATCTTGGGATCTCCTGGAAAGCTTTTTATTATTAGGCGGATCATTTAGAAGACCTTTTGAGGTCCTTTCCATTCCTATGACATAACTGTCAATGCTAACTGACCCTCAGATTCCATGCATGATTTCCGAGCTGACTTTGTTCAGTATTCAAAAAGAAGAAAGTCTGTCAAGGAACAGGTTTCATAAGCAATGATCTCCATACCTGATAGAGGATGAGAACCAAGAAACTTTTTACAAATAAGAATTCCCAAATTCCAAACCAGATCACTAAATCAGGACCTCTAGAGTTGAGATCTGAAAACCTGAATTTTTAAAAACTTCCAGGTAGGTCTGATGGATGATAAGCCAGATTTGGGAACTACTCCCCCCGCCCCCCCCCCTGTAAAAGGTAAATTTTGAAAATCAGACACATTAGCTAAAAGATTCCATATGTTATAGAACTGATGGGCTAATAGAATACTACACTATTCACTTCTGAACATGGAATAATTATACACAAATAGAGCTTCAAATAAATATGTCTACCAGCTAGTTTTATTCACAGGGCTTTTTAAATAACACCAAAAAAAAAAAATGTTTCTAACTAGAAATTAATATAATAAAATCTATTTGAAGTAAACCTCATGGTTGTTTAATAGATTAAGATATCTTTATGAAAAGCTTCCCTAAAGAAGCATTATTCGGAAAGAAATAATTTTACCTAATTATTCACAGAAACTACTAACTCATTACTGGAGACATGTGCTTTCCCTTCATCAATTTTACAGATTTTGGAACTAAAAGGCATTTTCTGAACACTCAATCCCATGATTTTTGGAAGAGGGAACACAGGCTCAGAAAGGTTGAAGTAATTTACTGAAGGTCACACAACTACCTAGTAGCAGAGCCAGGACTGGACTAGATCTCAAGTCTCCTACAAGGTGCTCTACCTTAAACAGTAAAAACATAAAAATTACCATTTTTCAAGATGTTTAGGGAAAGGTCTACCAACTTCTAGATTCAGAAGCTGAATTTTTCCCTGTAGGATTGTGATCTACTTTTATTTTTAATTTGTTTTTTTAATGTTTTATTTATTCTTGAGAGAGAGAGAGAGAGAGAGGGAGAGAGAGAGAAGGGATAGCATGAGCGAGGGAGGGGCAGAGCAAGAGAGGGACACAGAATCCGAAGCAGGCTCCAGGCTCTGAGCTGTCAGCACAGAGCCTGACGTGGGGCTCAAACTCACAAACCATGAGATCATGAGCTGAGCTGAAGTTAGACACCCAACTGACCCACCCAGGCGCCCCTGTGATCTTTTTGTTGTGTTTCTGTGCTCGTTTACTAACGTGTCTACAAAAAATACATATTAATAATATGAGAAAGTTTAAGAAAATAAAATCTTACCATTTCATCTTGTGTTCCATGGCGATCAAACTGGTAAAATGATGCTACATGAGTCATGATCCACCAACTAAAACCTAATGGATCCCTGGGCTGGATTATAGGCACAGAAGGTCGTCTTCGGTCACTCGATTTGTCAAAGAATGTTTTAAGTAGTTTATTCAACCAGTTCCAAAATGACTATACAAAGAGAGGTAATATGATTCAATTACACTAAGAACATAACCTTTGGTTTGGGCTTTTTTCTCCATTTGTATAATAATATATACACATAAAAGAGAAAAAAACCCATGTATGTGAAATTTAAAGAATAAAAATACACAGGTTAAGAATTATTAGAACATGATTAGCACTCTAGAAAGATCCTATGTGTTCCACAATCACATCTTCTGCCATCCAGGGGAAATGATTATCCTGACCTTCATCATAAATCATTCTCTTGTTTTTTAAGTTTTGCCACATAGGCCTATAAGCCTAAATCATATACAGTTTGGCTTCCCATCACCACTTTTTTATCCATGTTTGTATTCTTAAGTGGCCTAATTCTATTCTTTATAACTTGCTTTTCTCAACATCGTGTTTCCGAGATTCATCCATATTGCGTATAGGCCTAGTTCATCAAAGTATTCCAAAATATGACTATATGATGAACCATTTACCTGATACACTGTTGTTGAACATTTGATGAGTTTTAGTAACTTTTTTTTTCTAGTAATTTGTCCATTTCATAAACATTTTCAAGTTATTAGGCATACAGTTAATGACAATATCTCAACTTTTAAAAATATCTGCAAAATCTGGTCATGTTCCTTTTTAAATTTTTAGTATTGACTGTGTAATCATTTCAAGAGAAATTAGCCAATTTTAGTAACTTTTAAAGAACCAATTTTTGGCTGTTTTAGTCTTTTTCTGTTTTGATCTTTGTTATTTTTAATTTTACAAATTTGTGTTAGTTTTATTTGCTACCTTTTACTTTCTTTGGGTTTATTATGCAGGGATTTTTTTTCCCTAACTTCTTGTATGATGAATTATTTTTAAGTTTATTTACTTATTTTGAGAGACAGAGCATGTGTGTGAGTGGGGGAAGGGCAAAGAGGAAGAAAGAATCCCAAGCAAGCTCTGAGCTATCAGACCGGAGCCCCAAATGGGGCTCAATCTCAGGAACCGTGAGATCACAACCTGAGCCAAAATCAAGAGTCAAATGTTTAACTGAGCCATTGAGGCGCCCTATGATGAATTCTTAGCTCATTAATTTTCAGCTTTTCCCCCCTCTAACATCTGTATTTAAAGTTATAAATTTCAGGGCTCTGCAATGGCAGAGGCTGACGGAACTCTCCCTCTCTCTCTAACCCTCCCTACTTGAGAGAGCTCACTCTCTCAAAAATAAATTAAAAAAAAAACAACAACATAAAGTTATACTTTTCCCTCTTTATCTTTAGCTGCAGTCCCAAAGCTTTAATTAGTAGTATGTTAGTTATCATTTACTTCAAAAAATTTTACAGTTCCCATTATATTTTCTTTCACCTATGGGTTAGAAATGTATTTCAATTATTTCTAAGCATATGTGTATTTCTTCTTGTAATTCAATTTTTATTTTCATTTAATACTATGTTCTCAGCCACATAAAAATTTAAATTTGCTTTATCTTCCTGATAAATTGAACCTTTTATCAGTACAAAATGACCTAATGCTCTTATTGGTTTTAAAGTCTAATTTTCTCTAATGCTAGTTTAACATATTACATCTTTTTCTATCAATTCTGAACTCTTCTATAGTTTGTTTTAGCTTATCTCTTATAAACAGCTTACATTCTGTTCTGACAGTATATTTTTTTAAATGAGCATTTAGTAGTCCACTAATGTAATGACTCCTACATTCAGTTTTAAATCTACCATCTTATTCTGTATTTCTATTTGTATACCTATTTTTTCCACAAACACCTCCTTCTTGAGTTCTTTTGGGTTAAATATTTTTTTCCCCCTCCACTAGCTAGTACGTTAGTCTACTTTCTCTTCTTTCAGTGATTACCTTACAAATAACAGCATATAGGCAAATGTCTTGATAAGTTAATACAAATCTTCATTCTCCTCTTAAAATAAGTACCTTAAAATACTCATTATGCCCTATCCAATTTCTACACCAGTATTACTGTGTACTTTAACTATTTCTTAATTCAAACAGATTATATTACTGACTTATACAAAACATTTACTATTTTCTTTGCACTTTATTCCTTCATACATCACACCACCTCTGCCCTGCCCCCAACTCCCCCAATTCAGGCACCATTCTTCTAAAATACCTCTTTTAGAATTCCCTTCAATTCTGTTTCACTGACAGTAGCTTTGTTTCACCTCACCCTTGAAAGATTTCACTGGTGAAAAATTTTAAGTTGACAACTACTTTGCTTTAATACAATGAAAATTAACATTCCCACTGACCTCCACTGCTGTTGAGAAGTCAGCTGATAGTCTAATTGACATTCTTTTGAAAGTAACATTTTTCTGTCTGAATGCTTGTAGCTCTTCTCTTTGTCTTTGATGTTCTGCAGTTTCACTATGATGTATCTAGGTCTGTTTTTTTTTTTTTTTTTTTTAATCCTAACTGGAATTGATTTTCTTTTTTTTTTTTTTTTTTAAACATTTATTTATTTTTGAGACAGAGAGAGACAGAGTGTGAACAGGGGAGGGGCAGAGAGAGAGGGAGACACAGAATCTGAAACAGGCTCCAGGCTCTGAGCTGTCAGCACAGAGCCCAACGCGGGGCTGGAACTCATGGATCGTGAGATCATGACCCGAGCCCTAGTCGGATGCTTAACCGACCGAGCCACCCAGGAGCCCCTGGAATTGATTTTCTTAATGCAATAGCTTTTCTTAACTATGGAAAATTTTCTGTCATTTTCTCTTCAAGTATTTTCTCTGTTCCCTTTCTACTTCTTTGGAGCTACAATTAAAAGCATTATCATATCCCCTCTATTCTCACATGCTGCATGTAGCCACCAGGTCTCTTCTATTTCCTATAATCCATAATAGTTCTTCAGTTATTATCTTTCCTGACCTTGACATTTTTGAGGAGTACAGGTCCATTATTTAGATTTAACTTAAGTTTCTTCATAATTAGATTCACATTATATATTTTTGGCAAGAATACCAAAGACACATTTTTCTTCTTTAAGTGCATCACATCACACTGAAGGTACATAATATCCATTTGTCCTATTATTGGTTAACTTTGGTCATGTGGGTAAGGTGGTATCTGCCAGATTTTCTAAACTGTAAAGTTATTGCTCCCTTTGTAACTGATAGTGTAGATACTTATCCAGCTGTAAAAATACTGTTTTTCGTCATACTTCTGGCAGCCATTGAGGATTCTTGCCTGAAACAGTTACTAAGGAAGTTGTCAACTGGTGATTTTCTAATTCAATCACCAACATCTACATTTATTAGGAGGAGTTTCCCTTCTCTCCATTTATTTTTCATTTATACCAGTATGAATCCATAAAGTCTTACTGTATAGATTACAATCCTTTGCTGTCATTTGTTTTGTTCCTCAAATTATCCCAGGTTTAGAGTGTGGGAGATCTTCATGTTGGCTCTTTTGTCCTTCAGAGGTGTCTTCTTTATTTTCTGAGTACCTCCTTAGTTTCTGGTACAAAATGTTCCAGGTTCATTTTTTTCTTTTCATGCCCCAGCCTGGAAGACCAGTCATTTGCCAAAGGAACTTTGTTTCTTGTCACTGGAGGTTGGTCTTCAAAACCAAGACATTGCAGTTTCCTGTTACTCAAATACCATCGTTTGTAGGCCCACCTATTGGATAAGGTAGGAAATGCATGTATGCACATGTCCATGTGTGTGTGCACGCACGCACACACACACACTCCTAGTTCTGATGATTAAAAACCATTATTTCATACTGATACCTCAAATTCTATTCCTACACATTATCTTTCACTCTACCTTTCCCTGTTTTCATATTTGTAACTCAATTTTCCAAAAGTGGCAAAGTTGGCTCTTAATCACCCATAATATATTAATTTGCTCAGTCCTAGAACCCAAATAAAGATTTAAAATTGCTAACTCATATATAGCACTGTAAGACAAATCTACAAACGAGTCCAGTATTTGCAGTTCATTACAATTCTTCTGTCTTTAGCCTTAGAGCACATTGTCAAAATAGTGCACTCCAAATTGTCTAGGTCAGTCCTCCCCCCCCCATCACTTCTCCCATGTGTTACTCACTTATAATACAGTTCGATTTAGGTGTTTCTCTTTATGTTCCAATGAATCCCTCTTCCACGCACCTTGATTTATTTCTGGAGCATGTTCAAGTTTAGCACAGTTCTAAAATCATAACAACACATTCAAACCCTTCCACTGCATTGTCCCTCACCAATCTCCCATTCCTACCCACCGATTTCATAGTTCTGATTTGTCTTTCCAGTATTTATCTGTGCACAACTAATCATATGCATTTACTATTTTCCCCATCTTCATACACAGAAGGTAGCATCCTATAAATATTCTTCTGCACTTTGCTTATGTAACAATAAATCCTGGAAATCAAATGCTTCAGATATTTTATTCAGTCTATTGAACACAGTACTCCAATGTGCTGATATACCATGGTTGGTTCAACTAGTCTGTGTATGGGCCGTTAGGTAGTTTCTCATATTATGCTTTTATAAACAATGCACTAAAGAGCCTGATGCATATGCATTTTTTCTGAATTGCTAGACGTATATACCAAAAATAAACTCCTAGAAGTGGGATTGCCAGGGTGAAAGTTATAAAATCCTTGGCCCATACATTTTGAATCTTTGTGGGGTTTTGGGTGTTTTTTTTTTCTTTTTGTTTTTGGTATTAATGATGTTTTTATTTCACAGAATATTTCTTTAACAATCTTTCTGTGACACTTAAACGTGACAACATACATAAATTTATGCATATATGTGGTAGCTAAAATATAATTTGTACTGGTCAGAAACGCTATGATATTGCACATGGTACAACACCGGTGTCCCCTGCCTCATTCATGGCAATTTGGGGAGTACACATAAACTATATTTAGGTCTATTTCCCCAAAGAGGAGTGAATTAATTCAGCTATTTCTTTTCTTTCTTAAATATGCACTTTCTTACATAATTGTGTGGTAGGAAAAAACATGAGTTGTAGCACCAAATAAATCTGCATTTGAAGTCCAGTTTATCATATTCTGTTATTTGAACAGTTTACTTAACCTCACACCCATTCTACTTTCTGGCACATAAGAAATATCACTCAAGGATTATTTATTAGCTTTCCTTCTGTGAAACTGAAATCTAATTGACGTTTACTAGATAATGAGAGTTGGGTTTTCAGGAAAACAGTCATACAGATAGATCTACAAAAGCTGTGTGTTTAGAATATTTCCTGGAACACAATTATGTCCTTGATCAAATTAGTTTATTTCCATTCTTGGAATTCCCACATAATTTGAGGTGTATGTGAATTTGCAAACCTTCCTGAGCCTCCATGAGGGTTCCTTAATTGCTTTATACACTGTCCCCTTGGGAAACATCATCCTGTTGGCTTCACAAAGGTCAGCAGGAGCACAGGCAGATTTGAAAATAACTTAAAAGCCCTGAACTGCCTCTCCCCTTTAGATAATTTCCTTAGAACATTAGTTCTTTGAACACAGACCTGATTGCAGAAAATGTCTCTTCCTCAGCAAGAAAACTCCAAATCCCATTCAATCTTCACCTACCACATTCCAGGGATGGGGGTGGGGGGGATGCCAGGGGGTAGGGAGAAGGAATTAAATACTTTACGGAAAAATGTTAGTGTGTATACGCATGCGCACATACGCATGATTTCTTCTTTTAAAAACATAATCAGGGGGGCGCCTGGGTGGCTCAGTAAGTTAAGCGTCTGACTCTTGGTTTCAGCTCAGGTCATGATCTCACGGTTAGCGACTCTGAACCCCACAACAGGCTCCATGATGACAGCTAGGCACCTGCTTGGGATTCTCTCTCTCCTTCTCCCTTGCTTGCACTCTTACACTCCCTCTCTCAAATAAACAAAAAAAGTTTAAAAATGTAAACATAATGAGGGTATTGTATAAATTAATGTTGTCACATCGTAAAGTTTAAAAATCTCTGTACAACATGAAGAAAGAAAAAAAGTCTCTGCCTTCAGCAGTCTGGAAAGCTGTTAAGAACAGGCCCTGTGTGGAGCTTAGACTGCTGTCAACATTCAGGGAATGATCATGTCTTCTGTGATATCATTAACTCCCAGGTGGATGAGGAAGGGAAGCAGCCCTGTTCTTGAAATTTTCAATTGCTTTTTCTGTTTTTCTTTCTTGGTTTATCCACATCCATCTTGGTCCCCAAAGACACTGCATGTCAGATAGTACAAGGAATAATTTTCAACTAGCTTCTTTGCTGTCTTAGAAGAAACTTTTTGCTGTTTTGTTTCCTTTGGGTTTGGTCACTTTTTCTTGGTCTTGAGCTTTCTATCAAGGGAGTGAGTATGTCATAGTTCCAGTCCATATAATCTCTGTAGAGTGAAAGATGGGACCTACAACACTTTTCTCTAAGCTGAAGGCTTGCTCTGTTGTGGCATATTGTTTATTCATTATGGAGGCTGAAGTCCAAGATCAGGGGTCCTTCTCTAGACAGCAGACTTCTGGCTGTGTCCTCACAAGGAGGAAGGCTCTTTGAGTCTTTTAAGATGTTCCATTGTTACCTTCTGTTGTTTTTGAAAAGCCTAGTGCAGGTCAGATTACTTTGCTCTTTTAAGTTATTTGGTCTTTTTGCCTAGAAAATTTGAGGATTTCCTATAGGACCTAAAGTCATGTTTGAAATCAAACAGTTTTAGTATGATATGTCTTGGGATGAATTATTTGGAGTTAATCTTACCAGTTACCTGGTAGGCCCCTTCAATATGTAGAATTAGCTCTTCTTTTTTTCCCCCAATAACTGTTTTCTTGGATAACAGTGTTGAGTGTTAGCTACACCCTATTGTTCTGTTTTCTTCTTTAAAGACTCCATTTACACATATGGCTATTTCCTTTTTGCTTTCCTTCCATTTCAGCTATTTTCAACGTTTTTTTTTTTTTTTTTTTTTTTTATTTTTGGGACAGAGAGAGACAGAGCATGAACGGGGGAGGGGCAGAGAGAGAGGGAGACACAGAATCGGAAACAGGCTCCAGGCTCCGAGCCATCAGCCCAGAGCCTGACGCGGGGCTCGAACTCACGGACCGTGAGATCGTGACCTGGCTGAAGTCGGACGCTCAACCGACTGCGCCACCCAGGCGCCCCATTTCAGCTATTTTCTAATTCTTTATATTCCTTGGATGTTTTCTGCCTTTCTTTCATATCCCTGATTAAATTTTCATTTGAGTGTATTTTTCTTGGGCACCTTGTAATTTAGTCAACTCTAAATTTATTTTTTCTTTCATTTCTCTCCTGCATTCAATTTATTCTTTTCATTCATTTCTGGCTTTTACTCTACTTCTTTTTAACACCTGAGTATCTTATGCAGGGTGTTTTTTTTTGTTTTTTTTTTTGTTTTGTTTTTTTATAGCTCCAAATGTTTGTCTATTTAATCCAGTTTGGATTAAAATTAAAATTTCCTTCTGCTTCAGGGGTGCCTGGGTGGCTCAGTTGGTTAAGCGTCTGGCTCAGGTTATGATCTCACAGTTCGTGGGTTCCAGCTCTACTTCAGGGTTAGCTCTGTGCTAACACCTCAGAGCCTGGAGCCTGCTTTGGATTCTATGTCTCCCTCTCTCTCTCTCTCTCTCTCTCTGCCCCTCCCCTGCTCACGTGCTCTCTCTCTCTCTCAAAAATAAACATTAAAAAATTTCCTTCTGATTCAGTTGTTTCTTGTGCAAAGGGTGTATCAGCTAAAGTTTTTCAATGCTGTTTTCTAGTAGTAACTTTATAAAGACTTGTACCAAAGTTTCCTTTTCCTTTCTTTCATTTAGTAAATTTGGACTTTAAAAGATTTCCAGTCCAGTGGAGGCCTCTTTTGTCAATGTACCAAAGTCCCATTTCTTTCCTGAATTTCCTTTTTCTTTTTTGGTGGTGACATTGGTAGGAGACTGGGTATGAGAACTTTGATTTTGTTTTTTCTTTTCTTTTACAAGATCATTTTGTTTTTACTTCCTATACCTTTCACCACCCAATCACCAAGACTATCATTCCTTTTTTGCCTTTTTATTCTCCAGAATCCTACCTTCAAAGACTACCTACTCATGTCATGTACACACTTTCATGTTCTATCCGATATAGTCAGTTCTCTGACGTACAAGGAAGGTCAGAAAGGTCAGAATGACCAACTTTCTCAGTATATTCACAACCTGGCAATGGTTTTATCTGATGACTGATGTCACCTATCTGATGACTACTGCTAGCTCCCTTCTTCTCTTCTCCAAGTTGTTTTGCAGACTGCCCTTGCTTCCTATAAAGTTTTATGGTAGAGCTTTGGTGGTTTTTACCTTTAACTTAAAACCCTTTTATCACTCCTATCCTGTAGTTAAGCTATCAACATGTTGGTGTGGTTTTATTTGTTCTTGCTGTTCTATATTTTGGGGGAGTTACTTGGGAAGATTTAGGTGTAAGCATTCACCCAATGTCCATGGCTGCTTAGAAGTCACTGGTTGAAATTTTTACTACAATCCAGGCAACACCAACTCAGGCTATAAACCTGAGGGCTGGCTTGCAATAACAAATACACTGAAGCAATTTCAAACTGCAAAATATTAGAGTAAAGGGCTATTTTCCTTATAAATTTAGTTGAGGTCCTAGTTCCTCTTTTGGGGGGCCCAGAACTAAGGGCAGCTAGTGTGTTAGTAGGGTACCAACTTGGGTCGACTCTGACTTTGTCTTCTTGTACCTTCTACGTACAAAAGCTAATGTTCAAGTTTACACAATTTAGCAACTGTCTATAAGGTCATGGGGCAGCTTCAGTCTTCAGCTGACGTGAGTTCCCATCTACATTCAGTATTTGGCCTCAGGACTTCTCACTTTCTACAAGCTCACTAAAACATGCAAATGTTTATTGTATGATGATACCCAGTATGATAAGATTATTTTTTCAGCAGGAAGGTTAAAATGTCTTACTATTAGGCATGGCAAATTTGAACCTGAATTTAAAAATAAAATAGCCTTCAAAATCTGTGAATGATATCAATTACTTTTTACTTGTACTACAAAAAATTAAATGCCTTCAGATTTTCATTATTTTAAGACAAGTAAGTCTGGTTACTATATAAAATGAATAACATATAAATAATTTAGGTCAAACAATAAATATTACTATGCAAATTTCTACAATATAATATTTTAAAATTACACCTACTATATGAAAACTAACAGCAACAAGTACGAACCTGCACTATATGTGGTCTATATGTTCAAGTCTGAAATTGGTAAAATAAGAATTGTAAAGAAATATAAAATCCTTAAAAACAATAAGCTTTACAGAAAATGGAAAAACTGATATTTACCATGTCAATGAAACAAAATATGCTGGCAAATGATCAAAGGAAAAAAAAATCCTGAGACTATAATACTGAAATCTCACCAAAGAAAGCTGAACTCTACTGAAAAGCCAAACTGCAAGCAAAAAAGAATTTTTTTACTTGATTATAAGATATGTTAAGTTTATACTTAAATTTACCGCTGAAATAATAAACTGAAAATAAATATAACACCTGTAAACTCGTAAAAGTATGTTTGTTATTAGAATGAGATAGTAGCACCCAAACCCCAAATTGTGGACAATCAGAAAATTCTGAAATCCATTAAAATCAAAGACATTTTCATATAACATAAACAATTTTAAATATCATTTCACGATGAATTCTTTGTTCTTACTTCTGCCTGTGAATATTTCTTATTTTCTACTAATCCACAACAGCTGAATAAATAAAGCCCCATTCTGAAAGATTTGGCCCAAAATGAGGTCAAAGAAAATTTCTCATGCTCTCCTTAGCGCTTTCTTCCTCCTTCCTTGAAATAAGATGCCATAAAATTCTTTAATAAAAACCTATTTTAGGAGTGCCTGGGTGGCTCAGTGGGTTAAGCGTCCGACTTTGGCTCAGGTCATGATCTCGCGGTTTCTGAGTTTGAGCCCCGCCATCGGGCTCTGTGCTGAGCTCAGAGCCTGGAACCTGCTTCGGATTCTGTGTCTCGCTCTCTCTCTGCCCCTCCCCTGCTCACGCTTTGTCTCAAAAATAAATAAAACATTAAAAAAAAACAAAAACAAACCTATTATATTTCTCTTCAAATCTAAATCTGCCATATTTCCTAACTTGTTTCCTGGATTACTAGACAGTATGAAATATTTTAGCCCAAAAGATTCTTGATAGGAAAACAACAAAAAACTTGTGAAAATGAGTCAAATCTTGCACTTCTCCGAGATGTTTCATATTACCACTTTAGGGTTAAAAATATAGTAGGTATTTAGGACTCAACTAATGATGTGTTTGGTGGTGGTGGTTGTTTTATTATAAACAAGAAACTTTGTAACATTTTTCTTGGCTAAAACCACTGCATAAATTCAATTTAAGAGTTAGGAACAATAATTAACACATCAATCTGACAACTTACCTCTGAAAGAGACCATTTACTTCTGTGTTCTAGAAGATGAATGAGTAGAACCCATAATTCTTTAATACATGGACATGGGCAGTGGTGACTCATTAATGCTTCAGAAGGCCTGACCTGTAGGGAAGAACCAAAATGAGTTCTTTAAAAGAGAATTTTATATGCCACATACCTCGTTCCAAATGTTTTAAAAGAATGATTTAGATGACTTAACACTGATGTTCAATTACATAAATTGTTTATGAAAAATGTGCCATTCCATTAAATTTTAAAATAAATCCCCATTTTAAAACCAAAAGTATACAATGAACTTCATTTTCAACTTTTAAAAAAGTTTGCTTTAATCACTGATGTTCAGCAAACTTTTCCCGTAAAGGGCTAGATAGTAAATATTTCAGGGAGATATAGTCCTTGTCACAACTACTCAACTCTGCCATTATTATGCAACATCACTCATAAATAATAGACTTAAAAAAAAAAAGGTGGGCTGTGCTCAGTAAAATTTTATTTATAAAACCAGACAATGAGCTAGATATGGGCTCAGGGCATTGATTTCCTAACTTTGATTTAATTCATCAGCCACAACAGAAAAACTTTTAATAAAATGATTAGAAAACAAATTTAATCCGTTGTAAAGCAAATTAAAAAATTTTTACAAGTCAGAATAAATACAATTGTTGGGGACCTATAAAGGTTAAGCAATTTTAGATTAAGTATGTTTTTATCAAATATACCCTCAATGGTCCTACATAATGCAGAGTATATACACTATACTTGCAAGTACAGCTAGACTTCAGAAATTGATTATGCAATCACTACTTCACATATACTATATTCATGTTTCTAATGTAATACGGAGTAAAAGATAACTTAAAGTATTACTAACCCCTATTTGGTTAATCCACTAATTACATTAGTTGTAAAATTATGTAGACTAGACTTAAAAGACTTTGGTAATACATAAAACACAATCTAAATTATAAAAAATTATAAATCCTCATTTCCTATAAGATTTGTGCTAAAAATCTGAAATAACTGATAATGATCTAAAAATTTCCATTGCTAGCAAATGAGTAGCTATATAGCATCTTTAAATCATTGTCTGCATTAAACACTGTTAGACACAATTTAGTAAAAACAAGTAATTCTCCCCATGATTCTAGACCTTTTTTTTTTTTTTTTTTTAAACCTTAGGTTTATTTTTTTTTTTTTTAATTTTTTTTTTTGTTTAACGTTTATTTATTTTTGAGACAGAGAGAGACAGCATGAACGGGGGAGGGGCAGAGAGAGAGGGAGACACAGAATCGGAAGCAGGCTCCAGGCTCTGAGCCATCAGCCCAGAGCACGACGCGGGGCTCGAACTCACGGAACGTGAGATCGTGACCTGAGCTGAAGTCGGACGCTTAACCGACTGAGCCACCCAGGCGCCCCTAGACCTTTTTTGAAAACAAATAAAATTTCCCTTTACAATTGTTCACTAATTTTAGTTAACTACTCATTTATTGTATTATGTAACAATACATGTATTATTAAAGGGCTGGACTCTCCTACTGGAACAGAAGTTAAATGTACAGTTATTGTCATAAACATCTTGTTTTTATTTTTGACAAGATGGAAAATTAAAAAAAAACAAAAAACCGCCTCTGAAACATTAATTTCAGCCTGTACTAAATGTTTAAATCAAATTATTTTCCCAGTCAACTCCCAGATAGTAATAAATATAAAATTAGGAGAGTTAACAAGTAAACAATTTCAGTTTAAATTCTTATAAACTACACACATTAAGGAGTATTTCCATTAAGTATCAAAAATACAAATAAACTCTTAAAGCATTACCTTGTCATACCTGTTGAGTGACAGGCTTATTAAATCACAAAGAAGATTTTCACAATGTTCTTCAAATAGGCTGACGTTAGTTAAATTGTCTCCTGCCAGATTCATAAACTGATGACCATATATAACTTGCTCTAAAAATATAATAAAATATATTTTTTTAAAACTAAAGTAGATTTTACTAATTCAGAAGAAGGAAAAAAACTATAGACCTTTCAACTGACTTACGACAAAACTGTAACACATAGTGTTAAAAGCAAGTTTCTTTGGAAATAAGTTAAATTTGAGGACAATTCCTTTCTTATATGATCACTAATAAACATTACCTAAAAAAGTTTTCAGTTCTCTCAAGTACCACTTAATAGACTTCTCTTTTCTTAATGTGGCCTTCTTTTTTTATAAAAAAAATTTTTTTTAACGTTTATTTATTTTTGAGACAGAGAGAGACAGAGCATGAATGAGGGAGGGTCAGAGAGAGGGAGACACAGAATCTGAAACAGGCTCCAGGCTCTGAGCTGTCAGCACAGAGCCCGATGCGGGGCTCGAACTCACGGACCGCAAGATCATGACCTGAGCCGAAGTCGGCCGCTTAACCAACTGAGCCACCCAGGCACCCCTCTGTGTGGCCTTCTTTAAAAAGCAACAATGCAACATCATTTAAGGAAAAAAAAAAAAAAATAGAGGGGAAACACTAAAAATCTTCACCAATATTTCTAACCAATCAATACTTTAAAACATTTAACAAATGCTGATAAACTAATCGCATACAATTGTTTCGTGGTATTGCTAGAGAAAACCAAGGTAACAGGTAAGTATACCTTAGAATATTGCTGTAAGGAAATATTTGAAATACAAAGTCCACATGAGAGAATAAATTATGTATTTGTATACATGTTTGCATGTGTATATATGTAAGTGTACACACATGTATATACATTTGTGTATTTTTTAATTAGTTCATTGAAAAGCAGGTATTGAGATAATGGATGTCTTTATAACATAAGTAATTGATAATTCACAAATAATTACAAAATATTGCCAAGTTGTTAATGGAATCTAAAGATACCAGAGAGCAAGACCAAGAAATAAACAGGCAATATATGAAGTAAAAAAGTATCATCCATGATATAGATAAGCTCCTACTAATTTTTTAAAAAAGAAACATTAACAAAAAACAATAATGAAGAAAATATAAAAAAAAAGCAATAAAATTATGTAAAGATGTTCAACTTCACTGGTACTCAGAAAATTGCAAAACAGATTCAGTATTTTTCATGTATTAGTTGGCAAAAAATAAAAATAACTGATAATATCCACTACTGACAAAAGTGTGAGGCAAAGGCACGCTCATCATTAGTGTACATAAATTG
Source organism: Panthera tigris (assembly GCF_018350195.1). NCBI lineage: Eukaryota > Metazoa > Chordata > Mammalia > Carnivora > Felidae > Panthera > Panthera tigris. The sequence goes on from NC_056664.1 coordinate 86,880,563, forward strand.
GGGAAAACTATGGCAACTGAGCGTTTTCAATATTAAAGCTGAAGGCGAGGGCGCCTAGGTGGCTTACACAGTTAAGTGTTCGACTCTTGATTTTGGCTCAGGTCATGATCTCACGGTTCATGGGATCAAGCTCCACATTGAGCTCTGTGCTGATGGTGCGCAGCCTGCTTGGGAATCTCTCCCTCTGCACCTCTCCCACTCTCTCTCTCAAAATAAATAAACAAACTTAAAAAAAAAAAAAAAAGCTGAATGTGCCACTCTAAGAATCTATTCTACAGAATAACTTGTACATGTATTCAAAGATGTATATATATATATATATACACAAGGATCTTCTGTGAAATATCATTTGTAGTATCAAAAAAATAGAAATAACTGAAATATTAAATAGACTTGGCTAAATAAATTGTGACAGAGCCATAACATATAGGCCTTAAATGAATAAAGTAGAGCTATATGTACTAACATGAACAGATCTCTAAAAACTATTAAATAAAACATTATACAAAACACTATGACAATACTAATTGTGATTAGTTAGAAACAAAGACAAAAATTCTACCCATGAGTTTCTATATATGTATACCAACAGAGAGTATGGAAAGATAAATGGGCCAAACTGTTCTCTTGAAAAAAGGAATAAGACTTTGACTTTTTACTTTGGTTACTATTTGAGTTAAAATTTTAAAAACTTAAAAAACCCAGAAAGCACTTATTACCTGTAATTTTAGCTCCTGAAACCAATATTACATTGTATGTTAACTAAAATGAAAAAAAAAAAAAATCACCTATAATTTAAAAAAAAAATAAAGGCTTAGATTTAAAAAAGAACATAAATTAGAAATTCATAAACTTACTCAATTTTTCACCAAGCATGTGAAGAATTTCTAGCACCAGCCAATGGATATCTAAGTGGAGATGTAATAAATGCCATGATGGTGGAAAAAGCTGTGAATGACATTATCAACTGTGACTGAGAATTCGTAGTACTTTACTAGGTATTTTATAGCATGTCACAACACTCCTCCGTAAGCACAAGGATAAAGAACCAATTAACTACCCACTACTCAAAAGCTCAGGGAAAAACTCTGTCTTGCTCTTTAGAGGACTCTTTCACTAGAGTTCTTTGAAAGCGTATTTTCTTCTGATACTTTAGGACAGACTCACCTTGGGGCTGCTTAACAGACTTATATTAAAGGTCCCTTCCAACCAATCTCTGATTTTACTATAGCTACAAGGCAGTAAAATAATTTTTTAACCACTTATTTTCATCATCTTGTTTTAGACTTTCCTATAAAATATTTTAACAGGAGAACTTTAGACTATCATACAGACCCTAATGAGATGCTCATTAAGAAACTGAAGTTAAAAGCAGTGAAGAAATTTACCTTTCAACTCATGCATTAAGATTCAAATCTAATTCTATCTGATACAAAAGCCAGTGCCCTTAACTACTCTGCTGTAGTAGGGTTGTCAATAACCTCCCTCCAGCCAACACTTGGTATCACCTTAAAAATAAATACAATATACATGTTCTATTAAGAGAACAAGGAAGGGGCACCTGACTGGCTCAGTTGGTAGAACTTGAAACTTTTGATCTTGGGGTTGTGAGTTCAAGCCCCACATTGGGTGTAGAGATAACTTTAAAAAAATAAAACCTTTAAAAAAAGGGGGAAGAGAACAAAGAAGAATTACAGAGAGGGACTTGCCATATCAACTATGCAAACAAAACAAAATGCTATACTAATAAAACAGTATTGGCTCAGGAATAGATAATAAATAAACAGAAAAACAGACAAACAGAAAAAATAGGCAAAAGAGAAATAGATAAACCTGGTATCTTAAATCAGTGGGGAAAGCATGGGCCATTCAATAAAAGACCATTTATTAACTTATTCATTTGCAAGAAACTAAAGTTAGATTTCCCACCTCACAGCGTATTTTTAAAAAAGAGATGAATTAAAAAGATGAATGTTAGGGGCGCCTGGGTGGCTCAGTCGGTTAAGCGTCCGACTTTGGCTCAGGTCATGATCTCGCGGTCTGTGGGTTCGAGCCCCGCGTCGGGCCCTGTGCTGACAGCTCAGAGCCTGGAGCCTGTTTCAGATTCTGTGTCTCCCTCTTTCTCTGACCCTCCCCTGTTCATGCTCTCTCTCGGTCTCAAAAATAAATAAATGTTAAAAAAAAAAAAAATTAAAAAAAAAGATGAATGTTAAAAAAAAGTATATTTTTTAAAATTTTTTTTTTTTTTCAACGTTTTTTTTTAATTTATTTTTGGGACAGAGAGAGACAGAGCATGAACGGGGGAGGGGCAGAGAGAGAGGGAGACACAGAATCGGAAACAGGCTCCAGGCTCCGAGCCATCAGCCCAGAGCCTGACGCGGGGCTCGAACTCACGGACCGCGAGATCGTGACCTGGCTGAAGTCGGACGCTTAACCGACTGCGCCACCCAGGCGCCCCTAAAAAAAAGTATATTTTTAACAACAGCACAGAGATGATACACATGAAAAACCTGACAAATATAATTATATACAAAACTGCAACCATCTACCTAGCAAGGCAGCTTAATTGTCGAAAATAAAAAGTGAACTGATGAAAATATCTATAATATGTAATACCCGCATTTCTAATAAAAAAAGTATCTCTAATAAAAAAGTTCCTAGAAAGTAATAAAAGACAGATGCTTAACAAAAATAGCAATTAAATCAACACTTCTCATATATAAGATAGGTAAAATCCAAAAAACATAGTCATGAAAGATATTACTTTGTAAGATTTTTTTGTTGTTGTTTCAGAAAACAAAAAGTACTTTAGTGTACGATTTTTTGTTTACATGTTGAAGACTACATTGCCCTGCTTTAAAAATTCAGTCTTCTGATCTTCAAATAGCCTTTCTTTTCACATTTGCCTAATTAAAAAGCCTATGAATGGCAAAACTTAGCTTGAGAACCTTTCTTTGGACACAGTCTTTATTTCTGCTGCTAGATAAATTATTTTTATTTTATGCACTTGATGAATATTCAGAAAATATAAACCAGTCCAATTTATAGAGGCCAAAATGAAGGAAAAATATCCCTCCTTCCATAATCTATCCATGAATTTTCATTAAGTGACATGATTAAAAGCAATTATCTATTTGCTTTCTACAGATTAGACAGATTAACCTGGGAATTCAATTGGGACTCTATTTACTTTTAATATTAAATATATTGGTCCCTGATAAGAAGAGTGCATTTTTTTTGTTATTGTTCTATTTCATAGAAATATATAAACATTTATTTGTACATTACATTTTGGCAAAGTTACATTCCTAAAAATAATGTTATTCAAACTGGTAGAGTCAAACAGAATGAAAGAAGTTGAGATTTCAGGGAATATTCCATAGGGAATTACAACTTGCCATTCATATAAGCTCACATTTTCCTATGAAGAATTTGTTAATTACATCTATAAACTGGGTCATGCTATCAGTACAAATTTTTAAAAACCAAACTTCAGGGGCGCCTAGGTGGCTCAGTCAGTTGGGTTCGGCTCAGGTCATGATCTCACTGTGTTGGGATCGAGCCCAAGTCTGGATCCGCACTGCATGCATGTGCACGCTCTCTCAAAATAAATAAGCTTAAAAACAAACAAACAAAAACCCCAAACTTCAGTAGGGATGATTACCACAGGTTGAAAAAAAGGGCACAATCAAAACAATCTTAAATCCTATTTCAGAAGGTTTCAAAGAACAGACATTATGATACAGTTTTGAAAGTGTAACTTGTATAAGGTGATCTTGAATCTTACTGTAATATAAGCTAGGGTTTGCCCAAGCCTTTATCAATGGGAAAAATGATACAAATTTTTAAAAATGGAGGTTATTTTATTTGCTTTGAAACTTTTACACATTTGCACGTTATAAATTGGAATTGAGAATAGCTATCACCGATTTAGTGTATATTATATTCTAAGCACTTTAATTTTAATGTACTTAATTGTCCTAAATAACTCTAGGAAGCTTTATCAGTTATACAATGGGGAGACTGAGTCGAGAAGTGTTACATGCCCAATGGCACATAATTAAAAAGAGGAGCCAGAATTTCAGGGAGTCTGGGCTGCACTCTTGACTAATTTCCCTCATTCTTGAATGAATACTCTTTGTGTGAAGAAAAAACTAATGATTTAAAAATTAAATAAAACAAGTCAAACCTTAATCTGGTTTTGATTTACAAATGCTCCTAGATTAATATTGGGAAGTTCAGATAGATGTCCAACATATAAGAGTAATCCATGAAGCTCATCAACCAACACAGAGGGAAACTGTGCCTCCAAAGTCTCATAGGGATGGACAGGAACATGACTCTCAGCATTCTGTACTTTCAGGTACCTAAAAAACAATTACATACATAAATAACCAGAGTCTGGATGAACCTGAACTCAGAAATTCATGCGGTGATCAAGATACTCTTTTGATATCCTACCTAAAGATGAAAACTTTAACATAATGAAGAAATGTCACACACTGCTGCCTAATATTGTCTGCTTTGCTGTGTAGAATTGATATCTTCCCTGAAACAAAATAGATAAGTGTTATCATAGTTTAAATAACTGATCAGTGGGCAGTGACCAAAAAAAAGTTTTGTAAGCCATACAAGCAGCAATTCATCATTTGTGATTTCATCCCTTCAAAATTCATCACTATCATACATTCTGATTCCCACCAAAAATAATTACCACTTTCCGCTCCCTGAATTTAACATACCTCAGTGATTTTGTTTATACAGTTGTCTCTACCTGGAACTCCTCCTGTCCCCACAACTTTTGCCTACCTATTTTTTCCTCATCTTTGTAGACCAAGATCCGGCATCACTCTGTGACAGGCACACTAACAGATGAAGCCCCTGGCTCCACAGCAGCTTATACAGGCCACTATGACTACACTTTTCCATGTACCACACTTATCTATGCTCGTGTGTCTGTATGTCCTACCAACTGCAAACTCCTCAGCAGCATATTTTTCCACTTTGATTCATTATCACCTTACACAGTACCTGGCATGCAGCAGGGACTCAGGTGATAAATAATACTCAACATCTACTGGGCACATACCGAGAAAACAAAACAAAACAGCCCTGACAGCTGATAGCTAACAACTAGGTCATGAAGTTCCCTACTGAAATTAAAGTTTCCATAAAATATCAACAATAATCAGACAGGGCCACTCTGTGATTACAGTGAAACAAGACAAAAACAAAACCTCTCTGTAATCATGTCTGAATACAGAAACAAGGCACTATGCAATCACAGAAAAACAAAATACAAAAACAAACTCCTTTTGCAGCTAACATGACTCCTGCTTCTTTACTAATTAGAACCCTCTCTAGCCTTTCTTTGTCCCATCTCCTAGACAAAAATTAACACATTTAATTGATGACACTCTCCCTGCTTAACAGCATCCAATCCAAAATAAAGTCCAAGCCCTCTTAAACTCTACTCCAAATCAGCCAATAGAGTGTAAACCCTATCACAAGCCCCTCCCTATTCTCTGAGAAGCCCCAACTGTTCCTCATGATCAGTAAGCTACTAAACCCTTCATTGACCAAAGGTGTGTTCCAGGTGATCTTTAGTTGGTGGGCATCACTAACAACAGATGTTAGCCTAAGCACTTCACATCCGGGATATCATTTAATCCTCACAAGAACTCAATGAGGTGGGAACTAGTACCTGGTGTGAGACCAACAGTTAACTAGGATTGGAACCTGGGCTGACCACAGTGCCATGATTCTAATGACTACACTGTACCAAAACTGACAAAAAGGAGAAGCAGCTAGCCTGCGCTAAACCATACTGCCCTTCAATTCTCTTCACTCCCTTTACTATACTGAACCCTCCAAATCAGTAATCCATTAAGGTCAAAAACAAACAGAAAGAAGACAGCATGAAGTCTGGTGATTTCTCTTATAAGCTCTCCATCCCACTCCTCACCCTCAAAGCAAGTTGCTAATTCACTTCAGAACTGTTTAGTCTTAAATCAATTTTATCACAAATATGGAAAAATACTATAAATCTCAGCTACAACAAAATTTAAGTGTCATATTTTTTCTGAACACCAAACACTATCCTGAACCTCTAATCTAATGGTTCTTCCTCTGTATTATTATGATATCCCAATAATGCATCATAGACAGATGTGCAATTCACTGTAATGGGAGTACCATTCCTTTTTGCCATTAAACATACTTAAAACTTACCAAAATCACAGCTGGCCTGTAATAAGGTTTCCAAGTTGTATAGCTGTTGCCTAATTTTAAAAAATTGAAGGTGAGAGTTAATTTCCTCACAGTTTAAAGCATGTAACAGTTAAAGGCATAATGTTTCCAAATCTATTACATAGCCTTAGTGCTGCATAGCCTCTCATTTATGGATGATGTTTAAAATACTTTGTGAATGTTTATTCAGATAGTGAAGACTATGAAAAGATAGAACATGCCTTTGTCTGGCCTTCCAAAAAATATCTATTAAAAGCTATATATATGTATATGTAATTATAAATACCATAGATTTCACTATCAATGAGATACTGTGTATCCTTAAAAGTTAATGATACTTATATAAAAATCCTAGGTTAACAGTTATATAATGAAATGTTAAATTGTATCAGACAGTTCTACAACAGTTCAGAAAAGGAACAGAATAATTTAGAGTTATCAAGGAAAGATATATAGATGTCCCCGCTGAATTCTTTGATACTAATCTCCTGTCATTCTTCCTAGCTGCTTTTTTTTTTTTTAATGTTTATTTATTTATTTCGAGAGACAGCATGTGTGTGAACAGGGGAGGGACAGAGAGAGGGAGTGAGAGGGAATCCCAAGGAGGCTCTGAGCAGTCAGTGCAGTGCCCAATGCGGGGCTCAAACTCACAAATTCTAAGATCATGACCTGAGTCGAACGCGTAACAGACTAAGCCTCCCAGGTGCCCCAGGAAATGCTTATTGAAATATTTAAGAGTGAGATAACATGATGCCTGGATTCTGCTAAAAATACTTAAACCAAAAAAAGGAGGGAAAGGAATAGATGCAGGAAATGCAATAAAACCCTGATGTTTATTGCTACTCAGGGAGGATACGTGAAGGTTCATTATGGTAGTGATTCTACATTTGCATATGTTCGAAAATTGTTAAAATTTTTAATGTTGTCCAAATTAATCATATTACAGTCTGAAAGATCTATTTGGACAAAGTCGGAATTCATTCTCTAAAACTCAGTGAAACATTATGACGATTCAGCAACAAAAGTAGTATTTCAGTTTGCTTCCAAAATATAATATAGTTCAAAGACTTAAACATTTGTCTTCAATACCTGATGTCAAATATAGAAGAATAAAAAGTCTGAAAAATAATAAAGACTCACTAAAACAAAAGACAACTCACGCAAATCATTCCTCCATCAAACATCACTACTTGATTGTTGTACTGATAATCAAGAACATGAACAACTCTACAGGTGCTTTTGTAATACTGACATTAACAACCACCCAGCAAAGTAACTTACAAAACTGAATAGCATCTACGCTCAAAAGCAGTTAAAAAAAAACAACAAAAAAAACCCCAGAACATACCTGAATAAATGGAAGAGCACTCTAGATGAATTCACTAATGCTGTTTCTGTAACCCACTGAATGCCAAATATTTCCACTGTATCTTCTTCAAAATTAGTTGGTAAAGGGTCAAGATTCAAAATTAACCTGAAAGGAAAACTATGATTTAATCTCATAAAAAGTATGCTAAATCCCATACTATGGCATACCTTTTTTTGTCATTATATTAATGCATATTGTGCATGACATGTGGACAATAATGTCAAGGTCATGATATGCCTTGATACCTGATACCTTACCTAGTCAGGAATACTACATTTAGACTGTATGAAAGATTCAGTCAAATACAGTGATAAAAAAAAAAAAAAAAAAAAAAGTTAACAAAGAGCAATGTAACTCAGGGAAAAATCCCAAAAAGAAGTCTAAGGAACATACTTTTGCCTGTGATCTTAAGTTGAAGAATTTCATCCTTTGAGGGGACATTTAATTTTTAAAACAGTTGAAAGTTACTCTAAGCCATGTCTGGAGCATAATCAAACTTAGTAATCTCTTTTACGGTCTCAAACAAGGAACAACTATAAAATCAACAAAAATGGTTTCCTTTCTGACTGAAACTGCTTCAGCAGGTATTCCCAAAATATTTCAGTAACTGCAGTTTTACTGCAATTTGTGTACATCTGCCCAAGGCAAGAACTTTGAACAACAGCATTCTTGTGAACTTACACAATCTGGCATAATTTCTTCAAAAGTTAAAACAAAAATAAGTCTATAAGACTTCTGTGTACAGATACACAGAATTAGAACTGAGGCAAAGACAACAAAAAAATGTGCATGTCTAACTTAAGAATTACTGTGAAGCTCCACAATATTATTTCATGTTTTAGAGGGTTATACCATTTCAAAAAACCCAGCTAGTTCGGAATTCACTTTAAGCAAAAGGGAAATTAATAGCCAGCTTCCTACCCAAAAGCTGAGGTAGCAGGAAAATAAGAAAACATAGGTAGCCAGAATTTCTTCCTAATATCGCAAAATCTTTTAGGTATGCTCCAACCAGGAAACCGACAACAGAACTGACAGCCTGAAACCATGTGATATACAAAAACGTTTTATAAAAACGCTGCTTGAACATCGAAGTTTAATGGACTGAAATCATAATTAAGGAACATTCCTCACACACTGCTGAAAAATCTGATAAGGGAAAGATAAAGTCTCCGATTTTTTTACCCACCGCTTAAGGGATCCGCTAGAAAGGTAGGACTCTCCAGAAAAATGACTTCCTCCTCCTCGGTTGTCAAAACCACAGGAAAAACATGGGGGTTTGCACCAGTCTGTCCCCAGCTCCAGTTCCAAGCTGTCGGTCAGGAACATCGACGCGGCGGAACAGTTATCCATTATGTACTTCCTGTCCTGAAATGTTTGGGATTCATAATCATTCAGGACTCCAAAGAAATTGTGATAAGATTCCAGGAGATGGGGCCAAGAGATTGGGAGTGACCTCCGAAAGTTCTCAAAACGTCCCCCCCAAGCACAAAGAAAAAAGCCCGAGAAGCCAATTCCTCAACTCTCCCCACACCGACACCCCGATAGAAAGGCTGTTTCTATTTAGGTAGAATGCACCCCCGACTGGCTGTGGCAGGAACTTCATATCTGCTCTCTAGGTTCGACTCTGCAGCCCGAACAGCGAGAAAAGAAATGTTTGCAGGACAGATCCAGCTTAAACTCCCGACCCCGCCGGGTCCTGCGCAGCCCGCTACGTTACCAAACAGCACTGAACCAGTTTCCCATCAGTGAAGTGGAAAAGCTCCCTTGCACTCTCCGTGGGGGGCGGGGGTGAGGATCAGGACAGCCCGACGCCAAAGTTTAGTTCTCCCCGCCGGGAGGCAAGTTCCGCCAGCGCGGGCCGGGCACAGATCGAGGGAAGCAGGTGTCCTGCGCAACGGGGCGCCCCTCGTTCGGTGCACGGCGTACCGGCTCACACTTTCGGTCCCGGAGATCCGCCCCAGCTGTCCAGTCTAGAACCGCGGCGTCGGTGGGGTCTAAATCAGAAACAGGCGAAATTCCCGCCACGGCGGACGCGCGCTCAGGAAGGGCGGGGCCACGGCGCAGTCCGCCCCGGAGGTCGGCTCGTGACGTCTACGTAGGACCCGCCGGCTCTCCGCGAGTTCTCGCGAGAGTCTGTCTGCCAAGGACTAAGTGCGGCGAGCTGCTTTTTGTTTTTTTAGTGAGTGTGTGCTTGTAGCTGTAATTGGTTCCTTTGGCTGGAAGGTGGGGCCTCACCGGGCAACGAAACTGGTACCGAGGCTGAGGTGAGCAAGGCCTAGGGACAGCTGGGTTTTCTTCGGGCAGGACCCAAGTAAGGAGTATTGCTCAAGTGAGCCCGAAGCGGGTGTCTCATTCACACCCAGAGCGGCTCCATAATCACTTCTTGCCGCGCTGGTGCCCGCAAGTCCTTTGTTGAGATCGAGGATGCCTATTGTTAATGTTTTGTGGGCAAGGCAAGTGCAAAAATAAGCTAATCCAGTGTATGGAAGCACTGAATAGGTCAGATGTCCCTTGCTTTCGGTATACAACTGTTGCTCTCCTTATGTGCAATACATCTGGACATGTTTAAGTCGCTTAAACCTGGTCGCTTTTGTAAAGGTATAGCCCATGTGCAGCATTTTTATCTTTTGAAAGTATTCTTTAAAATCTACTAAGAAGACTTTCCAGTCTAAATCAGAGATAACACTTTTAGGCATGTCAGTCACTTCAAATTCAAGAAAAACAGGAGAATTGCTCATTCATTCGTCTTATAATTTTGAGTGTTCCCCATTGCTCCAGAATAGTTTGTCCTGTGTTTAATTCCTATACAGGGAACCTGTCATAACTCCTCTGTTCAAACCAAATAATGCACATTTTCTAAGAAATGGGATGAGGTGAGGAGAAAAACACAACATGACCTCTATTCTGACTGCAACCTAGGGATACTGTGATGGGTGTTATGTCTATTATGTACAGATGATGTGCCCTGCGACTTGATGCTTTGTTGGGTACCGCTGCAGCTTTTTTAATGGTTCGTGTGGAGTTCTAGCATGACACATAGTGTCATCTACAACAATCCCTAGGAAATAGTGCCTAGTTATGAGAATATTGGGACCTGGCACTGTGTTTAGGAGAATTGGGTCAACAGATAATTATTTCTTCCTCTAATCAAAACATGCAGATAGATTCCTTTTTCCTTTTTCAAGCATCTGATGAGTGATCAACTTGGTTGAACCAGTGAGTAGAATGAGAAGAACCTAATAACTTCTTTGTAAATAATTTAAGCTAGTACTGTAATGCATATCAGTAGGAATCCCTGAGAAATTAACAGCGTACTCAAGAGAGGTAATTAAAGATAGTTTAATCAAAGGGCCATTTTTAAAGATATGGACAGGGTTATTGGAAAACAAAAAACTAATGGTGAAGCATCCAGAACTCATCAGAGTCATTATCATCCTTAAGCCTAAGAGATTTGGGGACAGAGTGATTACTAGAGCCCAAGGAGATGTACTGCTGTGGGAGACATACTGCAGTAGGAGACAGCCATCCTACCTGAGGAACATAGCTACCACCAACCTCCAACCCAAGAGGGAGGAGCTAGAAGGATTAAGTACCCAAACCACTTTCCCTCCACACTTCAATGTCCCAACTGGAGTTTTTCAATGGCTGCAGCCAACCTAAAAACAGAGGGCAAGCGTGTAAGCTATAAAGTTCAGGCTCCTAGACTAGAGTCCAGGCAGAAGAGAGATAGAGAGCGAATCTGACAAAAAGGAGTAAATTTTATATCAAAAAGACATAACAATACTAAATGTGTAACAGAGCTTTAATATATGGAAAGGGAAAAATATTATTACTTAGAGAAGAAATACCCAAATCAATAATTGCAGACTTGAACACTTCTCTCTCTCTAATTGGTAGAACAAATAGAGAAATTAGTATAGACTTGAATAGTACCACCAACCAACTTGACCTAATTGATAGATTTATAGGTGACTCAACCTAACAATAGCAGAATACACACTTTACAAATGCACACAGAACATCGACTAAGGTAGACCATATTCTTTGCAAGAAATCAAATGTCATCAACTTTAAAAGATTGAAATCATACAAAGTATATTGTCTGACCACAATGGAATTAACCTAGAAACAAATAACAGAAGGATATCTGCAATAAATCTCTCAATATTTGGACATTAAGTAACACACTTCTAATAAACCCATGGGTCAAAGAAGAAATCACTAAGAAAATGAAAAAAATATTTTGAATTAAATGAAAGCACAGTAATTTTTTTTATTTTAACTGCTTACATTAGAGAAGAAAAAAGACCTAAGTTAATGATTTAAATTTCTAAAGAAACTAGGAAAAAAACAGCAAAATAAAACCAAATCAAGCAAAATGAGGGACATAAAGAGAAAAAAATGAAATGAAACAGAAGAATAGAGGAAATAAATGCAATCAAAAGGTGTTTCTTTGAAAAGATGAATTTAATTGATACACTTTTTAGCCAGAATTATCAAGAAAAAGGGAGAAAACACAAATTACTAATATCAAGAATTAAAGATCTGTCATCACTACAGACTGTTACAGACATTAAAAGGATAAGCATATTAGCATTTTTTTATGCCAACAAACATAGATGAAATGGACAAATTCTTTGAAAGACACCAACTGCCAAAGCTTACAAAAGAAGAAAAAGAAAACTTGAATGGTTCTATATCCATTATAGTAATTTTAATTAAAAAAAAAAAAAAAACTTCTGGGGCACCTGAGTTGACTCAGTCACTTGAGTGCTGGCCCTTGATTTCAGTTCAGGTCATGATCTCACGTTTCCTCATGAGGCTTTGTACTATTGGCACAGAGCCTGTTTGAGATTTTCTCTCTCCTCTCTCTTTGTCCTTCCCCTCGTGTGTGTGCACTCTCTCTCTCTCTCAAAATTAAAACAAAACAAACAAACAAACAAAACCACAAAACTGTCTCTGGAGAGCCTGGCTGGCTCAGTAGGAGGAGCATGTGACCCTTGATCTTGAGGTTGTGAGTTCAAGCCCTGTGTTGGTTATAGAGGTTACTTAAATAAATAAAACAAGATAAAAAAACCTCCTCTCTCTTTCTCATCACACACACACACACACACACACACACACACACACACACAGAGTTTTTTCAAGGAGCATTCCAGGACCAAATGGCTTTATCATTGAATTCTCCCAAACATTTAAAGAAGGAATAATATCACTTCTCTACTAACTCTTCAAGAAAATAGAAGAGGATGAAATACTTCAAAACTCATTTAATGTGGCAAACATTATACTGATATCAAAACATGACAAAGAAAATTACAATACAATATCATTCACATGGAGACAGAAATTTTACCAAATAAAATCCAGCAATATATAAAAAAAAGATTACCTATACTAAGAAAATCAGGTTCATTTTGGGAATGCAAGTTTGGTTAAAGTTTCTAAACACAATCATGGCAGTTCATTATATCAACAAACTAAAAAGACAAACCACGTCCTCACCTTAATCTGCAAAAAAAAATCACTTGAAAAATTCAGTATCCATTCATGATAAAAACTTGGCAAACTAGGAATAAAAGAAAATTTCCTAAACCTGAAAATGGCAACTTTGGCAAACCTACTGAAATCATGAAAATGAGTGCTTTCTCCAGAAGACTGAGAACAGGCAATGAGGTCTACTTTTGTCTACTTCTTTTCAACATTGTACTGGAGATAACTAACCGATCCAAAGGGTATGAGACTGAAATAGATGGGAAAGGAGAAGGTAAAACTGCAATCATTATCAGATGGCATAATCATTTATGTAGAACATCCTTAAGAATATACAAAAACAGCTACTAGAACTAATTAATATATTCAGGGTGGAAGCATTCAATGTCAGTATACAAAAAAGGATTGATTTTCTAGACAAGGAATGAACACTTAGAAATTACAGTGTAAAAAGCAATAGCATTTTAATAGCATCAAAAATTCTCAAAGATAAATCTAACAAATATAAACAGGATTTTGTATGCTGAATATTATATAATATTGCCAAGAAAAATTTAAGAATACCAATTAAATATAAAGATATAACATGATAGTGAATTGGAAGACTCAATACTGTTAAGATTTCTTCCAAAATTTATCTACAAATTCAATGGCATGCCAATCAAAATCCCAATGGTTCTTCCTTTTGTAGAAATTCACAAATGCTTTCAGAAATTGATATAGAAATGCAAAGGATCTAAAATAACCAAAACAATTTGGGGTAAGAAGAATGTTGGAAGATTCACAGTACCTGATTTCTGGATTTATTATAAAGCTACAATAATCAAAACAGTATGGTATTGGGGTAAGGATAGACAGTCAATGGAACAGAATAGAGGGTGTATTCCTGGAATATCTCTTTTGTTAGGGTTAGTGACACTGACCCCAAGTACAGTTAAAAATCCACATGTAACTTTTAACTCCTCCAAACTTAATTACTAGTAGCCTATTGTTGACTGGAAGCCTTACAAATAACATAAGTAGTTGGTTAGCTCATATTTAGTATGCTATACATGTTATATACTGTATTAAAATAAGCTAGAGAAAATTTTATTATGTATGAGAGAAAATACATTTACAGTACTCCACTGTAAAAAAATCTGCATGTAAGTAGACCAGCACAGTTCAAACCCATATTGCTCAAGAGTCAACTGTATATCAAATGCTGGTTAAGTGGAATAATAAGAGAAAGCAAGTTAATTATTGAGTTTGGCAAGATGTAAGTCCTTATTGATGTTGATAAAAGCCATTTTAGTTGAATAGTAGGGGAGGGGTGACTGGGTGGCTCAGTTAGCTAAGTGTTCGACTTTGGCTCAGATCATGATCTCATGGTTCGTGGGTAGAGCCCTGCGTCGGACTCTGTGCTGACAGCTTGGAGCCTGGACCCTGTTTCGGATTCTGTATCTCCCTCTCTGCCCCTCCCTCACTCATGTTCTGCCTCTCTCTCTCTCTCTCTCTCTCTCTCAAAAACAAATAAACATTTAAAAAACATTTTTTTAAAAGAAAAATAGTAGAGTTGTAGGGGAAAATGTCAGATTATACTGGGATGGATAGAAAATGGGGGGTAAGTCAGCAAATATAGAAACTTTACCCAGGAATTTAAAGCAAAAACTGAGGGCAGGAAGATGTGGGCATCAAGAGATGGTGGTTTGAAGACAAGAAATATTAGAACATGTTTGTGAGGCTATGGAAATAAACAAGTATAAAGAGAAAAGTTGATGATGTTGAAGAGAAGGGGAATGGTTGCAGGACTGCGGACATGGAGGACAAGGGGGACTGTACTCACTACATAGATGATGTATCCTCTAATAGGATCAAGGACAATTTCTTCTTAACAGGAAGAATGAAAGATATCCAGGTAAAGGTAGCTGAAGTTGGTGAACTGGGTGGTTGGAATTTGAGGTATGTGTGTTTTATTTCATCCATTTTCTCTGTGAAATATCAACTGGAAGTGAGAGAAAAGAGTGGTTGTTAGAGATTTGAGGAGAGATAAGATGTGTCATCATCATATTGGTGAGTTTAAAAGGTGTATTAGGGAAGTGTAGTAGAAATGTCTGGGGGTACTGAGTGACTATTTGAGATTTATAATGAAAAATTAAGTATTCAGGTAGCATAGTTTTGTGATTTTCTCCAACAACATTCACAAGGGGAAGACATATGATAGAATTTGAATCTTGTATTAGTGAACCCATTCTGACTTACTGTTTCATTTTAAGTATATATATAAATCATCTATTTATTATTATGTCATCAGACTCAAAGTCAAACAATTTAATATGAATGCCATGTTTTTCATAAGGAAACCTTATAAAATTCAACTGAATCTAATATAACCCAAAGGTTAAAGCCCTCAATTTCAGAAGTGTTATCACCACTTTAATTGAAATCTTAAAGTTTAAGACCATTTGTACCTGAAATGAAACCAAGGGTCATATTACCTCTATAGTAATTGCTTTTGAGCCTAGAATTGGATTTAGCATTTTGGTAAAATCTGACCAATACTAAATCCAGTTCTAATGATCTTAGTATACAATTGGCCATTGTTGAGGATCCACTAAGATAGCTAACTCAGTTATGAAAATATGGTTTTCTCTATGAGCTATCTATTGCCAGTGTATAAAACCCACCTTCAGTTGACTTTCTATCAACTCAAGTATTTTATTACACTAATTTAATGTGGCAGATAATTAATGTTTCAAGTACTACTCTCTGCATAGATATCATGATTTAAAAGACTACTTCAGTAGCAATGGGGAGGTTTAGTTAGTTGAGAAGGAACAAGTTTTCTGTATAGTAAAAGGAATTTTCCTGCAGCTCTTTGGTGCTTTGGGTCACATCATATAAGAACCTTAAACATCTGGATCCAGGAAAATTTTAATATTGACCCGCATTCATTTTTCTCTACATTTGGCATCTTTCCCTCCTGCATGTGCTCTCATTCCATTTCGTTTTGTCTCCAGAAGCTTGATTCATCAATTACCCCTCTTCTTTCTACCTTCAACCGCTCCCTCTCCCCTCCCCTTTTTCCCTAGGCCCACTGTAGTAGGCAGTTTATAACATGGCCCCAAATAATCTCTGCTACCTTGTATTCATGCCTTTGTGTAATCTTCTCCTCTTGAGTGTGGACTAAACCTAATGACTTGCTACTAATATAATAAAGCAAAAATTGATGGCATATCATTTCTATGATTAGAATTCAAAAGACTGTGAGTTCCATCTTGCTAGCACTCTCTCTCTCAATGGCAGTTTCTCCCTCTTCTCGACTTGGTCATTTGGTGAAGTAAACTGCCATGTTACAGAGGACCATGTGGCAAAAACTGAGGGCAAACGCTGGTCAACAGCCATTGAGGAACTATGGCCCTCAGTCCAGCAGTTCACGATGAATCCTAACAACTAGTGTGAGTGAACTTGGGAAGTAGATTCTTCCCCAGTTTAATCTGGGGGAATCTTGAAATGACAAGGCCTTGGCAGGTATGTAGAATTTAACGTGATCCAAACAGGGATTTGACTTTGTTTTATAAGACTGTCTTTTTGCCTGGGGGTCTTGGGTCATACTGGATAGGCTGACAGTATGGTTTAGGGTGGACCTGGCCTCATCCAAAGTACCAACAATGTGATTTAGGGTGGGCTTTTGGGTCATGCAGTATCAGTCAACCTGGATAGTGAGATAAACCACGTGGGTAATAATTTGATCACACATATGTACAGGAGCCCCAATAAAAACTCTGAACACCAGGGCTGGGGCATTTTTCCTTAGTCGGCAATATTCCGGTATGATTACTGAAGGTTGCATTGATGCTCTACTGTTCTTTTCTAAACATTTCCAGGTTAGATTTTCATGTCATACAAGTATAACACATAATTTTTATATATAGAATATACACATAATAATATACATATTGTAGACAGAATAATTGTGCCCATATCTGTCTCCTCAGTAGACCATTCACTTGAGATTTGTCCATTATTATGTGCTTTGTGTCTAGGATGGTACCTGCATATAGTAAGTAGGTCCTTAAATTACTTTTGACTAAATGAATAAAATATTATATCTGGTGTTTAACTGTTAATAATCATATCTTTTGGGGGGAAATATTTTTGAAAGTTGTTATAATTGTACTTTCTTAGCCTTAGAATTTCAGCGAGGCACAAATCTGAGAAGTACTGTAAGGTACCCAATATTCTGACTGAGGTACTAGGTCACTATTGCAAAAGAGATGGCCAAAATTTGCTTTTTATCAGCATTAGCTGAACATTTAATTTTAGTCTATGTATAAAAAAAAATTCACTAGGGGTTGGAGTTTCAAGAGTGAGGGTTTATTTAGAGACTACATGTGGAAATCTACAGTGTCTTCCCCCGCTGCCCCCCCCCCCTTTTTTTTCCCAAGGCAAGGGAGGTGAGCTTGAGAGAACCACTGTGAAAGGCTCACATGTAGCTCCTGGCATTTGAGGCACACAGGTCCCTGTCTTTGTGCTGACAAATATAAAGGCAAAAGGTTGGCGGGCATGGCTTGTGGTGGCAGGCAAAGAGAGAGTGCTGTGGAGGGAGTGAGCTGTACTACTACCACTGTTGTGGGTACACAGTAAATGGGTCCTGAGGAAGGGAGCCAGACCTGAGGTGTCTTGGGAGGAAGCTTGTTCAAGAGGACTGCCTAGAGGGCTCAGGTGATATCAACAGGAGGAGGCTGGAAGGCCAGTGGAAATCAGGTGTTAGGGGGCAGTCATCTACCGCTGCCAAGGGAACTTGGATCAAAACACTTCCTTGCTTAAAATACTTCAGTGGCCTCTAGCTATAGTTAGAGAGAAATCTAGACTCTTCACGTTTGTGATTTGACCCCTTCCTATGTCCACAGTCTTACCTTACACCACTCTCCACTTCTTTCTCAAATGATCAGCCACATGGACCTTCTTTCAGTTCTTTTCACATATTCTTTCCTGCCTCAAAATGTTAGTGCAAACTGCCTTATGCCAGAACTGTTTTTTTCCCCTCTTGCATTTTCTAGTCCTGCTGCTTTTCATCCTTGACATCTTAGCTAAAACCTCTGTCCCTCATAGAGACTTCTGTTGACCCTTCATTTTAGCATAAATTTCTATAATAGCTTGAGTTGGGTAAAGCAGCAAATGACAGAAAAAAACTCAGAATAACTGTGGCTTAACAAGAAAAATTATCTTTCCCTCTCACATGAGAGTCATAGAATCATTCTAGACCTGGTGGTGTAGCATAGTAGCAGGATCTCAGGAGCCTTAAATCTTGTGTCTCTATAACATGCAGCCTCTATTTAAAGTTCACCTTTTAGTCCATGAAATCTGTTCTTGTTACAGCCAGCACATGTATATTCCAGTTGGCAGGAAGGAGAAAAAGGGAAAAGGGCATGTAAGCCTCTAAATTCAATCCCAGGAGTTGTTCATACTGCATACACTTATATGGATTGCATCCGTATTGGATGGATTGGAAACCGTAATGTCCATACTCAAATGGGCCTAGGCATTTCACCCAGCTTGTGACTCACTTCAGTATTTCATTGTTCTTGGTTTAGCTGTGTCACATCTCGCTACAAGTTAGGCAAGCTGGGAAAGACAATCTTTATTCTAGCTAAAGTTGGTGGATAGGCTAATATGAATATAAGGGACAACTAGCAGTTGCCCCCACTAATAACCATCAGTTTTATTTTCTCACAGCACCAAGATATAGAGGCTAAAACATTTCCCCCTCATAGAAGCATTCATTGATGACTCAATCTAAAGTAAGTTTGGGGGCACCTGGGTGGCTCAGTCGGTTAAGTTCTGATTCTGATTTCGGCTCAGATCATGATCTCCCGGTTCATGGGTCCGGGCCCCACCCTGGGCTCCGCCCTAGCAGTGCAGAACCTGCTTGGATTCTCTTTCTCTTCTCTCTCTCTCTCAAAAAAAATAAATAAGCTTAAAAAAACATAAAGTAAATTTCTATAATAATTTGGGTTGGGTTCAGCTACAAGTGACAGAAAATTCAGCATAAAAGTGGCTTAACAAGAAAATAGTTTAATCCTTTCTCACATGAAAGCCATGTATTTATTCTAGGGTTTGCATAGTGTTATACAGTATCTAGAAAGGGAATGAGTTACATTTCATGTCATTCAGTTATGGTAGTTATACCAGTCAGCAAACTGCTGTTTTTCTAAGTTTTATTGGAACTCAGACATACCTATTAGTTAACATATTGTCTATGGCTGCTTTCTTCTGACAACTTCAGAGTTGAGGGTTGCAACTAAGAATGTATGGTCCACAAAGCCTAAACTGTTTAATATTTGGCCCTTTATAGAAAAAAAGTTGCCAACCCCTGAGTGATATTAATAGGTTTGTTGCATAATGTCTATTTAAAGGCATCAATTTCCTTGGAGCTCTAAGATTTTCCCTCCGAAAGCTAGCAGTTATAAGTAAAAGTGTTTTCATATGTCCCTACAACACACTCTTCTGTAATTTTCTGTTTTCTATGGAAGGTGAGTGAGATAAAGACTTTTCAATTATTTCACTTTGCATTTTTTTTCTGGCTAATCTGTCTGATGCCACCCTTCTAAGACTCAAAGAGTTCCAGGGCAGAAAAGTACTTTAGAGTCAGTGTATGGGACACAATAAAAGACTTATTTCCCTAGCTGCCAAAGTGCTGCTGCCAGTTCTGGGCTGTTGGCCCTTTTAAAAATTGCTTTGAGTTCTGAAAGAACAAGAGCCTGCTTGCCTAAATTGGTGCATCTGATATCCAATGGCAGTGGCATGGACGTATAAATGCCCAGTCTTCCTTTCTCCTGCCCTAACTTGGGATAACTATGAAGGGTTATCTCAGCTTCAGAGAAACCAGCAGTTGGCTGAGGCCTCGTGGAGATTACACTGCAACTCAACATCTCCCTCTGCCCTGTGCTATTTTTTCCCGTTCCTTCCACCAGTGGTCGTTGCCAATATTGCTCCCTAATAAATTTCCTACATACTAATCTCTACGCTAATTCCTGCTTTTTAGGACGCCGAATCTTCTGGATTTTCCAAGGCACAGATTTGGGAAAGGGGAGAGCCAGAACTTTTGGCTCCACAGGTCAGTTCCCTACTACATAATATGCGTAACCTCTGGGGCACCTGTGTGGCTCAGTTGGTTGAGTGTCCAGCTCTTGATTTGGGCTCAGGTCATGATCTTAGCTAGGGTCATGGGATTGAGCCCCACGTTGGGCTGTGTGCTGAGTGTGGAGCCTGCTTAAGATTCTCTCTTTTTCCTGCGCCTTTCCTGCTTGCATACTCTCTCTCACTTTCTCTCTAAAATAAACAAAAAGAAGAAGAAAGCTCTAATTACTGTTTAACCCCTTGAGCTTCTGTAAGAAGCAAAGACTTAAAGAATCTATGAAATACTATAGCCTCCTCTTAATGTTTTATTATTATAATGTCAAGAGGCTATGTCAATTAAGCATCACTGGAATCTGTCCACTGGGTTATAGAATAGGGTGGAGTAGAGATCATTGTTTAAAGGAGAGTTTATGGATCAGCATTCCTGAATTTTCCAGCTATATAATCTTGGATATATTTCTTAAACTCTCTGAGCATCAGGTTTGTTTCTGAAAATTGGAAGACAATGGTACTTATTAGAGGCATAGAGGACCTTCTTATTCTGTACTTTAGTTCCTCCAACAAGTAACATTCATTCTACTTCATTTCATTCTACTCCAGAAGAATTACTGACAGTTCTAAAATATTCCCATCACTATGATATATTTTTTTTAATGTTTATTTATTTTTGAGAAAGGGAGAGAGATAGAGCACGACTGGGGGAGGGGCAAAGAGAGAGGGAGACACAGAATACAAAGCAGGCTCCAGGCTCTGAGCTGTCACCACAGAGCCTAATGCGGGGCTCGAACACACGAATGGTGAAATCATGACCTGAGCTGAAGTCAGACTCTCAACTGACTGAGCCACCCAGGCGCCCCACTATGATATTGTAAAAAGCATGAAAAGTCATGGTTCCCACCCTCAAGAGATCTCTAATTCTATCAGAGAGACAAAATTTGAAATATAAAATAATTAGATATATAAGGCAGAAACCAAATCCAAATGGTATGGAATGGGAGGTATGTTAGGCAATGAGGACTGAGATAGATTTAATATAGGCAAAATTTCCATGTCATCACCTTATAATTGTTCCCTGACGGATCTGTAGGTCAAAGGAAGCAGAATTACCATTTTTCAGGTTACAAGGATAGAAGGAACTCCATTCTCTGCAGTTCAAAGTAGAAGAAAAGTCATCAATGAAATATTAAACATTAATATAACAAAATATTAAAAATTTTACTTTGCATACAGTAAAATTTATATTTTGTTCAATTTTATGAGTTTTGAAAATATCAGAGTTGTGTAATCACTTTCAAAATTAATACACAAATAGTTCCATCACTCCCACCCAAATTCCCTTATACAAACACGGCAGTCGAACCTTCTCGCTTTTCCCAGTTTTTGACAACTACTGATCTCTTCTCTGTCCCTGTATATTTGCTGTTTCTATAATGTCACATAAATGGAATTACACAGTATGCAGCCTTTAACTATGGCTTCTTTTACTTGGCATAATGTATTTGGGGTACATCCATATTGTATGTGTCATTAGTTTGGTTTCTTTGGGGGTGGTTTCCACTTTTTGGGTATTATGAATATAATGTTATGAAGATTTATGAACAGGTTTTCTTGTGCTTTCATTTTTCCTGAGTGAAAATGGAGTGGAAATAGAATTGCTGGATTCCTGGGTAAATTTATGGTTAACCATTTTAAGAAACTGAAAACTATTTCCCAAAGTGCCTGCACCGTTTTATATTTCTACCATCAACATATAAAGGTTCCAGTTTTCGGGTACTTGGGTTGCTCAGTTGGTTGAATGTCCAACTTGTGGTTTCAGCTGAGGCCATGACATCACGGTTTGTGGGTTGGAGAGCTGAGCTGGGCTTCATGCTGACAGTGCAGAGCCTGTTTGGGATTCCCTCTCTCCCTGTCTCTCTGCCCCTCCCCCCCCCCCACAAATAAATAAATGAATGTAAAAAAAGAAAGGTTCCAGTTTTTCCATATCCTTGTCAACATTTGTTATTGTCGTCTTCATTATTATAGCCACTTTTGTGTGTATGAAGTAGTTTTCATTGGCATTTCTCTAATGACTAATGATTTGAGACATTGTTTCATGTCCTTATTGGCCATTTGTATATGTTAGATGATGAAATGTTTTATATATACGATTTGTAATTATTTTCTCCCAGTATGTGGCTTGTCTCTATTGTTTTTCTTTTTTTCTTTTTCTTTTTTTTTAATGTTTATTTATTTTTGAGAGAGACAGAGACAGAATGCGAGTGGTTAGGAGCAGAGAGAGAGGGAGACACAGAAGCAGAAGCAGGCTCCAGGCTCTGAGCTGTCAGCACAGAGCCCAACGTGGGGCTTGAACTCACGAGCTGTGAGATCATGACCTGAGCCGAAGTCGGACGCTTAACCGACTGAGCCACCCAGGTGCCCTTCTATTGTTTTTCTTTGTTCAACTTTTATTAATTTCTGTTCTTCTTATTATTATTTATTTACTTCTGTTTGCTTTGGTTGTAATTTTCTCTCTAGTTTAAGATGGAAGCTTAGATTATTGATTTGAAAACTTATTTTCTAATAAAAGCATTTTAGTGCTATTAATTTCCCTCTAAGCAATGCTTTAGCTGCATTTCACAAATTTTGATATGCTGTATTTTCATTTTTACCTAGTTAAAAATATTTTCCAGTTTCTCTTGAGACTGGACCTATGGGTTATTTTGTAGTGTGTTGCTTGATTTCCAAATTCTTGGGACTTTTCCAGGTATTTCTCTTCTTGATTTCTTGTTTAGTTTCATTGTGGTCAGAAAGCATATTTATATTATTTCAATCCTTTCATATTTGTTAATGTTTGTTTTGTCACTCAAAATATGGCCTATGTTGGTGAATATTTCTTATACATTTGAAAATATGTATTCTGCTATTTTGGTCTAGCTGGTTGGTTTTTGTTTTTGTTTTTGTTTTTTGTTTTTGGCTGTTATTCCACTTGCTCTACTGATTACTGAGAGAGGAGTGTTGAAATGTCCAAGTATAAATGAGAATTTATTTATATCTCCTTTCATTTGTATCATTTTTGTTTCAGGTATTTCTTTTTTTTTTTTTTTTTAATGTTTTTTTTTATTTTTTATTTTATTTTTGAGACAGAGAGAGACAGAGCATGAACGGGGGAGGGTCAGAGAGAGGGAGACACAGAATCTGAAACGGGCTCCAGGCTCTGAGCTGTCAGCCCAGAGCCCCACGCGGGGCTCGAACTCACGGACCGCGAGATCATGACCTGAGCCGAAGTCGGCCGCTTAACCGACTGAGCCACCCAGGCGCCCCAGTTTCAGGTATTTCAAAGCTCTGTTAAGTTCATTTACATTTAGGATCCCATGTCTTCTTAGTGAATCGTCCTTTTTATTATGATAAAATGTTCTAGTTTATTCCTGATAATTTTCCTTGTTTCATAGTCTGCTTTGTCTGATATTAACATGGCCATTCCAGATTTCTTATTAGTATTTGCATGGAATGTATTTTATAATGATCTTACTTTTAATATTCTTATATCATTGTATTCAAAGAAAACATATTTATATTATTTATGGGTTTCTTACAAAAAGTGGTTTGGTTTACTAACAGCATATAATTGGGCTTTGTTTTTTCATCCAACCTGGCAATCTGTTTTTTTATTGATATGTTTAGATAATTATGATTTAATTTAATATGGCTATATTCAGGTTTACTCGCTTTTCCCCCCTCGAGCTTTATTTTTGTTTTTTCCATGTTCCCTCTTTTTTGTATTTTTTTTTATTTGACTGTTTTTTAGGATTCTATTTTAATTTATCTATTAGCTTGTTGGCTATATCGCTTTGTAGTATACTTGTAGTAATTTCTCTAGGGATCATAATATGTACATTTAATCTTTCAGAATATAATAAGAGTTAATATTTACTAACTTCAAGTAAAATGTGAAGGCCTTACCACAGTACAGGTTTCTTTACTTTCTTCCTTTTATGTTACAGTTCTCATATGAATTGCACTACATGTATTGAAAAATTACCCTGGCAACATTATGATTTTTTTTTATTTCAAGAGTCATCAATATTTTTAAACACTTAGGATTTAAGTATTTCTTTTAGTATTTCTTTTAGAGTAAGACTGCTGCAAGTAAATTAAGCACTTGGCTATTCTTATACACTTCTGTACGTGTGTTTACAAACACTTGTATGTTAATGCAAGTCTATTGGAAGTAAACGTTCAGTTTCCCTTCATCTGATCTGTGGGGAAATAGGTTTTACTTACATAAATCGGTTGGAAAAAAGCTTAGGGCAGAAAGCCACCACATGGGGTGAAAGTGCCTGAGGTTAGGTAGCAAGTTATTGTAATGGGATCACGAGTAAAATTACTTTCCATCTGATGCCGGCATATTATTGTACTTTGATCACAAATTCCACTTGCTCCCCAGACCCTTTGCTTATTACACAAGTTAATGATTACTGTTTGATTGTTTTCTCCGTGTTCACATGTGTAAGATCTTGTTGTCTTCACATTCACCATGTGGGTAAATCTTGTGCTTTCTTCACATTTACCACATGGGTAATATCTTATGAGCTCAATAAATATGGAGATGAAATCCCTGTTTGGGGCTCTCGTCTCCTCCTGGACATTAGCCTGTCTTGAATTCAATTCTTTTTTTTTTAATATGAAATTTATTGTCAAATTGGTTTCCACCCAGTGCTCATCCCAACAGGTGCCCTCCTCAATGCCCATCACCCACTTTCCCCTCCCTCCCATCACCCATCACCCCTCAGTTTATTCTCAGTTTTTAAGAGTCTCTTGTGGTTTGCCTCCCTCCCTCTCTAACTTTTTTTTTCTCCTTCCCCTCCCCCATGGTCTTCTGTTAAGTTTCTCAGGATCTACATAAGAGTGAAAACATATGGTATCTGTCTTTCTATGTATGACTTATTTCACTTAGCATAACACTCTCCAGTTCATCCACATTGCTACAAAAGGCCATATTTCATTCTTTCTCACTGCCAAGTAGTATTCCACTGTGTGTATAAATCGCAATTTCTTTATCCATTCATCAGTTGATGGAAATTTAGGCTCTTTCCATAATTTGGCTATTGTTGAAAGTGCTGCTATAAACATTGGGGTACAAGTGCCCCTATGCATCACATCCCTTGGGTAAATTCCTAGCAGTGCTATTGCTGGGTCATAGGGTAGATCTATTTTTAATTTTTTGAGGAACCTCCACACTGTTTTCCAGAGTGGCTGCACCAGTTTGCATTCCCACCAGCAGTGCAAGAGGGTTCCCATTTCTCCACATCCTCTCCAGCATCTATAGTCTCCTGATTTGTTCATTTTGGCCACTCTGGCTGGTGTGAGGTGATATCTCAGTGTAGTTTTGATTTGTATTTCCCTGATGAGGAGTGACATTGAACATCTTTTCATGTGCCTGTTGGCCATCTGGATGTCTTCTTTAGCGAAGTGTCTATTCATGTTTTCTGCCCATTTCTTCACTGGATTATTTGTTTTTCAGGTGTGGAGTTTGGTGAGTTCTCTATAGATTTTGGATACTAGCCCTTTGTCTGATATGTCAATTGCAAATATCTTTTCCCATTCTGTCGGTTGCCTTTTATTTTTGCTGATTTTTTTCCTTTGCAATGCAGAAGCTTTTTATTTTCATGAGGACCCAATAGTTCATTTTTGCTTTTAATTCCCTTGCCTTTGGAGATGTGTCAAGTAAGAAATTGCTGCAGCTGAGGTCAGAGAGGTTTTTTCCTGCTTTCTCCTCTAGGGTTTTGATGGTTTCCTGTCTCACATTCAGGTCCTTTATCCATTGTGAGTTTATTTTTGTGAATGGTGTAAGAAGGTTTCAATCTTCTGCATGTTGCTGTCCAGTTCTCCCAGCACCATTTGTTAAAGAGACTGTCTTTTTTCCATTGGATATTCTTTCCTGCTTTGTCAAAGGTTAGTTGGCCATACTTGTGTGGGTCTAATTCTCGAGTCTCTATTCTATTCCATTGGTCTATGTATCTGTTTTTGTGCCAATACCATGCTGTCTTGATTTTTACAGCTTTGTAGTAGAAGCTAAAGCCTGGGATTGTGATGCCTCCCGCTTTGGTCTTCTTCTTCAATATTACTTTGGCTATTTGGGGTCTTTTATGGTTCCATACAAATTTTAGGATTGCTTGTTCTAGCTTTGAGAAGAATGCTGGTGCAATTTTTATTGGGATTGCATTGAATGTGTAGATTGCTTTGGGTAGTATTGACATTTTAATGATATTTATTCTTCCAGTCCATGAACACAGAATGTTTTTCCATTTCTTTGTATCTTCTTCAATTTCCTTCATAAGCTTTCTATAGTTTTCAGCATACAGATCTTTTACATCTTTGGTTAGGTTTATTCCTAGGTATTTCATGCTTCTTGGTGCAATTGTGAATGGGATCAGTTTCTTTATTTGTCTTTCTGTTGCTTCATTATTAGTGTATAAGAATGCAACTGATTTCTGTACATTAATTTTGTGTCCTGCGACTTTACTGAATTCATGTATCAGTTCTAGCAGACTTTTGGTGGAGTCTATTGGGTTTTCCATATATAATATTGTGTCATCTGCAAAAAGTGAAAGCTTGACTTCATCTTTGCCTATTTTTATGCCTTTGATTTCCTTTTGTTGTCTGATTGCTGATGCTAGCAGTTCCAATACTATGTTAAACAACAGCAGTGAGAGTGGGCATCCCTGTCGTGTTCCTGATCTCAGGGGTCTTGAATTCAATATTACGTCCACTCTTTTGCCAGACAAGAGAGAACTCCAGCCTCCTAGTCTGTGACACTGATCATGTCTTTATTCACCTTCATTCCTGAAGGGTATTTTTAGATGATATATTACTCTGGCTTGACAGTTCTTTTCTGTCAGAATTTTAAGGTTCATGATCTATTGTCTTCTGGCTTTGATGTTTTCTGACAAGAAATCTGTAGTCATTTGAATAATTGTTCACTTATGTATAGTATGTCCATCTTCTCCTGTGGTTTAAGACTTTATTCTTTCTCTTTGGCTTCCAGAAGGTTTATTATGTTGTGTGTGGACAAATTTCCTTTAACTTTATCCTCCTTGAGGTTTACTGGCCTTCTGGATTCTGAAAATATCTGTCTTTCTCAAGATTTGGGACAGTTTTAGCCATTATTCTTTTAGATATGTGTGTGTGTGTGTGTGTGTGTGTGTGTGTGTGTGTGTGTGTATTTCTGCATTAATCTCTTTCTTTTTTTTTGAGGAAATTCAGTTACATGAATATTGGTGCTTTTGATATTGTCTTATAGGTATATAAGACTCTGCTAATCTTTTTAATCTCCTTCTGTTATTCATATTGTACAGTTTTTATTGATTAAACTTCAGGTTCTTTGATTTTTTTTCCCATTCTACTTTTGTACTCATTTTATGAACTTATTTCAGATATTGTATTTTTTGGTTCTAAAATTTCTATTTGATTCTTTTTTCATTTTGTAGTTTTCTACAGAGAACTTACATCATTCCATGTATTTCAAGAGTGTTCACTTTTACCTCTTGGGTGGTTATACAGGCATATTGTGTTTTACCTCACTTCATAGGTACTACGTTTTTTACAAATTGAAGGTTTGTGGCAACCCTGCATTGAGCAAATCTCTCAGTGCCATTTTTTTTCCAACAGCATTTACTCACTTTGTGTCTCTGTGTCACATTTTAGTAATTCTTGTAATATCTCCAATTTTTTCATTATCGTTATGTTTGTTATGGCGATCTATGATTAGTGATTTTTGATGTCACTGTTATAATTTTTTGGGGACATCACAAACCACACCCAGATAAGACCGTGAACTTAATAAATGTTGTGTGTGTTCTGACTGCTCCAACTGGCCATTCCCTGTCTCTCTTCCTCTTGTCATGCCTCCCTATTCCCTGAGACACAGCAATATTGAAATTAGGTCAATTAATAATCCTACAATGGCTTCTAAGTGTTCAAGTAAAAGGAAGAGTTGCACAGCTATCACTTTATATCAAAAGCTAGAAAATATTAAGCTTAGTGAGGAAGGCATGCCAAAAGCTAGGATTGGCCAAAAGCTAGGCCCCTTGTACCAAACAGTTAACCAAGTTGTGCATACAAAGAAAAAGGTCTTGAAGGAAATTAAAAGTGTTACTCCAGTGAACAACACATGAATGATTTGGAAGCAAATAACTTTATTGTTGATTTGGAAAAAGTTTCAGTGGTCTACATGGAAGATCAAATCAGGTATAACATTTCCTTAAACAGAAGCCTAATCCAGAACAATTCCCTAATTCTCTTTACTTATTTGAAGCCTGAGACAGGCGAGGAAGCTGTAGAAGAAAAGTTTGAAGCTAGCAGAGATTCGTTCATGAGGTTTAAGGAAAGAAGTCCTCTCTATAACATCAGCGTGTAAAGGGAAACAGCAAAAGCTGATGTAGAAGTTGCAGTAAGTTATCTAGAAGATCTTGTTAAGATAATTAATGAAGGTGACCATACAAAACAACAGATTTTCAATGTAGGTGAAACAGCCTTCTATTGGAAGAAGATGCCATCTAGGACTTTTACAGCTAGAAGGATAAATTACCACTTGGTTTCAAAGTTTCAAACGACAAGTTGACTCTTACTAGGGGTTAATACAGCTGATGCATTAAGCTGATGACTTTAAGTTGAAGCCAGTGTTCATTTGCCATTCTGAAAATCCTAGGGCCTTTGAGAATTATGCAACATCTATTTTGCTTGTGCTTTATAATGGAAAAACAAAGCCTGAATGACAGCCCATCTATTTACAATGTGGTTTACTGAATATTTTAAACCTACCGATGACACTTAATGCTCAGAAAAAAAAGATTCCTTGCAAAATATATCATTGACAATGCACCTGGTCACCCAAGAGCTCTGATAGAGATGTATAGTATAGTGAGATTAATGTTACTTTTATGCCTGCTAACGCAACATCTATATCAACTCTGCAACCCATGGATCAAGTAGTAATTTTGACTTTCAAGTTGCTTATTATTTAAGAAATATGTTTTGTAAGGCTCTAGCTGCCATAGATACTGATTCCTCTGATGGATCTGGGGAAAGTAAATTGAAAATCTTCTGGAAGGGATTCACCATTCTAGATGCCATTAAGAACATTCACGATTCATGGGAAGAGATCAAAATATCAACAACAACAGGAGTTTGTAAGAAGTTGATTCCAACTCTCATGGATGACTTTGAGGGGCCCAAGACTTCAGTGAAGGAAATAACTGCAGATGTGGTGGAAATAGCAAGTGAACTAAAATTGGAAGTGAAACCTGAAGATGTGACTGAATTGCTGCAATCTCATGATCAAACTTGAATGGATAAGGAATTGCTTCTTATGGATGAACAAAGACAGTAGTTTCTTGAGATGAAATTTACTCCTGGTGAAGATGCTATGAAGATGGTTGAAATGACAACAAAAGATTTAGAATATTACATAAGCTTATTGGATAAAACAGTGACAGGGTTTGAGAGGATTAAACTTTTTGAAAAAAAAGTTCTTCTGTTGGTAAAATGCTGTCAAACAGAGTCACATACTACAGAGAAATCATTTGTGAAAGAAAGAGTTAACCAATGAAGCAAACTGTATTGTTGTCTATTTTAAGAAATTGCCACAGCCACCCCAATCTTCAGCAACCATGATCAGTCAGCAGCCATCAACATGGAGGCAAGACCCTCCACCAGCAAGATTATAATTTACTAAAAGCTTAGATGGTGGTTAGCATTGTTTAAAGTTTGATATGCACTGGGAAGCCTAAAAATTCATCTGACTCACTTTATTGCAATATTTTCTTTATTGCAGAGGTCTAAAACCAAACCTACAACATGTCTTAGGCATGGCTGAAATAGCTGCTTTAATGTCTTGTCTGGTAATTTTAATATCTGATCATTGTAGAATCTGTTGATTATATTTTTCCTTGAAATTTGGTCAGATTTGCTGGTTCTTTACATGTTTAGTAATTTTGGATTATATCCTTTACAATTTCATTTTTATACGATTTTGGAATTCTGCTAAAATATTTCAGATACTGTTTTGTTTTGTTTTAAGGGGAATCACTTTGTGTGTGTGTGTGTGTGTGTGTGTGTGTGTGTGTGTGTGTTTGAGAAGCAATGGTTTAGTTAGGTTCAAACTGTTGAGTTTTGTGGGTGAATGTCTGTTCATTTTTCAAAGCATTTGTTATGCTGTTTGGGGTCTGCCCTTTGCATATGCCACCCAGGTTAGTTGAGGCTTGGCAGTGGGTTATACACATGTTCAGTTTTTAAAACCTTTGATTCACTTCTTTGGTTATGTTTCACATATGTACAATTTAGAGGTGAGTCTGAGACTTGTATTGATTCGTACACAGCAGTAAATGACCTCCCCCAGCTCTGTCCTCACCAGGATTTCTCCATAGTCTGGCTCCAAGAGACTCTTTTTCTGGTTCTTCTGGATAGAATGTAATACAGAGTTCTTTCAGATGGGGTCGTCTTGAACTGCCATGTAGTTCCATGTGATGAGGCTCCTCTGTGGAAAAAGCAATGGAAGGAAAGAGGGGGGGAAAAAAGGAGAGACATTCCTCTCCCTGACACACTCTTTGCACAACAAAGGCATTTTTTCTTAGTTCTTCTAAGATGGGAAGTTTTACTTAAAGTTTTAGGTGCTCACCTTACCTCCACCATAACAATACAGCTCTGTGATTATAGCTGGACTTGGGGAAGGGGAAGCTGGACTTGGGGAAGGCTGAGAAGGGGCCTCTGCTGATCTTTTGCAAGAAAGATAGGTTTTCTTGAAATTTTGCTGTGCGTGCTCACAATGGAGTTTCCCAATTCAGTCCGCCCTTGGGTCAAAGCTTGGAGATAAAGGAAAAACAACAGGAATCTCATCATCACTACACTGACCTTTAAATTTTGGCTTTCATCCCCAATATACCTGGTATTCTTTATGTTTCAGAATCCTGAGGTATTTTTTTGTTTGTTTGTTTGTTTTTGTCCAGAGCTTTTAACTGCACATAGTGGGTAAAATGGGTTCAGGTGGACTTACTCTACTTTGGCCAGCACTGGACATAGCTGAACCTATTAAACATAATTTTCACAGTTGATAGAAGGATGCAGAGACCCTGCTGTGATAGGAAATAACCTGTTATTTAAATTCTGTCTCTTCGTTAATTAAGTAGAGATAATGCCACCTTGCTGTTACTTTTTTGTTTAATACATATTTTAAGTTATAGCTTCATGGGAGGATGAACTCATTTGTGTATTACAACAAAAGTTATGCGTGCAAGATTACACAGAGATCACACACTGCAATAGTTACTAGTTAACGTTTGGAAAATGAGATGATGGAAGGCAGTTTGTTATTGTTTAACCCTATACATGTTTGCATTTTTTGAGTATTAGAAATGACTAGGCCAAACTAAGGAGAGAAGAATAATCTTCCTGACCCTAAAACTTCTAGTCAGTGTTAGACTCCACAGATATCCCATTATTTACATTTGATTTCTTTAAAAATTTTTTAATGTTTATTTAAATTTGAGAGAGAGACATAGAGCCTGAATTGGGGAAGGGGCAGAGAGAGAGGGAGACACAGAATCCAAAGCAGGCTCCAGACTCTGAGCGGTCAGCATGGAGCCTGACACGGGGCTCAAACCCATGAACTGATATCATGACCTGAGCTGAAGTCAGACTCTCAACCGACTGAGCCACTCAGGCGCCCCTTATATCTGATTTCTAACTGCAGTAGAAACCTTTGGTGTTTGTCTGTTCGACTCATCACAACCTTCTTTCTTAAAGAATCTCAACTCCCCCTACTTCCGTCCCTCTCCTTTTCTTCCCAGAGGCCAGGTCACTGGCCCCAAAGTTTGGTAAAAGACCCTACCTCCCTGGCCAGCTAAAGGATTCTCTTTCCTGAGGATTTGTAGTGGGGACTGAAAAGGGCTAGCTTCTTCTGCCCTGTGCATTTGATCTGAGGTTATTCTGATTCAGGAACTGTTGTGGCACAACCACCTTCTACAACATGCAGAAGTAAGTAGAGAAAGTGATACAGCAGAGAGGAGAGAAAGGAGCATGGAAAGGTACAAATGAAAGACCATGTGGCCAGATAAGAGGAAGAGAATTAATTAAGCATCATGAGAATGAGACTGAGAATAAATGAACGAATAAACTGAGAGAAATGCTGAGTTACTCCTAAAGGCTTTTTAATTTTCTAGTTCTGATACCTTTTGTAGTGTGTCAGTATTCTTCCCCTTTTATTCAGGGATGCAGTGATTACAATTATCCAATTTTCCTTAAACTGTCTTAATTAACTAAGACATTAGACTTCTCTCTCTACATAGAAAACCAACAGCATCATGGGAAAATGTGATTTAGTCATTTTGAAAAGATTTGCTTATTACTTTTTTAAAACATTTCTTTATATATATATATATATATATGTATATATATATATATTTAATTTTTAGAGACAGAAAGAGCGAGGGAGGGGCAGAGAGAGAAAGGGAGAGAAAGAATATCAAGCAGGTTCCATGCTCAGCTTAATCCCATGAACCATGAGATCATGACCTGAGCTGAAATCAAGAGTCAGACACTTAGCCGACTGAGCCACCCAGGCACACCTTGCTTATAATTTTGAAAAGAAAGAGATGATTGAGACTGTACATATATGAAACAGTTCTAGGAAGGCAAAATCCAGTATACTAACACCCGATTTTATCTTTAATGGGGGGATAGCATGGAAAAAATACTATAGTAAAGATGGGGAGGGATGGGAGCATGTGTACCGATTAGGAAAAAATAATATCCCAAGAATTTTGGAATTAACAGTCTGCTCAGAAAAAAATTAGCTACATTTGTTTGTTCAACAAATAGTTTTTGAGCAGCCACTGAATACCAAGTATTGTTATAAGTGCTGGAGATAGAGCAGTGAATAATGTGAGGTCTATTCACTTGGTGCTTCTAGTGGAGGGTAGGTCTGGCAATGACAAACACACACAATGCGTGAGGGCTATTAAAAACATAAACCGGGGTCAGAAGTTAGAGAATGCCTGGGCAAGTATGCTATTTTATATAGGAAGGCCCAGAGAAGCCTCACTGATAAGTGGCATACATGTCACTGAGATCTGAGTGAAGTGAAGGAGCAAGCCAGGTTGATCTCTGGGAAGCACGTTAGGCATGTTTGAGCAAGAACAAGATTTCCCATAAGAAGTAAGAAAGGGAGAGAGTGGTAAATGATGAGACTAGGAGGAGGTGTGTAACAGGGAGGGCTAAATCCTGTTGGTTGTAAGAACTTTGGGTTTTACTGTGAGTGTTATAGGAAACCATTGGATGGTTTTGAGCAGAGGAGCAAAACAACCCAAGTCTTACCAAATCCCTCCAAATATAGTGGGGAGAACAAACTTCTGTGCAGCAAGTTTGCAAGTGGGGAGACTGATAGTAGGCTCTTAGAATTCTCCAGGTGAGAGAATTTAGTTGCTTAGACTCAAGTGGAAGTGGTGAGATGTAGTCAAGATGTATTTGAAGGTGGGGCTGACAGGATTAGTGGATGGAACAGTTTTGAGTTGTGTGGAATAAGAGTTTCATGTTTTGCTTAAGTTTTTGGCTTAACAGCTGGGTGACTGGAGATGCCATTAAGTAAGATGAAGAGTCACAAACAAGATGAGCTCTATTTTAGGATGCCTATCGGTAGCTAACAATATGCCATTTGGAAGATACCAAACACCGTTATAAGACATACTTTAAATATATTAGTTCATTCACATCTCTGTGAGATAGATTAATAATATTATTGATTAATAATATCAGGAAACTGATGCACACAGAAGTTATATATCCCCTGCCCAACTAGTATAATGCAAAGTTAGGATCTGAACCTGGGGAGTTTAGTTCCAGAATCTGTTCACCTAGGTATCTAAATGGATATATTTAGCAGGCAGTTGGATATAACAGTCTTCAGTTCAGGAAGTCAGGTATAAGTAGAGATCTACATTTAAGAGTTATTAGCCTATGGAGCATGTTTGGAGCCATGATACTAGTTGAGATCATTTAGGGAAAGAGTATAGATAGGGAATAAGTTCAAGGGCTAAATACTGCAGCATTTCATCATCTAGAGCTCAGGGATGAGAGAAAGCTCCAGTAAAGAATACAGAGGAATAGAATAGCCAGTGGAGTAGGAGAAAAACCAGTACAGTGTAGTATTTGGGAAGCCAGATGTAGAAAGTGTTTTAAGGAGGATGGTCAGCTCTGTCAAATACTACTGATGGCCTGAAAGAATTGGTCAGCAGATTTGGCTCATTGGTGACTAAGAGCATTTTCAGAGGAAAGAGGGGTGGATCAAGAGGGATGGAGGAGGTGATATGGAGATCCCAAGCCTGAATGATTTTGAGGAGTTTTTTTAAATGGTAGCATAAATAGGTTAGTTCTCTTTTTCTTCTCTTCTAGTGCCGCCCTACTCACTCCTTCAGACTATGACACTCCATCAGTGCCAAACTGGTGACTCCCAGAGAAATCATCTGTGAGGGCCTTACAAAGCAAAGTCCTTGGAAAAAACACTTGACCAACAGCTAATCATACACTTGTTTTGATCTCTGCCTTTCTTTGGTTCATGGGCCACTTATCTACCCACACCTGGCCCTGCTAACCCAGGTGACTCCCTAACCACAATCTCTTAACCGCCTTCCCAAGCTCCCAGACTGGATCAGGTGTCTATTTTATGATTATAGCATCCTTCACTTCGCTTTATGGAACTTACAACAGTTTGTATTTATACTTATTTGTGTTATTATTTTATTTATGTTCATCTTCTCTACTAAACGGTGCTAAGACTATGGACTCTGGAGTTGGTCACCCAAGGTACAAATCCTGGTCACATATACTAGTGGGTGACTGTGGGCAAGGAACTTAACAACTTGGAGACACTATTTCGGCATCTGTAAAATTGGGGTTAAAGTAGCATTCACCTCATATAATTTTGTGAGGCTAATACAACATGTAAAGGTGCCTGACACTGAATAAATTTTAAAATCATTATGAACATATTAAAGTAGAAAATGCGTTTTTAAAAATATATCTCCAAAATAAGCCATGACTAATCCTTTTCACCTTTTCTCTTTCCTCTCTTCACCCCAGCTTGGCCTTACTGTGTTATATATTAACCACATTTCTTCTTTTACCTTTATTATACCTGAGTGCAAAAACCCATTATCTTATTGAATTTACCAACTGATACATTTTTTTAATGGAAATGATATAAAATGTTAAAAGATATTTCATTCCCCCCCCCCAATACAGAAGCTCCTTTCTTGTTTTTCTAGAATATCTACTAAATAAAAGGCACTAATTTGTTTTTCCATTACAAATCACCACTAAACCTAACATCTTAAGCCAGTGATTTATTATGGCTTTCTATGATTTTGTGGGTAAATTGGGCTCATTTCATTAGCTCCAGTTTAGTTTCTCTAATACTGTTGTGGGCCAAAGGAGGCTGGGGTTATAGTCATCTGTAGGCTTGAATGATCTGGATGACAAATGTGGTTTCCTCACTCACATGTTTGGATGCCTCAACTGGAGTGGATGGAGTAGCTTGAGGCTGGCTGGACACCCTCTTCTTTTTGCTTTGTCTCTGTCTCTGTCACTTTCTTTCAGTTTCTGTATTTTGTAGCTCCAGCTTTTTAATAGTGTAGAGATCTCAGTGTGTTCACACTTCTTACCCAATGGCCGCTTGCCCCAGAATAAGTATTGCAAGAGACCCAGGTGGAAACTATAAGGCTTGTTAAGATGTACCCTCAGCAGTCATCACTTCTGCTGCACTCTAGTAGTCAAAAACCAGCCATAGGGCCAGCCAAGATTCAATGGGAGGGGAATACTCAAGAGAATGAATTCTAAAAGCATGGTTCATTGGTGGTTATTTTTGAGGATGAGCTACTGCCATGAGCATATAAACATATACCATAAAGCCACAAAACCCCTGCCTTTATGAGCTTATAATATAGCATAGGGCAGGGTTTTTCTTTTTAACCTTGGCATTATTGACTTTTAAAATTTTATTTTATTTATTAAAATTTTTTAAAATGTTTATTTATTTTTGAGGGGGGAGGAAGGGGCAGAGAGAGAGGGAGACAGAATTCCAGGCAGGCTCCAGGCTCTCAGTGGTCAGCACAGAGCCCAACCCGGGGCTCGAACTCACGAACCAGGAGATCATGACCTGAGCTGAGGTCGAAAGCTTAACCAATTGAGCCACTCAGGCACCCACTGACTTTTTTAAAAGGAAATACATTTTATTTTTTAGAACAGTTTTGGATTTATAGAAACATTGCAAAGATGGCACCAAGAGTTCCCATTTACTCCACACCTAGTTTCCCATAATATTAACATCTTACATCAAGATGGTACATTTACTACAATTAATAAAACCATTAATGAATCCATTAGTAATTAGAGTTCATATTCTATTCATTTTTTTTTTTTAGTTTTTACCTAAAGTCCTTTTTTTGTTCAAGGATCCCATCCATGATACCACATTACATACAGTGTTCCTATTGTTCCTAGTTCCTCTTGGCTATGACAGTTTCTCAGACTTTACCTATTTTTGATATCCTTGATAGCTTTGAGGAGTCTTGGTCAGATGTTTTGTTGAATATCCCTCTACTGGAATTTGTCTGATTTTTTTAAAATCATAATTTGGGGTTAGGGCATATACATGATTAACATGACTTATCACTGTTGATAATAATATCAACACCCCCACTATGTAAGTTACTATGTGCAGCTCGCACTTAAGGAGTGAAGAGTTATGCTCCATATCCTTCAGGAAGGATTATCCACATAAATTATTTGGAATTCTTCAGCAAGAAAGGTTTGCCTCTTCTCCAGCTATTTATTTTTCAATAACTTTTTATTTCAGTATGGACTCATATATATTTATGTTATACTTTGGGTTATACCCCAAACAGCTTTATGTATTTGTTGCTCAAAAAGTTACAACTTTAGTTATTGGGAGCTCTTTCAGATGGTTCCTGTATCCCTGTAACATACCCCCATAAACGTGTTCTTTGTTTTTGAACACTTCTTTCTGGCACTATAAGGTGCTACAGGTTCACCTAGTCTTTTTCCTGCCCTGGACCTAGAATCAGCCTTTTGTCTAAGGATCCCTGGTTCCTTAGTTGTGCTAATTGTTATACTATTGACGTCAGATAATTCTTTATTGTGGGGAGCTGTCCTGTGTATTCTAGCTTAACAGCATCCCTAGCCTCTCTGCGTATTAGATGCCAATAGCAACCCTCTTTCTCCAGTTGTGGAAATTAGTAATGTATCCAGACATTGTTAAATGTCCCCTAGGGGGCAAAATGGCCCCTGGTTGAGATCCACTAGCATAGCAACAGTCCTGCTGAAAAGTACAATGATATAATATAAGGGAGAACAGTGGGAGCATTGCAGAAGAAGCTTCTGAGCCTGTTTACAGATGTGGAGGAAAGATTCACAGAAGAGGTGGCAGCTGAACTGAGAATTGATTTGCTATTTTTTGAGCAATTATCGTGAGGTAGACAAAACGTAATGTTTTATTTTTATCATATAATCTTAAACTTAAAAATCAGGTATTTTACAGATGAAGAAGCCAAAGTTGAAAGAGACAGAGTAACTTGCTTAGAGTGCCTGAGATGGTCTTGGAGGACCCCATGAGCTCTGCGGATGCAGGGCTCTGAGGGTACTGACATCTGCTCCCGCTACTCACATCAAGACTATGTTAACCACACCTTTGTTCATAAAACTGCAGTACCACCTCCTTTTTAATTTTCCCCCATTCAGTTCTGAGTTCTTGAGAGGAGGAACCATGCAGTGTTTGTCTACAATGCTTGCCATGTTATAGGTGTTTGAGAACTGTTTGATGAGGGGGTGAACATTAGTTGATTCCACAAAATTCCTCACTGACAGATTACAGAATTAACTCTTCCTTCCTTCTGGTCCAATTGCTATCCTACCCGCACCTCTGGTGGAGAGCTCACTGCTGGGCACACCAGCTAACCTCCTGTAGTTTTTGGTCACTTGGCCTCGTTGTTTTACCCTCAGCTATCCCAGAGGGAGTAGTTGGCTGGTGTTAGTGACATTGTAGACTGATTATAGCCAGTAGTATTTTGCCTTGGGTTAGAGTTGTAAAAGGTGTTCTCTAAGGAAAGCAAAACATGCCTCACAAGATGCAGAATGTATTGCTACTGGTTTCCACAAATAATGCCAATTATCTACATTTAATTATTCCTTTGTCCCATATGATTCTTCTATTACTTAAGGACAGATTTTACACAGACCATGAAAGGTATTTTTTCTTTTTTTCTTCCTTTCAAATTCTTCACATTCTCATCCAAATTTCCTTTTTTTGTTGTTGTTGTTGTTGTTGTTTGTTTTGTTTTGTTTTCAGAGAGGCAGGAGGTCTTCTTGTTTATCAAACAAAACCAGAGGGGAAAAATGCCTTGGTTTTTTTGTTCCTTTCTCTTTCCTACAACTTCTGGATCTGCTATTTGCAGATGCTATGAAATTTTAAGTCTATTGAATCAGAAGTTGCTCTTTCTGGTTTCAAGACTCCTTTTCTTCCTTTCCTTTGCTAAAATTCTGGTCTAATTAAAAAAACAGTAGATCATAGTTAAATAAAACTGTACCCAGGATAACCCTAATTTCCATATGCAGATTTATCTGCACTGACAGCCACCCCCCTTACACACACACTCTCGCTCTCTCATTCTCCTTTCCCTCCTCTCCATCTCCCTATTGCATTGTGTCTGACTGATTTTCAGAGCACCTTCGCTGTTTCCCCCTTCTCATTCCCTTTCTGTAAAATATCTAGACAGGAAGGAGGTGGCTGCAGAGGCTGAACAAACAATCTCATATTCTGCCTGCAATGTCATCGTTTCTTTCCCCATTTTAGGGGGCTGAAGTTGCCCAGGAAGGGGATGCAGAGGAGCTGGAAAGGAAGGGGGGAGCTCTCCAGAGGCAGCTGCGGTCAGGGGCAGGGACTGCCGCCAGATGTGCCTGCCTCTCTGGGCTTTGATTCGAAAGGGGCAGCAGGAGGAAGTATTGGGAGACAAAAGCCCCGGTTTAAATGATCATTTTCTTTATTTAACATGGCAGCAGACACTCTCTGCGTAGGATCATCATGCCGAGCATAAACTGGACTTTCCCACTTGCCTGGCAGGAGTGAGACAGATCACTGTCTGCTAAATGAGCATCTGAGGTAAGACCCACTGTTACAGATACTTGCTTTTTTTCCTAAACAATTAATTTTCTTAAATATGTTTCAGCCTCAATCACAAACAGTATAGTGGGGGCAAATCTGTGTTAATCTGCATCTAAAGAGCCAAGAAAAAGCAGAGGTATAATATATTCAACTCAATTTGGGGAGATAGTTACTTTGTCAATTCTGTGTGTGCTGTTTGTTTTTCAGGTAAAATATCTGGTTTAAGAATAGACTAGTGTCATCATAATCCACCACTAGTGATAATACTGGTGTTGAGACTCTTAAAAAAAACTTTGTAAAAAGACAGTGAGCTACAGATGCATGTGCTGTATTTTTAGCTCACATACAAATATTGGAAGTCTTATTAAAATGATAGGGTTTTTTTTTTTTTTAGCAGAGGAGGAATGAATGCTGCATAATTAAGTACAGTATTTAATTTGGCTGTTGTGAAGCAAAAGAATAAGGTAATAATTTTTATTGTACTAATCAGTCTCAAGATGTTCTCTGTGTTAATTGGGTTAAAAAAATTGCAGTACTTATTAGAAATTCTAATTTCACAATGCAGCACTGACAATAAGCTCAGCCAGTGAATTATTCACATCTTTAATTTGCTCACTTAATGACAGTGTTCTGTAATCAGAGTGCAGAGACTGCTGCCTATGCATTATGTATGATGCTCAGGACTTAAATGCAGGACATTATGAAGCTCTCAGTGGTTCAGTAATTAGTTTTCCACAAGACAGGATTTAGATATTCACAGATAAAAGTCCACAGTTGGATAATGCTAAGGTTGCAACACAAAATAACAAAGGAAAGGAAGCTCAAAGTTTAGACTGAAACTTTGTCTCTCCGGCCTTGTCCACTGTGGAAACAGAATCATGCCACCTGAAATAGTTGCCTAGCTCTGATCACATGTTTGAAAACTGTTTTTGAACAAAGTTGTAGCAGGCGAGGCATTTGAACAATTTCAGTAGACCAGAGGGGAAAGATAAAACCTTTTTAATTAGTGTTCACAGAAGCCCTGCAATATATCCTCCTAATAAGTCTGTAGTATGCATAGCAGGCATTCTCAGTGTGCTTTGTAACTTAGTTAGTGCAAATGCAAATCAGGTTACAGTGGTGTTTGGCTGTAATTGTGTTTGTAAAAGGGTTACATGCCCAAATGGAGATTGAGCTTGCTCATGGTTTTGTTCCAGTTGCTTCTGAGGGAAGGTTTGAAAATCAAATGAGATATTAAGTGAATCTGGACATGAAAGGAAGTAGATCTGAATTGTCAGTGCAACTTTGGGATTTCTTCCACTTGTCGGTTTAGAGTTGTCAGTTTTTCTTTAATGATTCTAGGATTGTTCTGTCATGAGTGATATAACCTTTGAGACTACCCAGAACTTCTAGCAATACTTTAAAAATGTATACTAACTTTGGGAAAACATTTCACAGTATTAATTCTAAAGTTTAATAGCCAGATTGGAAACTTTACAGTGATTTAAAAAACAACAACAACAACAAAACAAACAAACAAACAAACAAGCAAACAAAAAACATTTGCCTGGTAGACTTTATGGGGATTTTTGAGGATTTAAACATTAATATTATTAATAAGATCTCACTGCTTTACCATTTGTTTGTCTAAGATTTGTGCTCATTTCCAAAACCCAAGTGTCAAGATCCTTAATCAAATTTGGCATTTTAAATAGAAATGCAGAGTAATACTTTAAAACTGCCTTTTATAGCTTAGAACATTTTTTTAAGGAAACTTGAGTTAAGATATCTATAGGCAAATGTAATGTTTAGGGAAGGAATGAACTAGGGAAATAAAAAGAAAGTGCATTCCACTTTAATTTGAAAAATTCCAAATTAAAAAAAAAATTAAGTCACACCTCCAAATTTGACTTCTACCTTCTAGAACTGAAAAGCTACTTTAACAAAATAAAGATGTTTTTCACATATGTTTAGGAAGCTGTTGCCTTTGTGACACTTCAAACATGGTGTTTGGGAAAGGGCACTTGGTTAGGGGATGAATTAGGATATTGTGTAGTTGAGGAAGTGACCTGGCTTGACTTGGATCCAGTATAATATGTGGCAATCAGTTGGTAGCAGTGGTGCTTTTAGTAGCTTAAAGAAATACTGGGAATTAGGAAACTTGAGTTCTGGTCCCATTTTGGCCACAAACCAGCTATGTCACATTGAGCACCTAAATTGATTTTCCATTTCCTTATCTGTCAGACCGGAATAACAAACTTTTCTAAGATTTAGAAAAAAAAAACAACTGCCACGTTATTATGGGGAGAAATGAGGTAGGAGGAGTGAAAGTTTTTTGAAAACTTAAAAGCACTAGATAAAAATGTGAAAGCTATTTTAAGGATTAACAAAAACCAAAATGTGTGTCTTTGAATCTGTATTGTTTATTATGGAAGAGATTCTTATCCAGATTTGCAACACTCTGTAATGTAAAAATGTCAAAATATTGTCACGTAAATTAATTTAAATTTAATTTAATGAAAATAAGCCATGAAAAAAATGCCCTTCTTAGGTGTTTGGGGGAGAACAAGAAAGCCTTGAGATTCCATAAACATCAGTTTGGTGTCATCACTCCAAAAAGGTTGGCAATCATCTTGCCTTGGACATTTCTTTCACTTATCACTGAACAGACACATATTAATACTGTAACAAGTCTTATGCTTGGAATGTCTGCCAGTTATCAAGATTTTGGCCATTCTTCTCATTAGATCATGAGTCAGAATGAGATAATTTCCACCACTGGAATTTTGGAGCTCTTTTTCTCACCAAAAATGGTCAATATATCAACCAATCAATAATTGATTATCTGTTAATTTTTCTTTGGCTGTCTATTGAGCACTTATAATGCTATCAAAACTAACATGCTATCTTGCCCTCATTCTTATGAGGTGGTTGTCTCCTTATTCTAGATGAGAGACTGAAGCACAAAGAAATTAAGTATTTTGACAATACCACATAGCTGCTGAGTAGTAGCATTAGAATTGAACCAGATCCAAGTCCTGATGTTGCAACCAATAGACTACATTGTCCGTTCCCAAGGTCCTGTGCTCTGTGCTGAGATAAAGGAATTGATTGAGATTCCTGCCCTCACATTGCTCACAATGGTAATGTTTGAGTTTCTTCCACCTTCTCCTTGTGGGTCAAGACTTGCTACTCACAGTGTGGGCTACGACAGCATTGGCATTGTTTGCAACCAGGGTTGGGTGCTTTACTAACTTTGATGTGACTTTTAAATCAACTGGGGATCTGGTTAAAATCAGATTCTGATTCAGTAGGTCAGGGATGGGGCCCAAGATGCTTTTCTAACAGGTTTCCAGGTGATGCAATGTTGCTGTTTCATGAGGTGTCCATTTGGTGAGTTCTAGAATTACAGGAGTGCCCTCTTACCTGTGCTTTCCTTCCTGCAGTTACCTGCAGTTATCTGTTATCAACCATGGTCTGGAATCAGATGATCCTCCTGACCAGTTGTCAGAAGGTCAATAGTTGCTTAACACTACGTCACAATGCCTACATAATTCACTGCACTTTATCGCATCACATAGGCATTGTATCATCTTACATCATCACAAGGAGAAGGGTGAGTACAGTGCAACAAGATATTTAAAGAGAGAGAAAGAGACCACATTCACATAACTTTTTTTATAGTATTTTGTTACAGTTGTTTTAGTTTATTAGTTATTGTTGTTAATCTCTTACTATGCTTAAATTGGAAATTAAACTGTATCATAGGTATGTATAGGAAAAAACATGATATATGTAGTGTTTGGTACTATCTGTGGTTTCAGGCATTCTCTGAGGGTCTTAGAACACATCCTCTGTGGAGAAGGGGGGACTGCTGTGTCTTATTTCCCCCATGTTTGGTATCCAGGGAAGGTCCAGTGCATCTACTGAATTCCTTACTGAATTCCACTCTTCCAGTTCTGATTTTTTTTTTTTTTGGTCCATGTAGAAAAGCTTCTACCTTGGTTTCCTGACTTTGCTCTCTGGTGCCCTAAGTCTCGGCCTATATAGCTGTGGCCCTGGCTACTAGTTTAGCTCTGGCAGAGATCTCCTATGGGTCTGATTCCACACGCCCAATTACTAGCATTGGCTGTTCCATCTTAATAGTGCCATCAGCCTGGTTGAGGATCTTCGTTCCCATGTCTGCATCAGAATCAGCCGTGAGGCTTATTAAAAACTTGCAAGTAGGGGTGCCTGGGTGGCTTAGTTGGTTAAGCATCTGACTTCAGCTCAGGTTATGATCTCATGGTTTATGAGTTAGAGACCCATGTCAGTCTCTCTGCTGACTGCGCAGAGCCTACTTTGGATCCACTGCCCCCTCTCTCTCTACGTCTTCCCTACTTACACTATATCTCTGTGTCTCTCAAAATAAATGAATAAACTTAAAAAGAAAAAAAAAACTTGCAAACTCTCTCAGTAACACTACCATAGATTTGATTTATTAGTAAGCTTGGGGTGGGTCTTAGGAACTTTTTTTATCTTTTCTAAAACTTCATCGTTGATCCTGATGGGCAGCCCATGCTGAAAACCACTTTCTTTCTTTCCTTTTTTTAAACTTAAAAAAAATGTTTATTTTTGAGAGAGAGAGAGAGAGAGAGAGAGAGAGAGAGAGAGAGAGAGAAAGCATGAGCAGGATGAGCAGGTGAGGGGCAGAGAGAGAAAGAGACACAGAATCCAGAGCAGGCTCCAGGCTCCGAGCTGTCAGCACAGACTCTGACGTGTGGCTCGAACTCATGAACTGCGAGATCATGACTCGAGCTGAAGTCAGATGCTTAACCAACTGAACCACCCATGTGCCCTTGCAAACCAGTTTCTTGGGAGCTGGCCTGACCTAACAGGAACCCTTTGGAAAGTGACACTGTCATAGCTTTTGTTCAGGTTTGCCATCTACTGGGAACATTTTCTCTGTGCCTCTATGCTAGCAATGGGCAAAGAACATAGAAAGAATTTACAACTTTGCTGAGTTGCTTTCA
This sequence comes from Panthera tigris, assembly GCF_018350195.1. NCBI lineage: Eukaryota > Metazoa > Chordata > Mammalia > Carnivora > Felidae > Panthera > Panthera tigris. Next base: position 86,924,991 of record NC_056664.1, read on the forward strand.
GGAAGGCTTTACTGAGTGATTGGCATTTGAATTAGAGAGCAAATGAATGAATAGCTCATTTTTTTTCAAGCCAAAGGAATAGCATTATGCAAGGACAGAGAGATAAAAATGTGAAAGGTATCTTAAATACTGAGACATCCATTTTGACGAAAGTGTTTAACACACAGAATGGGGGCATAGGATATGAAATTATAAAAGTAGGTAGGCTCACTTTTAGGACCTTATGTGTTAAACTGAAGAGTTTATACTTCATTTTACCAGCAGTAAGAATTATCAGAAGTTAAGATGGAAAGCAAAGTGACCAGACATGTGTTTCAGAAAGATAATCTGGGCTTCAAAGGCATATGAATTTGGTGGGGCAAGATTGAAGGCAGAGACAGGTGAGGTACGTGTGGTAATGGAATACAGGTGAGATGGGGAAGGATGCTTAAGCCATACTCCTGGGCCCTGAAGCTGTCCTCTGTCACTGACACTAATGATGTTTCTTTATCACACTTTTATAGTAATAACCTGCAATATAGACCTTATAAGTAGCATGGCCTTGAGAATTCAGGGAACTCAAAGCCTTTATGAGCCATCACTGGTTCTTTCTTTTCCTGATTATTTTACCTTACAGTGCTGAGATAGCTAACTCTGGGTTTCTTCCCTCAGGAGCTGCTTAGAGCTTTTAAGGTAATTATTTGGGAGCAAAATCTTCTACAACATCCTAAGGGAAACTTGAAACCAGTTAATGAGCAGCAATAGGAATGCCAATGGTTGGGAAAATTGTGTCTAGGTCTTCTGAACACAGCGTTATTGCCCAAGTTCTGGAGAGAGAGACTTTGCATAGTCCATTAACCTTCACTCAGCTTCATTTTTTTACTGCTTCTGAATTTGTCCCTTTTCAGAGTGACTGCTTTCTTAAATCAGCATAGATTTATTGTTCCACCAATCTCCATTCACTTACTTCTGCATAGAGAGTTCATTTACTTCTAACAACTGTACATATTGTATCACAGAGTATATTTTGGGAACACTAACACCTACTCTCAGATGTGTTCAGGCATTTCATCCAGTTTTTTGACCTACTCTTACATCCTTGATCTTAGCTAAACTGTGTTTTTTTCCTAACTCTAATCTGCCTATGCTCAGGCTGATTAGTAGCTCCCCCCACCAAAAGATAACTGAGAATCTGTGAATGTGTTACCATACATGGCAAAAGGTATTTCGAATGTGTGATTGAGAATCTTGAGATGGGGAGATTATCCTGGATTATCTGGCTGGGCTAATGTAATCATAATGGTTCTTTTACGAGAAAGGTAGAAAAGTAGGTCAGAGAAAGAGATTGGAAAGAGCTATCTTGCTACCTTGAAGATAGAGTGAGCGGCCATAAACCAAGACATGCAGGCATCCTATAGAAGCTGGAAAAGGTAGGGAAACAATTTTTTTTCCCCTAGAGACTCCAGAGGTAACCAGCACCTTGAGTTTATCCCAGTGAGACAGATTTTGGACTTCTCACCTCCAGAACTGTATGAAAACAAATTTGTGATTTTAAACCATTAAGTTTCTGGAAATTTGCTGCAGCAGCAATAGAAAATTAATATGGTGTGCTACATACCTTTATCTGACTTATTCGTTTTGCTGTCCAGTTTGTCTAACTGATAACAATTTTATTGCCACATTATTGATTTTCCTTGGATACTTCTCTACCAGTAGACTAGCATACTTATTTTTCCCTAAGTTGCAAATTCCTCAATGACCAAGGTATTACCTAGGAGATGAGTGACTAATGGGACTGTTCTGAGGTAAGTGAGATGAGGCTAGTAAAGTGCTTCACACAGTGATGTAGGTTGGGTATGCAATGAATTCACTTCCTGTCTCTTCATGGAGTCCTCATAAACTAATTGTTGGGTTTTACATGGTATTGGAGAAAGTCAAAAGCTATTTTGAAAATTAATGGATCACAAGGTAGAAGTTTATTTAGAATTTAGATTAGTATGTTCTTAGTGGATATAATAGTTCTTCGATCCATTTGGAATCTCATTTAAAAGATATTTTGATTTTGAATTCCTTTGGGGGGTAAAATATTTCCTACTCATGGCCACATGTACACTGTGCAGATTAAACTAGCTATAGTTTAGCAGAGCATCTTTTTTTCCTCTCAGAATTTTCCCCTTTTTGCCCCATTTTGAATGTATTTTTCTACATACACACACACCCCTACACTCACACTCTGTGGCTACTTATAGTCTAGAGTACAGTTAGTGTCCCTCATAGAAAGATGCTAAGGGTTAAATGAGAATGGCCAGTGAAAGTACTCTGTCAACTCTTTTGCTTACACAATGTAAGTTGTTGGTACGTCTGCTGTATTGACAAAGTTATGAACTTGAGGACAGACGTTGCATGTTATATATTTCATCCTTAAAGCCTTATAAGATTTATTAAATAAATTGCTAAATAAAAGTTGGAAAATTAGAGGGGGCTGGGACAAGCCAGTGAAGAAGAGTTGAAGAAAAGAACTAAATTTGGTAGTTCTTTGGGTGGGATCGTTTACTATTTGCCTCAGAAATGTCTCCTGATCTCTGCATTTGAGCTAATCCCCAAACTATGTAGTTAATTGTGAACTGTAAACCCTCAGTCACATGAACCAGTCACTCTGACTGTCCAGCTAGGGCAGGCATATAAATCATCTCTCCCTTTATTAGTTTCTTGTTGCTGCCGTAACTCACTTCTGTAAACTTAATGGACTAGAATAACATAGATTCTTTATTTTACAGTACAATAGGTAAGCAGTCCAGGACAGATCTCCCTAGATGAAAATCAGAGAGTGTTGGCAGACTGTTCCTTTCTGGAGGTTTTAGGGGAGAATCTGTTTCCTGCTTATTTGAGTTGATGGCAGAATTTGGTTCCTTTGTGGTTGTAGGACTGATTTTTTTGCTAGCTTGTCAGCCAAAGGCCATTTCCAGTTTCTGAAGACCACTTATGTTCCTTGGCTTATAGTTCCCTTCTGCCATCTTGAAAGCCTGTGATGGCAAGTTGAGACCCTCTCATGTTTCAAATCTCTCATTATTCCTCCCTATCGTCTCTTTGACCCTCTCGTCTGCTTCCCTCTTCTAATTTCCAGTACTCATTTAATTACGTTTTGCCCACCTTCATAATCTAGGATAACCTCACATCTCAAGATTCTTAACCTTAAATTAAGAAAATTTCATTTGATTTTAAGATAATATATTCACAGGTTCCAGGGATTAGGAGGTGAGTGTCTTTAGGGGAGCATTATTCTGCTAACCACAGTCCATAACTGATAGCATTTGCCTGTATTATAGTTGTTCCACACTTTGTTTTCTAATTTGGGCAGTATCTTTGTTGGCCTTTTCTCCAAGCCTCAATTATTCAGTCTCAGAACTACAGTAGGCATCTGATTCAACTGTTTTGCCAACTTAGTTCATCTAATATATAAAGTCATTTTTATCCCAATTTGTTTCAGTTCAGTTAGTTCTGTGAAATTCAGTAAGAATTTATTGTCTACTGAAAGCATTCCTGGAATGATAAGGTAAGGTATGGAGTTTGTAATCTATGAAGATAAGATATATTCACATGAGATAAAGAAAAACACGAGAGTGTACAATTCCTATGTGTGCATGATGAGGGTGTTAGAAGGGGAATATTCTCATGAAGTGGTGGGATTAGGAAAGCAAGGTTGTGATTTTTGCCAGGCTGAAGTCACTTATAAGATGTGACTTAATAAACAATGGTCAGATATTTCTGCTTGAAAATATCTCCCTGCATAGGTTGGAAATTTGTTGCTTCATTTTGTCACTGTTAGATACATTTAGCTTGACAAGCATCCTCTTCTACCAAGCCATCCTGTAGAACTCTTGCTCAGGGAATGTATGTTTTTAATTGTTCATGAAACTACTGTTGTTGTTTTTAATCTTTGTACCTTAATCTGTATCAACCTTCTGTAGACCCTTAAAGAATATTTCCTTCTTTAAATTTGTTGTCTTAGTAAACTGATAGAGTTTCTAGCACTAGGTATTTATGGACCTCAAAAGCATGTAAGTGTAGTAAGTCGGGACCAGGTGGGGAGAAGGCTTGGGAAATTGACCTGGGCCAGGACTTCTTTTATTATTTCATGATGTCCCTATTAACATAGCAACAGGGTTGCCCCCTAGGTTGTGTTACTGGAAGTCCATATTCCAGTGTTCAAGGGGAAGTAAGTAGTTCAAGTCTGAGGCAACTACCATTAACATCACAGATGTTTTAATTTATTTTTTATGTTTTCTTAAAAATTTTTAAAAGTACTTATTCATTTTTGAGAGAGAGAGAGAGAGAGAGAGAGAGAGAGGGAGAGAGAGAGAGAGAGAGAGAGAACGAGCACAGGAGAAGGAGAGGGGCTGAGAGAGAGGGAGACAGATAATCGGAACTAGGCTCTGCATTGGCAATGCAAAACCTGACATGGGGTTTGAACTCACAAACCGTGAGATCATGACCTGAGCCAAAGTTGGATACTCAGCCAACTGAACCACCCAGATGCCCTGAAGTATATGCTTTTAAAATGATGAATGGCCCAGCCATAGAGTATCTGGTAAGGGTAGATAATTACAGACAGGCAGAGGTAGCTTGTTCTGGGAGAACAGATCCAGATAGAACTAGAAATCTAGGGTCCAGCCCCATTAGGGAGATAAGAGGTAGGCGTAGGGTTGGGATCCCCGGCAAATGGACTAGAATTCAGGATATGGAGCTTGAATATAAAGTGCAAAGCATGGCCGAAGCTCAGAAATAGAGACTGGTAAGGATGGTGGGGCAAAGGGTCCAGCCTGGGGCTTAGGAACACTGGTGCCAGAGAAGACATGAGCTTTAGCTGACAGATAAATTCCAGACCTTTCAGCCTGTGACTAATATCCAGTCAGACCTCATACTCATTGGCTCAGGCAGATCAGAGCTCACTGATGGTTGTTCTTCAGGACTTGCACCTGCTCATGGCCAGTTGTAGGCTCTGACTGTCAGTCTGGGGGGAATAGGACAGTTGGTCTCTGCCATATCAAGAAAAATACCATAGAAATTTGTTCCACCTGTGCTGTGCAGTTTGCATAATGCCACATGACTCCAGTCTCAATTGAATTAAACTAACAAGTTGTTTGCTTTTATTGAAGTATTATTACAAAGACATTTAACATTAAATTATTTGTTTATTTTGTTAATTTTCTGCTTTTTTAAGTGTTTGTTTTTGGAAGACAGAGAGACAGAGTGGGGGAGGGGCAGAGAGAGAGGGAGACACCGAATCCCTGAATGAAGCAGGCTCCAGGGTCTGAGCTGTCAGCACAGAACCTGACGTGGGGCTCGAACCCACAAAGCATGGGATCATGACCTGGGCGAAAGTCAGATGCTCAAACCACTGAGCCACCCCGGTGCCCCTGTTAATTTTCTAAGTTAAGAATTCTTCTATTTGGCAGAATAGAAGAAATTCTAATATTCTGTGGTCTCTGAAGATAAAATGAGAGGCAGTGAGTCCCCAAAACCTGAAGAATTCAAACATTCTTTAGATGACCACTTGGCAAATATGATGCTGGGGGATTAAATGGGTGATATTTAAAGGTCCTTTCTAATCCTAAAACACCATCTAAATCAGGATAATATAAAAATGTGTAGACTTCATAGACATTATTTTTACTTATTGAACACCTGGCTTCTTTTAAATTTTAGAAAAATACTTATTAATTAGAAAAGAGATATTAAAATGTGATAATTTTAATTAAGCATGCTTGGCCATTTTAAATTACTTTCTTCAATTTAAAATCCCCTTAATACACTGATTACTTATTAGAGAAACCAATAATCTTCAATAATTTGCAGTAAATTGCAAATTTATGCATAAATATTTAAATGTTATACATACTCCTATTCATTGAGGATCCTTTTTTTTTTTTTGGGCATAAAATCCATACTGATATATTTTATTACAAAGTTGCTTATTTTAATACTGGAGTAAACTCAAAATTTGTCTTCTAGTTGTACTGAATTTCAATGGCCTTTTAATTGCAATTAAGCTCACAGTTTTCAAAGTTCTTTTAGAAGGGCCTATCTGTATTTAAAGTGTGTATTGCCTTAGGTAGTGCTATCACCTGAACAATCTCTGCTGTGCCTGGCAGTCAATGAAGAAAAAAGTGCACAAGATTCATATGTGATTTGGGAATTGTGTCTATGTCTAAGACAGACGTCCAGTGAGAGAGGGCTTTCTCAACTTTTGCCTTGATACCTTCAGTATAAACCTAGAATCACAGAATTTACATGTTTCAAAGGTTATTAGCGATAACTTTCATACCTCATTTTACAGATGAGGAATCTGAGTCACTGTGAGGTTGAGTAGTTTATCTATTCCTATATGCATTTAACAGTTCTCCTGCTCCTATGCCTTCAGTTTGACCCTGACAGGGTGTTTAGTTATTTTTCTTTTAAAGAAGAAAAGAGATGGGCAAGATCACACAGTCAGTAGATGGTGTTTTCACTTGTCCCTGCTTGTGATGCTGGACTATAGCCTTTCATGGTCCTTTTTTTACATCCTTATTTATCTGATGACTACATGATGATTAAATCAAGCCTTATTTATCTGAAGGAAGTTAAAATAAAGCTACAGTGTACCCATTCATTGCAAAATGGTGTCTGTAAGATCTGGAAGTGCTGAAGATAGCTTTTTCCTAAGATATTTATTAAACTTATGTGAGGTATGTATTTTATAAATTAATATTAATAAATGTCAGTCACATGTGTTATATCTTAATATTTACAGTTTTCAGAATAGTTCACATTTTAAAAACAGATTTATATTTATGTGGTACTATTTCACTTATTGCCTTGTAATCATTAGTATTGATGAATATTGACATATTTAATCAGAACATTCAGGAGCAGAAACCTGATAACGATTCAGGCCAAAAGTTATGCTAAGAATTTTAATTTTATAATGTTGCACAATTATGAATAATTAAATTTATCTCTTTTGATCTCTATGTATTCATCTTTAAAGATATTCTTAATGATATGCCTAAAGCTAGTGGTAGGCAGGAACTTTGATTGCAATCTTCTTATGTCTTGTGTCTTAAGAAGTCACTTCTCCAAGGAAAGACCATCTTTCTTACTTTCCTCTAAGCCCAGATGTGAGGTTCCTGCAGTTTTTCCATTGCAATGTAAGAAAAGTTTCCTAGCATAGGTAATATACTTCGAAGCCACTTGCATGACCTCTGTGACTGCGTATGTGCCCACTTTTGGGCTCTTCACAACATGCCATGTCTTCTAGTCTTGCAACATCCCTGAGATCTAAGGATTGCTTTAGGATTACCAGTCTATAGGTGGGGAAACTGAGATTCTGAGAAGTGAGTTGTGTGCAAAAGCCATTCAAAATGTCCCTTCTACCACAACAAACTTCTTATTTATTATATTTCCTCTTGAGAGAGAAAGAATAAAAGTAAGATCAATAGTGGCCTTATGCATCCATGTAACAGTTTAGAAATTTCTTTTTACTTCCTACCTGATTGTGTGTTATATGTGTATGACAGTGTTCTCTAGAGGACTGATGTGGTAATGATAATGGTAATATTTGTTAAAAACTTGCTATATGGCAGGCACTGTGCTAAGTGCTTCATATACATTATCTCATTTCATCCTCACAGCAACCCTATGAAGTAGAAATTATTATCCTCGTTTTTAAGATGAGAAAATGAGGCTTAGAGAGATTAAATAGCTTGCCCAAGGTTACTACTGTTTAAACCAAGCAATCTAACTGCAGATTCCAATCCCCTAACTGCTCTGCTCTGTTGCTTGCACTGTATGTAAGGCTTTTCTTTTTTCCATTTTAATGTTTCTTTGCTTTATGAAGGGGTTACAGAGGAATGACTTCCGCCCTAGCACTGTGCCATTAAGAACTGCTGCTACTGACTAATGTCCTCAAATGTTAGTGTGTATAAGAATTATCTGGGTTGTTTTTTTAAGACAAATGGTGCCTAACATTTCTGAAATTTTTATATTACTCTAATTATACAATTTAAGTGAATTAGAGTTGCTTAGTGAGAAAAACCCTAAAATTTGGTATTGTCAACAAATGTCTAATAATCATCTGTTAACTTATTTTCTCTAGAAAAATAGATCTCATAAGGTCAATTGCTCTAAGCAAGTTGTGTGGTGCCTTATATTTGTGATTCATATAATCATGAGATATGCTGCCCCTTTAAATTTCTTCAATGGAACCAGCTTGTCTGCTACTAGATGGAAATGTGGCCAGTTCTATGGCTTTTCTGCTCTCTCTCGGGGCCTTATAGTGTCTATAAGTCATATATGCAGGCTTAATTCAATAATCTAAAGTGTACACTCTCATGTATCGATACACACTTCCATCTTCATTCAAAATTGTAGTTATTTCCTTTACCTCAGCTGAAGCTTTTTGTAGGTGGGAGTCCAGGTAGAGAGTGTGGTCCTTCCTTTAACACATCTTTGTATTTACGTTTCCTCCTTCCTCACAGATTTTCCCTTACCTCACTCCTATTTTCTGAGATCACTTTTCCCAAATAAACTACTTGCCTGCAAAACTTTTTTCTCAGGCTTCCAAGGGGACCTAGGCAAAGACACTTACCAATGCTAATCTTAACTCATTTCCTATCTTTTGAAGATTGGTACAAATGTGAAAACTAAAGGTTATAAATTCGTATGAAATTGGGGATGTCTACAAGAGGTAATGCCTGCATTTTGTTGGCTTCAATTGAGTAATTTGCACCAAGCATTAAAATGGCCCATAAGTAATTCATGATTGTGGGTAATTAAATACCACCAAGCTGCCATCCTTTCTTGGAGGCAGAGGACTGGCCTGAATGACTCCTTTAAAAAAGCATTGAGGATTTCAGTGACTATTTTATCAGAGACAAGCACTTGTTGGCTTAGGAAGGTATCAAAAAGACTTGTCATTTATTTGGGCTCACAAGCAGCTGTACATAAAAGTGAAATATCCTTACCACTATTCAGAGTTTTCCTAGGTGACAGTGATGCCAATGTCACTTCCACCTGGTTTTGCACTACGTCTGAAACAGTCATACAAGTGTTTTCCCTTTCTTAATCTTACAGGCTCTCATGGTTGCATGATAAGCTGGTCTAGTGGTTCCTAAAAACTGGTCTATGGACTGAGTATAGCAAAATCACTGAGAAAGCATTTTAAAAATACATGCTTCTGAGTTCTACCTCTGGAGATTTGAATTGGTTCCGGAGTCTGGGCAGTGGTGGGTTGGAGCCGGCTTGTTCTGGCTTGTGAGAACCCATTGTGCCCCTATCTTTCTAACTCCACAGTGAGTGACTTCATGTTGGTAGCTTGAAATCAGACCTGATGAGAGTATTGATACTATGGAAATTGGCAAATGGTATAAATGAGAGATTTTTTTCCTCTCTAGAGCTAATGTTAGACATTTACTAGCACATCACTGGATTGGGGACTAGGACTAAGTGCAACCTGTCCCTCAAGCAAGGAATCTGTTCTTTAGAAATGTGTTTTTATTTCTGACTTAATATGAGCTGTTCACATGGCAGTTCTATTAGCACTTTACCATTATATTTATACCAATTATATTTTCCTATAAATACAATTTTTAAGGTGTATCTGTTAACCTTTTTTATTTAAAATACAATTACTGACATTAGCTTAATAAAAATACCAATTTGACTTATGCTATAGCAGCTAACGTAAATGACCTCCTCTTTGGCACCTAATTGGGTTTTCTAAAGGAAAACCAGTCCATACTAATTTAATTCTCTGTGTGATACTGTTCTACAAAATTAAAATGTTTATCTGGTTTGGTTAATCAGTTTTTAGAATAATTGTTTTAACAGAATATTGGAATATCATTAGTCTCCTGAATATTATAATTTAACAAATGATTGCTATGCTAAACCAAATGGTTACCATGGCAAGATTTCATCTGGAGCCTTGAGGTAGGAGGGCTGTTCCATCAGAAAGAGATTCCTATGTCTCTTTCCCATGGGTACTTCTAATTGCTAAACATTAAACATAGTAAGGTTGGAGAATTTACTACATATTTACGAAGAGAACAATGATTCTCAACACAATGCCTATATATCTGTACCTGGAAACAGTGATTTAAAGGCCAGTTAAGGTCGTTTAAGCCATTGCCAATAGAGTTTACAGTGATAAATCTGGAATATAAAAATCACACCTTGGTTTTAACACAAAAGGGGAAATGTCAAATTGTTCATTGTGGTATAATATTCTGAAAATTGAATTACCTGTGAGGAAATATGTATTTTGGCCTCAGCTTCATCATTTCCTATTCAAGCATCATTGGTGAAGTCACATAATCTTTCTTAGCCTCAATTCTTTATTCTTAAACCTACTGTATTTTTATTACATAGCTTATTCTGAGGATCAAGTGAGATAAACATGTGAGCAATTTGAATACAATATTCTTTAAATGTAAGGAATCATCAATGTTAGTATATTTCAAAGACTTAAGACATTATTGTTTTTTAGATGTGATTCAATCTAATCACATTTATATCTAGTGTTGATAGATTCCTTGTTGGAACTTTATATGACTGAATTGAGTCTTAATTTGTCATTGACATGTATGGTTACCTTCTTTTGGATGCCATCTTGATGATTATGAACTAATTTCCAAAATTCAAATAAATTTAATATATACATGTATTATTTCACAATTATTTTATGAGAGAATTAGTATGTTGCATTGCTTAAAGTGTTTCTATCTTATGTGAATGTGGTAGTATAAATAAGGACAATAACAGCTAACACTATAATACTATATGCTATATAGCATCCCAGCTTTTTTGTTTTTAAGTTTATTTATTTTAGAGAGATACAGAGAGAGAGAGAGAGAGAGAGAGAGAGAGAATTCCAAGTAGGTTTTGTTCTGTCAGTGTGGAGCCCAATGCTGGGCTCCAACTCATGAACTGTGAGATCATGCCCTGAGCCAAATCAAGAGTTGGATGCTTAACTGACTGAGTCACCCAGGAGCCCTTAGTATCCCAGCTTTTTTCAGATGAAAAGACAGAGAGAAGTATCAACTCTTGTAAGTCTTAATAGCTAGAAAATGATAAAGTTAGGACTCAGAAGTTGTTCCACCTCAAACTCAAACCCAAATCCAAACTCTGAACCAAAATGCTAGTATTGCCTCTTGCATTATTCATATCTGCCTTTCTTTTTACCTTATTCTCCTTTTCATCACTCAAAAAGTGTTTGTGTATATACATATAGAACAAGTTTCCCTCTTAGATAAACAAGATGTTTTGTAGGTTGATGGTGACAGTTCATAGTTGGGACCAATCAGAGTGCACTATCCTTGTGTACAACAGTGGCTGCAAAATACCTAATATCCTGCCAGACAGCCTATGATTTCTCTAAATCACATTCATAGTACTTTATAACTGCAATAAATGTTTTTTACACTAAATCCAGATTTGAAGATCAAGTGGAAGTTTCCTCCAAAAGACACTATTATTTGGTTTACGAGGGAAAAGTATTAACAAACATGATTTTAAAATTACTTTTGAATGCTTAGGCATTTATATATTTTTATTTATAATCCTCACAAAAGACATATATGTCCATTTTGCAGATAAGGAAACTGAGCTAGAGAGCACCTCACCTGAGAGTCACACAGTTGCTAAGTGGCAGAGGTGGAATTCAAACTCTAGTCCACGAGACTCCCAGACCCCTCATTTTCTCACTATCACATGGCACCACATTGTTGTGGAACACCCAAGGGGTCCTATAAAGGAAGGTTTACAATGTGACCATATATAGACTGAGAAGTTGTCATACTTAAGAATCACAATGTCTCACATGGAGATCCAAACTTGTATTTTTTCTGGAAGGTCTGGAACAAGGGCTGAGAGGAAGTAGCCTCTGCTCCCTCTAGAATGAAGTCTGAGCTCTCATTTTACCACCTTTCCTATAACTTATCAACCATATTACCTGACCCTATTAGAGTTCATCATCTCTGGATTCAGTTTTGATTCAAAGCTTTGTTGACTAAGGTGGGGGAAAGTTAAGCCTGTGCTATTCTTATGATTAATTAATAAATTGGGGAGAAAGCTTTTATAGTTTTGAAGATAATATATTTTGGTACCAAACCAGGGCCTTCTGAGATTATATAATACTCTGGGCTCTTCTTCTGGAATTGTAATTGACTGACATAAGCCACTCATTAAAATGTTGATTTATTCAAATTGTGTCGGTATAATTTTTTAGGATACTTATACCTGGAATTTGGGGGTGGTAAAGAATAATGCTTGCATTATTCTGGAATTGGGGTCTCAAAAATTATAAGATCTTGCATTTTGTTCGGAAACAAATATATTCTAAAGGTAGGAGGTGGATTGGGAAGGGAACACTAATATCTTTTTGTTTATTGTTATGTAACTTAAAATATATCATATAATCCTAAAAATAGGCCTTTAGATCATTATTCAGATGGAATAAGCATTTTTTTTATGACTAGAGGATTGTATAGTTCATCTCTCACAGAAATAATAAGTTTTCATATCCAGTGAATTATATGGGTTTTCTAATTAAAAAATGAAACAAAGAGTTGTCCCAGAGTTAAGAAAAAATTGGAAGAAAATAGACCAGTAATTTAAAATATCAGTTTTGCTGCAGCCCTGGGTGGCTCAGTCAATTAAGTGTATGACTCTTGATTTCGGCTCAGGTCATGATCCCATGGTCATGAGATTGTGAGAATTTTATTCATGTGTAGGCAGTCAAAAAATGTATCTCCATTTGAATGGGGGTGGGGGATTTTCTTTCTAACACTTGAAGTAAGTGCTACTTTTTGTGGGACGATTTTCTCAGAAATTCACTACAAATGGAGTCCAAAATGTTTAGATAATTAATAAAAATAATTTATTTCTCAATATGGTAATTTATGTAAAAGAATTTGTAAGTTTAAAAACAAGAAGCAGATAAAGGACAGTGTTATTATTTAAGCACTTACCCTCCTTAGTATTTCCTAAATTCATACTATGAATCCAGTACTATTAGGTGCTGTGGAAGATTTATAAACACATTTATTTTTGAATATTTATTCTGAATAATCAATTGGTTTATAATTTTTAAAAAAAGGTACATAATAAAAATACCATGAAAATTATTATTTTATCTCTGTTTCCATCCCAGAGGCAACAAATATTACCTGTTCCTTGTGTATTGTTACACAGACATTTTATGTAGATACAAGCAAAGTGGTGTTTGTACAACATCCCTGTTGTACAGCCTGCTTTATACGCTATGGTAGTATACCCTACACATAGTTCTGAATCTTGCTTTTTCACATGCAGATCTTGGAGATTATTCCATAGCCCAAGTAGTGAATTATCTTTTTTTTTTAAGACTTTTTTTTTTCTTTTTTGGGTGCTTTATAATTTATTTCACCAGGCATTGGTTGTGTACATTTAGGCAGTTTCCAGCTTTGCTATTACAAACCATAGTTTAGTGAATAATCTTATATAGAGGTCTTTTCACCTGTTAAGTAAATATGTCTTTAAGAAAAATTCCTTGAAGTGGAGTTGAATTAAAAAGTATGTGCTTCTGTAATTTTGAACAATATTGCCTAATTACCCTGCAGAGAGGTTGTGCCAGTGTATACTTTTGACTAGCAGCATGCAAAAATGCCTGTTTCCCCACTGCCTGGCCAAACAGCATTATTAATCTTTTGTATTTTTGCCCATCTGATAGGTAAAGAATGGTATGTTAGTGTAGTTTTAATTTTCATTTTTTTAATTCTTATTCATGTGTTTTGGAGTTATTTATGTTTCATTTCCCATGAACTGTCTGTGCACGTTGCTTGCCAATTCTTCTGTTGGGTCATTTATTATCAAATAGTTGGTGTTTATTGTTTATTGGTTTGTGATATGAGTTGTAAATATTTATCCCAGCTTGTCATTTTCCTTTGCCATTGCTTATTTTAGTTTTTGCTATGAAGATTATTATTAAAATTTTTTATGCTGTGGAATTTATCAATCTTTTGATTTATAGCTTCTGTGTCATATTTAAATAGGCCTCTTCTATACCAAGATTATAAAACACTTCTCCCAGGTTTCTTCTAATACTTTTATGCTTTCATTTTTACAATTAAATCTTTGATTCATTTGGAATTTATCCTGATGTAGAATATGAGATATAGCTCTAATGTTACTTTTTTCTAGATGGCTACCCAATAGCATTTATTGAATAATCCATCTTCACTGGTTTCAGAGTCTGCATTGCTACCTTTTGTTATATTAATAATTATGGAATGCACACTATGAATCAAATGTTGTGTTAGGTACTATGGCAAATTTAAAAAGTGTAATATAGTTCTTGCAGCTGGAAATACCTGTCTAGTTATAGCAACAAAACTAACACTCATGGAAAAAATCAAATGGTGAGTTGCATTAGAAGGTTTTATGGAGAGGCAGACATCAGTTCTTTCCTGACAGTTGTAAATGGAATTAGAGAATAAAAACGCACAAAAGAGAAATAGGGGAACAAAATAAAAGGAAGATACCTACTCATATTCATTATCCAAAACGGATAGGCCCAGGCCATAGGGAGGCTGCATGTTGATTAGCAAATGTTTAATGTGGGTATATTTCTACATGGCAAATGCTTTTATTTTTAGAAACACATCTATGATACTATGGTGAAAATTACCATTATAAAATGCTGTTGATTTCTTAAATTCTCTTTTTAATTAAGATTAAAATTAAATTCCCTTTATTTTTAATTTAACTGTGAGAGTAAGGTATTTGTGAAAATGGCTTCAACCTGAACAGCCACTCTCAGAGCAGGTATCTTGTTAGTTGATTTGGAATTATTTGGGTGTGTCTGAATTGTTTCCCATTGTATTTTCTTGCCTACTTAATATTGAACCTCTTTGTATGAAATTGGCCAAATTGGGCTTTGTTACTTTAAATTCGTTAACAATGGGAGATTTAGAAACCCCTATAGTGCATAATACACATACAGCAGACCCCCTGGCCCCCCACCCCTTATCTGTGGTTTTGCTTTCTGTGATTTCAGTTTCCCAAGGTCACTTGTGTTTTGGAAGCAGATGATCCTCCTTCTGACGAATTATCAGAAGGTCAATAGTAGCCTAATGCTAAATCATAATGCCTACATCATTCACCTCACTTCATCTCATTATGTAGGATTGTATCATCTCATATCATCACAAGAAGGGTAAGTACAGTACAATAAGATATTTTTAAAGATATTTTGAGAGAGAGAAAGACTGCATTCACAATAACTTTTATTATGCTATATTGTTATAATTATTCTATTTTATTATTGTTGATCTCTTACTGTGCCTAATTTATAAATTAAACATTATCATAGGTGTGTGTGTGTGTGTGTGTGTGTGTGTGTGTGTATGTATTTAGGGAAAAACATAGTATATATAGGGTTTGATACTATCAGCTGTTTCAGGCGTCCACTGGGAATGTTGAAGTGTATCCCCCATGGATAAGGGGGGCTACTGTATATGTATACTCTTTTGTTTCTAGTTTTAAAATGGAATATTTAAAAAATGAGATATAACTCACCTGGCATAAAATTCACCATTTTAAGGTATATAGTTAAGTTGTTTTGAGTAAATTCATGACGTTACCATCACTACTACTTAATTCCAGAACATTTGCGTTACCCCAAAGAGAAACCCTGTATGAATTATTAGTTACTTTCTAGTATCCCCACTTGCCAGCCCCTGGCAACTACTAATATACTTTCTGTCTCTATGGATTTACCTTTTGTGGACATTTCATATAAATGGAATCATATAATATGTGGCCTTTTATGTTTGCTTTCATTTGTGTAATGTTTTGAGGTTCATCTGTGTTTTGGCATGTACTTGAGTCTTTTTTGTGGCTAAATAATGGTCCGTTGTGTGGATATGTCATATTTTGTTTATCAGTTGAGGGACATTTGAGTTATTTCTTCTTCTTGCTATTATGAATAACTCAGCTATGTCCATACAAGTTTTTGTGTGGACATGTTTTTATTTCTCTTTGGTATATACCAAAGAATGGAATTTCTAGGTCCTATAATAAGGCTATATTTAAATTTTTGAGGAACTGCCAACTGGTTTCCATATTGGCTGCACCATTTTTAAAGGTCTGAATTCCTTTTTTTTTTAAATGTTTATTTATTTTGGGAGAGACAGAGCATGAGCAGGAGGGAGCAGAGAGACAGGGGGAGCAAGAATCCTAAACAGGCTCTCTGCTGGCAGCACGGGCTCAGTCCCCCAATTGTGAGATCATGAACCTGAGCCAGAAATAAGAGTTGGACGCCTAACCAACTGAGCCACTTAGGCACGCTGGTTCAAATTCCTCAAATCTTTGCCAACATTCATCATTTTTGATTTTGTAAATTGTAGCCATTCTAGTGTGTGTAAAGTGATATATCATTGTGGTTTTGATTGCACTTCCTTGATGACATAATGAGTTGAGCATCTTTTTTATGTGTTTATTGCCATTCATATGTCTTCTTTGTAGAAGTATCTTTATTAGACCCTTTGGCAATTTTTGAATTAGGTTGTCTTTTTTATTATTTAGTTGTAGGAGTTATTTATACGTTCTGAAAACTAGACCCTTATTAGGTATATGATTTGCAAGTATTTTCTCCCATTGCTGAGTTGTCTTTTTGTTTTCTTGATAGTGACTTTTGACACACAAGTTTTTAAAAAAAATTTTTATTAAAATTTTAATTAAATTTTTAAATTCACTTTTTATTTATTTATTAAAAAAATTTTTAATGTTTTTTTTATTTATTTTTGACACAGAGAGAGACAGAGCATGAGCGGGGAAGGGGCAGAGAGAGAGGGAGACACAGAATCTGAAGCAGGCTCCAGGCTCTGAGCTGTCAGCACAGAGCCTGACGCGGGGCTCAACTCACAGACTGTGAGATCATGACCTGAACTAAAGTCGGACACTTAACCGACTGAGCCACCCAGGCGCCCCTAAATTCACTTTTTAATTTTAAATTAATCCAGATTGTTAATTTTTTCTTTGATTGCATATGCTTTGGGTGATATCTAACAAACTTTCACTCAACTCAAAAGATTGCCTAACTTGTGAAGATTTACTCCTATGTTTTATCAAGAGTTTTGTGGTTTTAGCTCTTACATTAAGATCTTAATATGGCGTGAAGCAGGCATCGAAGTTTATTCCTTTGTATGTGGATACTAGTTGTCCCACTACCATTTGTTGAAAAGGCTATTTTCCCATTGAATGGTTCTGGCATCCTTGTTGAAAATCAATTGATCATATATGTAAAGTTTTATTTCTAAACTCTCAATTCTATTCTATTGATATCTTGATATATTTTCTAATACTACATAGTTTTGAATACTATAGTTTTATAATAGTTTTTGAAATCAGGAAGTATGAGTCCTCCAACTTTGCGGTTCGTTCTCAAGATTTTTTTTTGTTCGTTTACTACAGTGAGTGACTTGTATTTCTATATAAATTTTAGGATCAGTTTGTCCATTTCTGCAAAAAAAAGTTATAATTTTGACAGGTGTGGCATTGAATCTATAAAGCTACTTGGGGATTAAATGTTTCTAAATAAACCAATTTTACTATTTTTAAATATGTAAACAGTCTTACACCTCTATAATTTTTTCCTAACATTTGACCTGACTTTTAAAACTAATATTTAAATTATTTTACTAGATATGAATTCAGTGGTCTTACCAAATGGCTACTATTACCACATGGTTATTTTTTCTGCTTTTCTTCTGGACAACTATTATGTCTGACTTAACCTATAAGGATGATGATGATGATGCTAATGGTGCTGATACTTGTAACAATGACCATGATGGAGAAGATGCTGGTTGTTCCTTGCACATATTATATAATCCTCCAAATAACCTGGTTGGAAGATTAAAGCATCATAAATATGGAAGTGATGAAATGGAGTGACTTGATGGGGAATCTGAGAGTCATGAAGATAGGTGACTTTCTCGAGGCCTCAGAGATCTGGTAAAAGCAAAGCTGGGATTTGAAAACTTCCCTTCCTCTCCATTATTCTGTTTTCTTTCCATATAAGAACTCACATTACAAAAATTTCAGACCATTATACACTATCTGTGGGAGATTTCACTTCATATTAGCAAACAACAAGGGTCAGAGTCAGCAGGGCTAATTCCAACCCCCATGCTTATGGCTGTTTTCTTCTGTGCCAGAGAAAGTGCCAAGAGAAAGTAGGAAAGATATTCCTAAGCTAGAAATATCTGTCAAGGGAAATAAATAATCTAGAGATTTAACTTTAGTGAAAGAAAACTCACTCTGGGGATGCCTGGGTGGCTTGGTCAGTTGAGCTCAGGTTATGATCTTGTGGTTCGTGTGTTCAAGCCCTGTGTTGGGCTTTGTGTGGACAGCTCAGATCATCCTGCTTCAGATTCTATGTCTCCCTCTCTCTCTGCCCCTCCCCTGCTCGTGCTCTGTCTCTCTCTCTCTCAAAACAAACAAACAAACAAACAAACAAACAAACAAAAGACAAAACATAAAAAAAGGGAAAAAGAGAACTCACTCTGGTGGGCAATATTGGAGTATTTGGTAAGCCAGAGTTTCAAGGCAGAATATTCATCAAGTACTTCTGGACATTGGGAATGGGAGTCACAATTGGAGGGTTTGATTATGAACAATTCATTTTTTCTTCAGATATGTTTTTGTAGTAATGTAAATCTTCAATCATTATTTCCTATATGAGACATATCAGGTGTGGCCATCTTTGAAGTGTTTGGCTGCAAGGGACTCCTGGAGCTGGGGTTTTCATTAGTGACGGCAGGGTGGCAATCCTTGAGCAAGAAGAAATGGAATCTGGAGTATGCCCTAGGTGATGACCAGTTTTATCCTAATGAGAATGAGATTGTCCTGGGTGAGAAATCTTAAAATTTCTGAAAAACATAGGAAGATCTCCTCAGTTATTTCTAGCCTGGTTTCCTTGGTCTTAATTCTTGCTGCCCGAAATATTTTCTAGCATTTCCCTCATGTTCCTGCTTCCTACTTGGGAATGATGCAGATTTGTGTTTGCTCTTCTCCAGTAGAGAAGTGTAATTGTATCATGTGCAGCATTATTGATAAAGAGGTAGCAACGAAACTCTGTCTATCGTGGCTTCTACCCATCACTTTCCCACCTATAAGAAGTAAATAGATTATTTATTTTTCTTTTATTTTTTTAATTTTTTTTAACGTTTATTTATTACTGAAAGACAGAGACAGAGCATGAGCATGGGAGGAACAGAGAGAGGGGGAGACACAGAATCTGAAGCAGGCTCCAGGCTCTGAGCTGTCATCACAGACCCTGACGTGGGGCTCAAACTCACAAACCATGAGATCATGACCTGAGCTGAAGTCAGACGCTCAACCTACTGAGCCACCCAGGAGCCCTAGATTATTTTATTTTTTAAAAATTTTAAATTTCTGACTAAGATAGAGAAAGAGGAACCAAATTTATCCTCCCATATAAAACAACCAAAACAAAAAAAGACTAGATTTAGGTAATATTGCTTTTAAAGATAGTGAACATCAGGAAGAAAGGGGCAGTAATCTCAGAGACAGAAAACAAACGAGGTTAGCCTTATTATTGGCCTAGATTATGATCTCAAAAGAATCAATTACAAGAATGTAAGTTGGCTTGAAGTTACTCCGTATCTCACTGATAATTCTTTTCTAAATATTCGTTTTCTGTGTTTCATATTTGAAAGTTCTTTTGCTATATCTTCAAGTTCACTAATTTTTTCTTCTTCAGTGTTTGATCTGTTATTAATCCCATCCAGTATGTTTTCCATCTTAGATATTATACATTTAGTCTCTAGAAGTTTGATTTGGGTCTTTATTTATATCTCTACTTATCTCTTTGAACATATAGGATACAGTTATAATCACTTTTTAATGTTATTTTCTGATAATTCTGTGAAATGGGTCATTGTTTTCTTTAAATTTATTTAAAATTTTAACTCTCATTTTTTATTTCCCTAGATCCCAGAAAACAGAACATTTTTAGATGACCAATGTTTTATTTCAGAAATACAGTCTTAACATCTAATTCATAAAAGAGATATTTTCCAAAGGCATATCTGAGTAATTATAGCAATAGTCTTTCTTTAGGCATTTCAAAATGTGATCAGTAAAAATACACAATTATTGATAAAGTTTTTGTAAAGATAGTTCCATAATTTAAAAAATAAGCATTTCTTTTGAAGAATACTTGAGTATGTGGTGAACGAGGAAAATAAAATGTTCTAGTAGGAAGAGATTATGAAAACTAACCAACACTAGCTCCCTTTTTCTATATCTCTTACATTAATATGCCAAACTCCATCCTTACCTAGAAGCTTCTGCATTTGCTGTTTTTATTCTACTTTTCTTGGAAAGCTTTCTCCAGATATTTCCATGACTGCCACATTTTTTATCTTTGAAATTTTTATCCAAATGCCTTCTCAAAGTGGCCTTCCCTGACCACCTCTAGCTAAAATGTCTTCCTCTCTCCCCCTACTGCCAAAGTTATTTTCTGTCTCATATTATAATTTCCATAGTACTTATAAGTAACTGAAATAATTTCATTTATTTATATATTTATCATCCCTATTCTAATACCAGAATATAAGCTCCTTGGAGATAGGTATTTTTTTTAAACCAAATAGGCTTGTGTCATAGATTTTCAAAAACTTCTTGACCAATTGTGACTAATTGTAGGACTGTTTTCTTGACATATGCCTCAATTTGTTCTCCATTTTACTTTCATTTATTTTGGCATATAGTTACTTTTTCTCTTTTTTATAAACTTAGGGTTTTTTTAGGGATATCTCTAAATAAAGAGTTAGTTGTTTTATGGTCAAGAGACTCAGGTGTTAAATTATACAAATAAGTTTTCCACCAGTAGAGAATTTTCCCCAAACTATATAAACAACTGTGTTTCTCTTCATTTTTAAATTAATGATGAACTCCCTATGCTAGTTTCTATTATTTTGAACTTTTGTTTCAAATTTTAATTGTTATTCATTTTTTTCTTGTGTATTTTGCCTTGTCAATTAGATTATAAGCTACCTGGGGCAGGACACTTATTCAGCCCATTGGATACCTATAGTGTTGAGTAGAGTGATTGAGGAAAATGTTGAGCTACTTATTAAATTCTGCTAAGTTGTCTTCACTGCAACTTAAAGAGAAGAAAGCCAAATCAATGTTATTAATAATGATTATAATGTCTCTGTAGCAAACTTGGTGGAAGAAAGATGCTGACATCATTTCTTAATATGGTTTATTATAAAGCTTTCTAAATCACCCCTTTTCATTATTTGAAAACTATTATTCCTGTTATCATGATGATAATGGCATGGTCTTTATAACTGGTTGCTCTATAAAATTCAAAACCTTCCAGGACACCTACAAAAGAAAAGAAATTTGGTATGGAAAGATATTAGAATTACACTTCTACCAGGAAATGTTTTACTATCTTTAAGGGGGGAAAAAAGCACCCAACTGAATATTTTAACATCCTACTTGGTTAAGTTCCTAGTGGAGTTAAATACATACATAGGTAAACAATATTCTCTCAGGAAATCTAGTATAAAGTTACTTTTTTGCTATAATTGGAAGAGATATTATTACATTACATCATTCGTGATGTACTGAATTTATTTGCAGTGTTTATAATACCTCTTGTATATTTTATGGAAGTAAGAGCTTTAGTATGTGTTTATCAAATTAAAAATTGCCTCTAAGATTGTTCATTCTGTTTCCTAAACTTTATCACTGATTATAGATACAAGGCACTTCTATCATTTATTTTAAAGACTGTTTATTAACTTGTCTTTAGGCTAACTCAGATTGCATATTGCGAAGAAATTAAGTGCTTTGGACAATCAGTAATTTGCATAATTATTGTTTTGGAGATAATTCTGTAGGGAATAGTCTGCTTCTATGAATATTTATAAAGTATCTGATTTATAGGCATAGAAACAATGAGTATAAGGTATTGTTATCTACTTGTTTGAAAGATAATAAAATACAGAAAAAAATGTAATATCTTTGATATGGCTCAAATGATTTCATCAGTAATCATATAATAGAAAAAAAGAGTAGGAGGAAAAATTTACATTATTTAGCTTATTCTCTCACTTTCAGAACAGTCCTTAAAATACTCATTATAGTACTTTTTCTGAGTATATGTATTCATGCATGTATATATATGGATATATATATCCATGTATATGTGATGGACATCTTATCATGAAGGATGAGAATCTAGATTAAGTTCTGGCAAATTTACTGTCTATGGGTTGAATCTGGCCTACTGCCTATTTTTGTGAGTAAGGTTTTTTTGGAACACAACAACACTCATTCATTTGTGTATTATCTGTGGACACTTTCATGCTATAACAGCAAAGTTGAGCGTGGCCTGCAAAGTTAATGCCCTTTCAGAAAAATTGGCAACCCCTGATTAGCTAACCCTCATACTTTTAGGAACTCTATGTTACTTTATTTTTAAGTATTCCATTCTCTATATGCTTTTCTTCCTATGTATATGTGACAACTGAATAGGGTCTATAGGTTATCAGCGTACACAAGATCCAAGAAATCTTTCTGATCCTTACTTTCCCCTTATATTTATAACCATAGGCATTAAAACGTAGAGACATATAAAACACATTAATACAGAAATAAAAAAAATTGCCACAAAATAATCTAAATTCTGCCAATGATTTTTGAATATCTAGGGCCTCCCTAATTAATATATCTTGGAAACTGACAACAAAAGTTAGCATACTCCTTGATTATATGTATTGTGACACTGCAAAGCCATCCTTTTATCACAGGAAGGGTAGTTTCTAGGTATTCTCTCTCATTATAATATTGAGGACAAATGAGGAAAACCAATTCCAATATAACTATAAACAGATTTTATATCTTTATAAAGGCTTCTGGTTTCCATAAAAATAAAGTATTAGATCAAATGATCTTTAAGTGTTCCTTTCAATTTTAAAATTTTGTGATTTTTTTTGCAAATTAGTATAAGGATTTATCAAACAAAAACAAATATACTCTCTTGAAGAATCAATTTAATTCATTATTAGTAATAAAAGTAGCTCTTTTTCATAAGCTCATTCTATTTAAAGACAGGTCTTAAGGAAGGAAGTAACTACAAAAGAAGAGCCAAATAAATGGAGAGATATACCATGTTTATAGATTGGAAGTCAGTATTAAGATGCCAATTCTTTTTTTTAAAAATGTTTATTTATTTTTGAGAGAAAGAGCACACGTGAGCAGAAAAGGGACAGAGAGAGAGAGAGAGAGAGAGAGAGAGAGAGAGAGAGAGAGTCACAGAATTTGAAGGAGGCTCCAGGTTCTGAGCTGTCAGCACAGAGCCCAACGTGGGGTTCCAACTCATTAATCATTAGATCATAATCTGAGCTGAAGTCAGTTGCCCAACGGACTGAGCAACCCAGGCACCCCATAATATGTCAATTCTCTACAAATTCTGTAGATTTAGTGAAAACCCAAACAAAATCCCAATAGGTTGTTTTTTGTTTTGTTTTGGTAGAAATTGGCAAATTCATTCCAAAATTTGTATACAAATGCAAAGGACATAGAACAGATTAGAACAAATACTTCAACAATAAGAAATGAATAGCCAATAAGCATATGAAATGGTGCTCAACATCATTATGGAAATGCCGATAAAACCCACAATGAAATACCATTCCGTGGCCAAATTGCTAAAATTAAAAAGATTGACAATAGCAAAAATTGGTGGAAAACTGAACCTCTCATATTGTTGGTGAGTGTGTGATGTGGTATAAGAATTTGAAAGTAGTTGGGCACTTTCTTTTAAAGTTAAAAATAAACCTAAAGTGCCTCAAAAATCTCATTCCTAGATATCTACCCAAGAGAAATATAAATACAAAAACTACACCATATGTATAGTTGTTTTATTTATAATAAACAAAAAGTGAGAACAGCTCAACTGTTTATTAGTAGAACAGTGAATATATTATGGTATGGTCATACAATGTATTACTGTTCAGCAATATAAAGGAGCAAATTACTGCAACATAACAACATGGATGAATCTCAAAATTTTATGTTGAATGAAAGAAAGCAGACATAAAATACTAAACATAATATATTTAATTTACATGAAGTTTTAACAGGCAAAACTCAAGCAGGAAGCAATCTAAATGTCCATCAACTGGTAAACAGAGAAAATGTGGCATATCCATACAGTGAAATGTAGAATATTAATATTATTCAAAAAAAGAACATCTGATAGACACTAAACACGTAAAGCATCATGCTAAGTGACAGAAGCTAGACACGAAAAACTATATAGTATATGATTAATATGTATTAAAATTTCAGACAGGCAAATATATGATTACAGAAAGCAGATCAATGATTGGATGGGGCTGGGGAGTGGGGAGTACAAAGGGACATGAGGGAACTTTTTGAGTTATTGGGAATGAAGAACTGGATCATGGGGATAGTTCCACAACTCTGTAAATGTACTAAAAATCAATGAATTGTACAATTGTAATGGGTGAACTTTATCTTAAATATTTCAATAAAACTGTTCCAAAGAGGGGAAAAAGAAGAGACAAAGCTAACATAGGGCGAAAGAAATCAGAACAGTGATTATCTCTAAGTGAGGGGTGGGGGTTAACTGGAAAGGAAAAGGAGGGAATTTTTCGGGATGCTAGATATATTCTATATCTTGATTTGCCTGATGGTTCTACATGGGTGGTTTATATTGTCAAACTTCATGAAACAGTACAATTATGATTTGTGTATTTTTATAGTGTGTAAATTGTACCTCAAAAGTTACTAGAGGTTTGGAATTTGTTGAATCAGAGTATACATTAAATTTTGTGTGTTCTGAGGGATAGAGGAAGATACTGATTGTGTTGATTTTATCTTACATGAAGTAACTTCTGTTTTCTGGGGTAGAAAATATGCAAGAGCTTGAGGATTGAGAAATGGTAATGATGTAGAATATATTTGCTCCTTTAGGTACACATGATTAGTAGAAAGAGGTAAAAGTAAATGTCTTTTATTTTTTTTTATTTAAAAAAAATTTTTTTAACGTTTATTTATTTTTGAGACAGAGAGAGACAGAGCATGAACGGGGGAGGGGCAGAGAGAGAGGGAGACACAGAATCGGAAGCAGGCTCCAGGCTCTGAGCCATCAGCCTAGAGCCCGACGCGGGGCTCGAACTCATGGACTGTGAGATCGTGACCTGAGCTGAAGTTGGACGCTTAACCGACTGAGCCACCCAGGCGCCCCATAAATGTCTTTTATTTTTAAGAGAACACATTTCTGCCACAGAGGCCATTGTTACTTTTTAATGCCAGAAATTTGAAGAGGTTCTTTAGGTATACACAGCTCTCCTCAGTTTACATCTGGAAGCATTATACACACAATATGGTAAAAGGTTTTTTTAAAAATGTTTATTTATTTATTTAGAGAGAGAGAGAAAGAGAGAGAACAAGCAGCGGAGGGACAGAGAGAGAAGGAGAGAGAGAATCCCAGGCAGGCTCCATGCCCAGTGTGGAGCCCTATTTATGTGAGGATCCACCTCAAAACTGAGATCGTGACCTCAGCCAAAACCAAAAATCGGACTCTTAACTGACTGAGCCACCTAGGCACCCTAAAAAAAATCACTTATTCTATAGTGCATGCTTTAGAGGCAGAGCCTGAGACAAGTATTCTTGTTCAAGTGATTAATAGAGGGTATGCTCTCAGGAGAAGGAGAGTGAGGGATGCTGCGTATAAACATGGGATAAAGCTAAGCAGGAATGCATCTCAAATGGAGATTGGCTTCACTCTGGGATAAGAACTGCACAGAAGAGGTAAGTAGGAGCCTTTTTACTTGTGTGTTACTTAGTCATTGGTCAAGATTTCGAGGGTGCTGATGTTGGAGGGCATAACCTCCCTGGTGAGGCAGTGCCCTTTGGTGATTTTGCAGGGACTGAGGGCAACTGTAAGCTATTATCAACAGACACTCACAGCAGTTGGGGTGGGGGGAGGAGATAGGAGCACTAGCCTGAAAAGGGGCAGGGCTCACAGCATCTACTACAGTATAAAATAAATAACTCTAGAGAGTTATTTATAAGCTTAAATGCATATTCAGTTAAGTGTTTTAAAACTCCTTTCCCTTATGTTTGGAAAGAGCTGTTTTCTGAATCAAAAATCAAGATTTAATTCATGTATTCTGATTTTGGATTTAGAAGTATTTATCTTTGGTTTCAGAATTTATTTTTGTGAGACCTATCACATATAAATTTAGCTTACATTTATTGGTGTACTTAACAAACATTAAAATAATACATAAGGATTCTTGAAATTGGGATAGGTTGGAACACAAAAGTCTTATGATTCCTAAGTATTATGTACAGTTGAGTAAAACCAGATTTGATAAAATTTTCCATTTCCTTTACAAACCTCACTTCCTTTCTTCCACACAATTATCTATTCAGTTTTCTCGATATATTTCCCTGTAATTTAAATAACATCTTATTTCTATTTAATATTTTTCTTTGCAGAAATAATTTTTATTCTTCTTTTGCTTGCTTTTTTAAAGTTTATTTATTTATTTTGAGAGATACAGAGACAGCGTGATTAGGGGAGAGGCAGAGGTAGGGGGAGACAGAATGCCAAGCAGGCTCCGCACTCTCAGCACAGAGCCTGTCTCAGGGCTGGAACTCATGGAACTATGAGATCATGACCTGAGCCAAAATCAAGGGTTGGATATTTAACTGAATGAATTACTCAGGTGCCCCATCGTCTTTCACTTGCTTTTAGGGGTATGGCTAGAGATTTATCAGGAAACTTACTATACTCATCTATGCTATTTTGTCCATTGATTGTTATCTCTGTCATCATTTTTTCACCTTATTATTCTCAGAATCCAGCAAATGGAAATACACCTAAGTGTACAGGAGATAGATAGTAAAATGTTGACAATGTGTAATGGTGTTTTATTGCCATCATCATCTGTTTATAACTCCTCTGATACCTGTTACATAGGTTTATGAAGCACCAGGGTGGAGAGCACAGAAAATCTGCTTTTGGCAAGCATTTGAGCTTTCTTTAGTTTGATAAAGAGTTTAGAATGGTTACCCAGTAATTCTCAGATTGTTTATACTTAACCGTTATTAAATCTTTGCAAATGCTAAACATGGTTTCATGGTGAAAGCCAGAAAAAAATTTAAATATGCAGGGAATCAAAAGTATTGCAGATTTTATTCTTTTTGTCTTATTTTGCATTTTTCATATTCCTAACATTATTTATCTTGATTTTTTTCCCTGCTGTTCAAGCAGGAACCTCAACATTCTAGAGCCAACCTTCTATTTCTGAACTATATTTGATACTAATGCATCTGGCTCAGATATTCTTTTATCTTATGATGGCCCCCACTCTTGCCACAGAACCCCTTCCCTATTTCCAAACACACTGAGTCCTCCAGATGCTAAAATTTTCATACAAAGGCTTCAGAGTAGGAGCTATTGCTCTCAGTTTTTCCCACATGTGATCTCAGGGAGCCAGTGAACTCCACAGTGTCTTTGTGAGGTCCTCCTCCTAAACCTAGTTTGTACCTTGCTTTTGAAATCATTGGTCCTCAGATGACTTTACTACTTCTGGGGTAACACACACATCTCTTTCCAAAATCTCATTTCCTTCAGAAGCAAGACCCTACTCTGTTTCCACTTCCACTTGGTGCTTTTGTCTTCTTTCATCTGGATTTTGCAAGGCCAACCAGTAGGACCCATTTCTCATCTATGCTCTCAGTTCTGGAACTCTGCTGGATCTGAACTTTCTTCTCTTTGGCACATTTCTTATCTTAACATCAAGAAAAAAAATGAAACTTTTTAAACCTGGTTTTCAAACTGTTTTACCGAAGTCTCTATTACCTTAAAAAGCTGTAGCAATTGTTTCTATTTACATAATTATGAATTTGGTTTGTGTATGTTATAGATCAGCTTACTGTTTTGTGCTATCGTTGCACAAATCAGATTCCTAGAATCAATGTTCTAGGCAGAAGACTCAAAATACCTAATTTTTGCCTGGAAATACTGCATTTTTTATTCTCTTTAGTCTAAGAAGATGACACATCCCCTATCTGCTTCCAGAAACTATTCATTCTTTTTCATTTCTTGTTAAATTTCACTTTGGGAAAATCTATACTATGGATTCCCCAAATTAGTGACAATGATTAAAGTTTAGTATCAAACTACTCCCTTCCCTCTTTAAAAAAAAGATTTATTTGTGGTAAGGATACTTAAAATGAGATCTACCCTCTTAATTTTTTTTAAAGTTTATTTATTTATTTTGAGAGAGAGAGAGCGCGCAAGCAAGGAAGGGGCAGAGAGAGGGAGAGATGGAATCACAAGCAGTCCCTGCGCTGTCAGTATAGAGCCCGATGTGGGGCTTGAACTCACGAACCATGAGATCATGACCTGGGCTGAGGTCAAAAGTCAGACACTTAACCAACAGAGTCACCCAGGTGTCCCTACACTCTTAATTTTTTTTTAGTATACAATATAGTATTGTTGACTATAGGTACAGTGTTATACAGAAGATCTTTAGAGCTTATCCATCTTTCATAATTGAAACTTTATGCCTATTAATTAGGAACTCCTCATTTCCCCCTTCCCTCAGTCCCTGACATTCACTATTCCATTCTTCGATTCTATGAATTTGACTGTTTTAGATACCTCATATAAGTGGATCCTGCAGCATTTGTTTTTCTTTGATTGGCTGATTTCACTTAGTATAATGTCCTCAGGATTCTTCCATATGATTGCATATTGCAAAATTTCCTTTTTAAGGCTGAATAGTATATATATTATACATATACTATATATATTTATAATAATATAAATATTTTATATAAATATAAATATTTTCTTTATCTGTTCAGCTGTTCATGGACATTTAGGTTGTTTCCACATCTTGCCTATTTTAAATAAAACAAACTAGAGTAGTTAATCCAATCCACCTACTAATCCAAAAGCGTAGACTACATCCCAGAGTTTAACCTATTTGATTCAAATCTTTTCTGGCTCCTATAATGAATTCTTTTAAGTAGGCTTCACATCTAATGTGGAACTTTAACTAACAGCCCTGAGATCAAGAGTCTGATCTGAGCCAGCCAGGTACCCCTCCCAAAATGAATTCTTATATCTCTTCAGACTAGATTTCTGCACACTTCACATGATGTAGGGGCACTTATGTGTGTAGCTACTATTTATAGAGATTTCATTAGCTCCAGAACTGAATCTCTATCCACTCCATCTTAGATACTTCCTACTTACGTGCTGTATAAGCCTTGTTTCTACCAAGGGTTTAGAGTTTAAGAGGTACATAGCTCTGGATGTTTGACATTTTGGAGTAAACTTTGGTCCCAGTTATTTATCCACCATGGAATTATTGTCGTAGTAGAGCATTTCCAGTGGAAAAAAATAGTTGTGAACCTAGATGCACAAATATTCCAATAGCCTCCCCCTATTGCAGTTTGCCAAGATGCATAAGCATAGAAGACATTTTTTAAATGTTTATTTATTTATTTTGACAGAGAGAGAGAGAGAAAAGAGAGAGAGAGAGAGAGAGAGAGAGAGAGAATATGAGCAGGGGAGGGGCAGAGAGAGAAGAGAGAGGGAATCCCAAGCAGGCTCCATGCTTAGCTCAGAGCCTGATGTAGGGCTTGATCCCACAACCTTGGGACCATGACCTAAGCTGATATCAAGAGGTGGACTTAATCAACTGAGCCACCCAGGCACCTGAAGACATTAAAAAATTTTTTTTCATATATATATATTTTATTTTAGAGAGAGCACACAAACTGGGGAGGGGAGAGGGGGAGCGAGAGAGAATCTTAAGCAGGCTTCATACTCAGTGAGGATCCTGACATGGGGCTTGAACCCACAACCCTGGGATCATGGCTTCAGCCGAAATTAAGAGTTGGACACTCAACTGACTGAGCCACCCATGTGTCCCTAATTTTTTTAATTTAAAATCTTTTTTTCAGTTATTTTTATTTATTTCAAGCATAGAAGACATTTTTTTTTCAATATATGAAATTTATTGTTAAATTGGTTTCCATACAGCCCCCAGTGCTCATCCCAAAAGGTGCCCTCCTCAATACCCATCACCCACCCTCCCCTCCCTCCCACCCCCCATCAACCCTCAGTTTGTTCCCAGTTTTTAAGAGTCTCTTATGCTTTGGCTCTCTCCCACTCTAACCTCTTTTTTTTTTTTTTCCTTCCCCTCCCCCATGGGTTTCTGTTAAGTTTCTCTAGGTCCACAAAAGAGTGAAAACATATGGTATCTGTCTTTTTCTGTATGGCTTATTTCACTTAGCATAACACTCTCCAGTTCCATCCATGTTGCTACAAAGGGCCATATTTCATTCTTTCTCATTGCCATGCAGTACTCCATTGTGTATATAAACCACAATTTCTTTATCCATTCATCAGTTGATGGACATTTAGGCTCTTTCCATAATTTGGCTATTGTTGAGAGTGCTGCTATAAACATTGGGGTAACAAGTGCCCCTATGCATCAGTACTCCTGTATCCCTTGGGTAAATTCCTAGCAGTGCTACTGCTAGGTCATAGGGTGGATGTATTTTTAATTTTTTGAGGAACCTTCACACTGTTTTCCAGAGTGGCTGCACCAATTTGCATTCCCACCAACAGTGCAAGAGGGTTCCTGTTTCTCCACATCCTCGCCACCATCTATAGTCTCCTGATTTGTTCATTTTGGCCACTCTGACTGGCATGAGGTGACATCTGAGTGTGGTTTTGATTTGTATTTCCCTGATAAGGAGCGATGTTGAGCATCTTTTCATGTGCCTGTTGGCCATCTGGATGTCTTCTTTAGAGAAGTGTCTATTCATGTTTTCTGCCCATTTCTTCACTGGGTTATTTGTTTTTCGGGTGTGGAGTTTGGTGAGCTCTTTATAGATTTTGGATACTAGCCCTTTGTCTGATATGTCATTTGCAAATATCTTTTCCCATTTCGTTGGTTGCCTTTTAGTTTTGTTGGTTATTTCCTTTGCTGTGCAGAAGCTTTTTATCTTCATAGGGCCCCAGTAGTTCATTTTTGCTTTTAATTCCCTTGCCTTAATTTCCTTTTAATACCACATGCCTTTGGGAATGTGTCAAGTAAGAAATTGCTTCGACTGAGGTCAGAGAGGTCTTTTCCTGCTTTCTCCTCTAGGGTTTTGATGGTTACCTGTCTCACATTCAGGTCCTTTATCCATTTTGAGTTTATTTTTGTGAATGGTGTGAGAAAGTGGTCTAGTTTCAATCTGCATGTTGCTGTCCAGTTCTCCCAGCACCATTTGTTAAAGAGACTGTCTTTTTTCCTTTGAATGTTCTTTCCTGCTTTGTCAAAGATTAGTTGGCCTTACGTTTGTGGGTCTAGTTCTGGGGTTTCTATTCTATTCCATTGGTCTATGTGTCTGTTTTTGTGCCAATACCATGCTGTCTTGATATTACAGCTTTGTAGTAGAGGCTAAAGTCTGAGATTGTGATGCCTCCTGCTTTGGTCCTCTTCTTCAAAATTACTTTGGCTATTCGGGGCCTTTTGTGGTTCCATATGAATTTTAGGATTGCTTGTTCTAGTTTTGAGAAGAATGCTGGTGCAATTTTGATTGGGATTGTATTGAATGTGTAGATAGCTTTGGGTAATATTGACATTTTGACAATGTTTATTCTTCCAATCCATGAGCATGGAATGTTTTTCCATTTCTTTTTATCTTCTTCAATTTCCTTCATAAGCTTTCTATAGTTTTCAGCATATAGATCTTTTACATCTTTGGTTAGATTTATCCCTAGGTATTTTATGCTTCTTGGTGCAATTGTGAATGGGATCAGTTTCTTCATTTGTCTTTCTGTTGCTTCATTATTAGTGTATAAGAATGCAACTGATTTCTGTACATTGATTTTGTATCCTGCAACTTTGCTGAATTCATGTATCAGTTCTAGCAGACTTTTGGTGGAGTCTATCGGATTTTCCATGTATAATATGTCATCTGCAAAAAGTGAAAGCTTAACTTCATCTTTGCCAATTTTTATGCCTTTGATTTCCTTTTGTTGTCTGATTGCTGATGCTAGCACTTCCAGCACTATGTTAAACAACAGTGGTGAGAGTGGGCATCCCTGTCGTGTTCCTGATCTCAGGGAGAAAGCTCTCAGTTTTTCCCCATTGAGGATGATGTTAGCTGTGGGCTTTTCATAAATGTCTTTTATGATGTTTATGTATGTTCCTTCTATCCCGACTTTCTCGAGGGTTTTTATTAAGAAAGGATGCTGGATTTTGTCAGATGCCTTTTCTGAATCAATTGACAGGATCATATGGTTCTTATCTTTTCTTTTATTAATGTGATGTATCACATTGATTGATTTGCGAATGTTGAACCAGCCCTGCATCCCAGGAATGAATCCCACTTGATCATGGTGAATAATTCTTTTTATAAGCTGTTGAATTTGATTTGCTAGTATCTTATTGAGAATTTTTGCATCCATATTCATCAGGGATATTGGCCTGTAGTTCTGTTTTTTTACTGGGTCTCTGTCTGGTTTAGGAATCAAAGTAATACTGGCTTCATAGAATGAATCTGGAAGTTTTCCTTCCCTTTCTATTTTTTGGAATAGCTTGAGAAGGATAGGTATTATCTCTGCTTTAAATGTCTGGTAGAACTCCCCTGGGAAGCCATCTGGTCCCGGACTTTTATTTGTTGGGAGATTTTTGATGACTGATTCAATTTCTTTGCTGGTTATGGGTCTGTTCAAGCTTTCTATTTCCTCCTGATTGAGTTTTGGAAGTGTGTGGGTGTTTAGGAATTTGTCCATTTCTTCCGGGTTGTCCAGTTTGTTGGCATATAATTTTTCATAGTATTCCCTGATAATTGCTTGTATCTCTGAGGGATTGGTTGTAATAATTCCATTTTAATTCATGATTTTATCTATTTGGGTCATCTCCCTTTTCTTTTGGAGAAGCCTGGCTAGAGGTTTGTCAATTTTGTTTATTTTTTCAAAAAACCAACTCTTGGTTTCGTTGATCTGCTCTACAGTTTTTTTAGATTCTATATTGTTTATTTCTGCTCTGATCTTTATTATTTCTCTTCTTCTGCTGGATTTAGGCTGCCTTTGCTGTTCTGCTTCTATTTCCTTTAGGTGTGCTGTTAGATTTTGTATTTGGGATTTTTCTTGTTTCTTGAGATAGACCTGGATTGCAATGTATTTTCCTCTCAGGACTGCCTTCGCTGGATCCTAAAGCGTTTGGATTGTTGTATTTTCATTTTCGTTTGTTTCCATATATTTTTTAATTTCTTCTCTAATTACCTGGTTGACCCACTCATTCGTTAGTAGGGTGTTCTTTAACCTCCATGGTTTTGGAGGTTTTCCAGACTTTTTCCTGTGGTTGATTTCAAGCTTCATAGCATTGTGGTCTGAAAGTATGCATGGTATGATCTCAATTCTTGTATACTTCTGAAGGGCTGTTTTGTGACCCAGTATGTGATCTATCTTGGAGAATGTTCCATGTGCAATCGAGAAGAAAGTATATTCTGTTGCTTTGGGATGCAGAGTTCTAAATTTTTTTTTTCAACGTTTTTTATTTATTTTTTTGGGATAGAGAGAGACAGAGCATGAATGGGGGAGGGTCAGAGAGAGAGGGAGACACAGAATCGGAAACAGGCTCCAGGCTCCGAGCCATCAGCCCAGAGCCTGACGCGGGGCTCGAACTCACGGACCGCGAGATCGTGACCTGGCTGAAGTCGGACGCTTAACCGACTGTGCCACCCAGGCGCCCCGCAGAGTTCTAAATATATCTGTCAAGTCCATCTGATCCAATGTATCATTCAGGGCCCTTGTTTCTTTATTGACCGTGTGTCTAGATGATCTATCCATTTCTGTAAGTGGGATATTAAAGTCCCCTGCAATTACCACATTCTTATCAATAAGGTTGCTTGTGTTTGTAATTGTTTTATATATTTGGGGGCTCCCGTATTCAGTGCATAGACATTTATAATTGTTAGCTCTTCCTGATGGATAGACCCTGTAATTATTATATAATGCCCTTCTTCATCTCTTGTTACAGCCTTTAATTTAAAGTCTAGTTTGTCTGATATAAGTATGGCTACTCCAGCTTTCTTTTGACTTCCAGTAGCATGATAAATAGTTCTCCATTCCCTCACTTTCAATCTGAAGGTGTCCTCAGGTCTAAAATGAGTCTCTTGTAGACAGCAAATAGATGGGTCTTGTTTTTTTATCCATTCTGATACCCTATGTCTTTTAGTTGGCGCATTTAATCCATTTACATTCAGTGTTATTATAGAAAGATATGGGTTTAGAGTCATTGTGATGTCTGTATGTTTTATGCTTGTAGTGGTGTCTCTGGTACTTTGTCTCACAGGATCCCCCTTAGGATCTCTTGTAGGGCTGGTTTAGTGGTGACGAATTCCTTCAGTTTTTCTTTCTTAGGGAGGGCCTTTATCTCTCCTTCTATTCTAAATGACAGACTTGCTGGATAAAGGATTCTCGGCTGCATATTTTTTCTGTTCATCACATTGAAGATCTCCTGCCATTCCTTTCTGGCCTGCCAAGTTTCAGTAGAGAGATCAGTCACGAGTCTTGTAGGTCTCCCTTTATATGTTAGATTGTGTTTATCCCTAGCTGCTTTCAGAATTTTCTCTTTATCCTTGTATTTTGCCAGTTTCACTATGTTATGTTGTGCAGAAGATCGATTCAAGTTACGTCTGAAGGGAGTTCTCTGTGCCTTTCGGATTTCAATGCCTTTTTCCTTCCCCAGACAGGGAAGTTCTCAGCTATGATTTCTTCAAGTACACCTTCAGCACCTTTCCCCTCTCTCTTCCTCCTCAGGAATACCAATTATGTGTAGATTAGTATTAATCTTCAGTGCATCACTTAGTTCTCTAATTTTCCCCTCATACTCCTGGATTCTTTTATCTCTCTTTTTCTCAGCTTCCTCTTTTTCCATAATTTTATCTTCTAGTTCACCTATTCTCTCCTCTGCCTCTTCAATCTGAGCTGTGGTCATTTCCATTTTATTTTGCAGCTCGTTTATAGCATTTTTTAGCTCCTCCTGACTGTTCCTTAGTCCCTTGATCTCTGTAGCAATAGATTCTCTGCTGTCCTCTATGTTTTCAAGCCCAGCGATTAATTTTATGACTATTATTCTAAATTCACTTTCTGTTATATTGTTTAAATCCTTTTTGATCAGTGCATTGGCTGTTGTTATTTCCTGGAGATTCTTTTGAGGGGAATTCTTCTGTTTGTCATTTTGGAAAGAACTGCAGGGTACTTCCCCTGTGCTGTCTTGAATAACTCGCATTGGTGGGCAGGGCTGCAGTCAGACCTGATGTCTGCCCCCAGCCCACCGCTGGGACACAGTCAGAATGGTGTACCTTCTCTTCCCCTCTCCTAGGGGCAGGATTCACTGTGGGGTGGTGTGGCCCATCTGGGCTATTTGCACACTGCCAGGCTTGTGGTGCTGGGATATTAGTAGAGGGAGTCAGACCCGTCACCAGAGGGATGGATCCGCAGAAGCACAGCATTGGGTGTTTGTGCGGTGCAAGCAATTTCCCTGGCATGAACTGGTTCCCTTTGGGATTTTGGCTTGGGGATGGGCAAGGGAGATGGTGCGGGTGAGCGCCTTTGTTCCCCGCTGAGCTGCGCTCTGTCATCCGGGGCTCAACAACTCTCCCTCCCGTTGTCCTCCAGCCCTCCCGCTCTCCAAGCAGAGCTGTTAACTTATAACCTTCCAGATGTTAAGTCCTGCTTGCTCTCCGAACACACTCCGTCCGGCCCCTCTGCTTTTGCAAGCCAGACTCGGGGGTCTGCTTGGCCAGCGGGCCACCCCTCCGCCCTGGCTCCCTCCTGCCAGTCCCTGTAGTGCGCACCGCCTCTCTGCTCTTCCTACCCTCCTCCGTGGGCCTCTCGTCTGATTTTGGCTCTGGAGAATCCGTTCTGCTAGTCTTCTGGCGGTTTTCTGGGTTATTTAGGCAGGTGTAGGTGGAATCTAAGTGATCAGCAGGATGCTGTGAGCCCAGCGTCCTCCTACGCTGCCATCTTCCCCCCAACCCTCGCCAGAAGACATTTTTTAAGACACAAGTTCTATACACATAATTACCAGTTGAAGTTTGCTCTTAAATATATTTAAACTGATTGGACCATATATAACCCATCAGAGCTACATTGTAGCTTTTTTAAAAAAGTTTTTATTTAAATTCCTGTTAGTTTATATACAGTGTAATATTAGTTTCAGGTGTATAATATAGTGATTCAACACTTCCATATAACACCCTGTGCTCATCACCACATGTGCACTCACATTTTAACTTCTGATAGGCCAGGTGACTCCATTCACCTAGGACTATTTGCTAATCTTATTTTTTGGGTCTCCTCATCAATTCTGGAAATACATAGGCAAATGGAATGCAAGAGAATAATATTCTTCTAGCTGGAGATAGAATTGACTTAAACCATCTCTTCTGTCTTCTTCCTTCTGGAGTCCATCTAGATCCATTATAACCAGTTCCTTTCTTGGGACTGAGAAATGCAAGAACAGTGAGTGCATGGAGATACATAGGTTTCAGTGGGGATATTCTAAAATTAGTTTTCAATGTTAGATCCCTCCAAAAATCCACTAATTAATTCAAAATACAGTCATGGAACCTGGGAGAGCAGGTTTCTAGCAGACTAGAAAAAAAGTGGAATTCATTAACATAAAGTATTTAAATTTAAGCCCATGGAATACATGGAACACTTTATAGATTAGAAATAGTATATATCTAGGGCCGCCTGGGTGGTTTGGTTGGTTAAGCGTCCAACCTCGGCTCAGATCATGGTCTCACAGTTTGGGGCCCTGCATCAAGCTCTTTGCTGACAGGTCAGACCTGGAACCTGCTTCAGAGTCTGTGTCTCCCTCCCACTCCTCCCCTCCCCAACTCATGTTCTGTCTCTCTGTCTTTCTTTTTCAAAAATAAACATTAGAGAAAAAATATATATCTAAAGTCAGAATGCCTGGGTTTAGATCTAGTTCTATCACATTTTATTTTATTTTTTAATTTTTTTAACATTTATTTATTTTTAAGAGACAGAGAGAGACAGAGCATGAGCAGGGTAGGGGCAGAAAGAGAGGGAGACGCAGAATCTGAAGCAGGCTCCAGGCTCTAAGCTATCAGCGCACAGCCCGATGTGGGGCTTGAGCTCACAAACTGTGTGATCATGACCTGAGCCAAAGTTGGACACTTCATCCGACTGAGCCACCCAGGTGCCCCTACCACATTTAAATGAGGGACCTTGGGAAAGTTATCTATCTGTGATCCTTAGTTTTCTCATTTCTTTTTTTTTTTTTTCTAATTTTTTAATGTTTATTTATTTTTGAGAGAGAGAGAGAGAGAGCCAGGGAGGGGCAGAGAGAAAGAGGTAGACACAGAATCCAAAGCAGGCTCCAGGCCTGTCAGCACAGAGCCCAACGTGAGCCTCACACCTATGGACGGTGAGATCATGACCTGAGCCGAAGTCAGATGTTCAACCGACTGAGCCACCCAGCTGTTCCATTATTTTTCTCATTTGTTAAATGGGGTTTGCTTCAAGTTATCTTTAAGCTCCCTTTTAGCTCCAAAATTTTACTATTTTAAGATATTGTTGAAGGTGAAAGTGCAGAGATAAAATATAGAGAACATGTAAATACACAGTGGAATTGAAACTTAAGGCAGATTTCAAAGCTGAAAGCAACTTAAGAATATGCATATTTGAGTGAGATTATTTGTTTCTTGATTAACACGTAAACGTTTTTTTTGCTTTCCCCCCCTGATGGGTATTAGGACCCAATTTCCATTAAAATTTCCTCTTCACAAGATAAAATGCTGTACTCTATGGAGATTCCAATAACTGAGACTAATGATGGTTTAAGCGTCAAAAATTAGAATAAAATGAGTGAATTTTAGGGATGATGTTTCTATGATAAAATAGCAACTGATTACAGCCTGAATGTGGTATGAGAGAAAGCAAAGTCAATTGGTTCCAAAATTGCATACCTATGAGATACTGTAATTGAAGATGTGGCATAAGAGGAAATGGAAATTAAGGAGTATAATCATATGGGTGTCTTTATGGGAGGTCAAAACACTTTACAGACATCAAATTAATCCTTATTAAAACTATAAGAGGCAGGTAAGAGAACAGGTATTTTCTTCAGTTAGAAATCAGAGGCCAGTGTTTATGGGGTAGGCACATGGCACATGCATAAACAGGCAAGTGTCATGTCTAGAAGTATGTGCTCTGCCTTCACGGGGCCAGCATTCACCCCACCAAACACCCACCTGTTGTGTGTCCTTGGGCAAGCTGCTTATTTGAGCTTCAATATTTTTTTCCTATAAAATGGGAATAATCATGATTATTAGTGGTTGTTAGGATTAAATAATATGAGTAAATTGCTTCTAGTGAATGTAGTCAGTATAAATTACTGCTACCATTTCTTTTGCTGCTATTGCTATAATTGCAATAAACATCGTACAGTGATGTTTTGGTACATGTAGAAGGGAATTAATGTTTCTTTATTCTTGTTTTAGGGTTACCATTCTATAGGTGTGGTCTGGGTAGGACAGAGGACTTTGAGAGTCTTGTAGCCACACACAGTTTGGTCTCCATGACATTAATACTAATGATACAGCAATACATTTTTGAGTACAGAGGAAACTTATTTATGACATTTTATGGAGGACAGAGAGAGGTTAATAACAGCGATGTCTTTTTTCCCCCATTAATTTTGTGGTTCTTTTTGTTTGTTTGTTTGTTTTCCATTTTTTTTTGTTTGTTTATAATTTGAGGGAGAGAATGTGAGTGCAAGTTGGGGAGGGATAGAGAAAATCCCAAGCAGGCTCCCACTGTCAGTGCAGAGCCCCATTCAGGGCTCCAATTCATGAACTGTAGGACCATGATTAGAGCTGAAATCAAGAATCAGGTACTCAACCGACTTAGCCACCCATGTGGCCCAATTTTTGTGTTTTTAATGCATAGTGGTAGTAGGAATTGGGTTAGATAGGCATTGTTTGTTTAAAGGATATTTCTTCTTATGAAAGGGTCAATGAAAAGCAAAAGCTTGGAAGATTCTGCTCTAGACTATACCAGCCAGATAAAAAATTAGTAGGTTATATTGTAAAAACAAAAAACAAAAAACAAAACACATAAGCAAAGTCAGACCAATGGCCTGCTGCATAGTGTTTTGGATTCTAGTTCCACCCACATTATTTCAGGATTTTTTTCTCTATCTTTTTAGGTAAGCCCTATACCCTCTGAAAAACTCCTTCCTTAGCTCATTAATCCATGTTTTTTGGTTCTTTCATACATGATTCAAAACATTCTGATTGCCTCCCCCGCTCAGTTCACCCCCTGAATCACCTCAGCATACATATATTATTTGAAGTGTTTTAATTTGCGATAATTTATTTCTTTGGAAAGCCTATTTTAGTCCATTTGTATAGTATGAATAATCAGTACTACTGAAAGTTCCTTGATGTCAGGGACCATATCTTCTATTTCTATTGCATCTCCCTAGGGTACCTGTCATAATGCTCAGAAACATTTATTAAATACGCAGCGATGCTTAATGAATGTTATTGACTGGCAAGACTTTTCATGCAGTTGAGATAGCAGTAAGAGATTTGAGAGATTTCTGGGAGACAAGTGGAGAAACAGAGGCCAGAGATGTACAGATTTGAGTTTTATCTGTGTAATGAGAGTAGTTTCAGCAGACAGAAGTCCTAGTTTTTCTTAAATCTTTCATGCATATAGGTGTTCCATGTCTTTAAGCATTTTCAACGTCTTTTTAGTATACTCTTACAAAATTTGTACGCCTTTTTCTCTAAGAAAGATGACCCTTATTGAAATGTGAAAGAATACTATAATTTATATAATGGTATTATATTTTCTTCTGATATTCTCTGGTTATGGAAAGCTTTAAGATTGTTCCTGTTAGCTAACTATGCCATGTACCATAATTTTAAAAATGAATACATCTTACCATTTTTATCTTTTTGTGACATATCAAATTTCCAATAGTGTATGTGACTAGCATGTAAAAATCTAAAATCACACATTCTTGAAAATTATTAAGTATATTTAAATTGAAAATACAATTTTGTATATATCTTGGTTTAATGTGAAAAATATCCGGGGAGACATTTGTGTATAAAAAGAAAACAAAGAAACCTGATTTTTCCTTTTTTAAATTTTCTTGAACTAGTGCTATAAAAGAGAGAGGATTATGTGAGCAATGCAATATATACTGAAAATACATTTTTGCAAGGAAAAGCTATGATACATGATTAACTCAGTAATTCTGTACTGTGAAAGTAGTCAAATGATTTTCACTTCAGACAAGTCAAAAGGGCCATAAATAGGTGTTCTCACACCTATGTAATTTATGTAACATGATTTTTTTAATGATAATTGTCATTGTTATTACCACTATAACTCATGGAATGTAGTGTGTAAAAGAGGACAATAATACTGAATATAAACAAAATAACATATCGATGGATATATTCTCATATCTGGCATAGGATAAATTTAGTCCTCTCTACAAAGCATATCAGGAAATCAGTATCCATTATATTTCAGGGACTAATACGTAACGAAGATTAATGGTCCTTGGGCCTCCATCCATTCAGTTATTGTAAGTAGTGAGTGCCTTTCACTTTAGGTGCTATTGTTAATATGCAATATTAAGGTAACAATCAGATAACCATAGTTAAAAATAAATGAGGGCTTATTTGCCTCAGAGTGATTCTAGTGACTTGTTCCATTTGTTTTCACCTTGCTGCTTTCAAGTATCATTACTTTCTGTCCCTTGTCCAGATGAAAAAGGCATCAGGTCTAATATCAAGAGTAATTTTTGTAGTTCCTGATTTTAGCTCATTTTGAGGGAATTGTGTATTGGGTTGTTTGTGGAACCTGAAACAAGCCATTGAAATGCAAATGCCTGATGCTTTAATTGAAATATCTTTATAAATTGCTAGGATAATTTTTGCATCTTTTTAGGAGATATTAGAACAGTCTTCCAAAGTTTTGTGCAGGAGTGCTGTGAGCCAAATTTAGTGTTCTATAGAAAAAAAATCAAGTGGGCATATCTTTTGCTTTTATATACTTGAGATGAGAAAGAGTTTCAATTTCCCCCATTCACTGGTGTATTATGTGCAATTCTATCAGTCATGACCAGTAAGTAACAGCCTATGTGAGTGAAAAGCAGAATTGCAAAAATGCTGGTTAAAGTTTATTTCTGTTGATATTATTTTCTAATTTCCAAACATTAGAATCTGGAATCTGGAAAATGCATAGTAGTTTCATTAGGCAGGTTGATGTGAGAGAAAAAATAAATGAGAAAAAGCTTTGCTTAGATATCTGAAGGCCACCTTGATGATATCTGGTGTTTAATATGACTATGATTTAGAATTGCTATGTTTTTTTTTTTCCCCAAAGCAAAAGGTAAATGAGGCAAATGCTTTGAAATTCTACCCGGTATATTGGTATATCACCTTAAAACAAATACACACCTCTCCTAAGAATTTTTCAAATTGTGAATGGCTGGCCATGTGGCAAAAACATGCATATCAAACTATAAAACCTGGCTATATCTATATACAATTTACCTTGATAACATAAAACACAAAAAATTAAAGCATTTAACTGTTCTACCCCACTAACTCTTGAAAGTAATGCCTGTAACCCTATAGGTTTTGACCTAATTTGTCTGAGGTGGAACTCAGGAGTGGGTAGTTTTTTAATACTCTTCAGGGGATTTTGATGTGAACACAGAACTGAGACTTGCTGTTTTGCACCACCAACCCTGGGAAGAAAACAGACTTTGAGGGTGGATTAACCCACAGTTGAACTTCT
This sequence comes from Panthera tigris, assembly GCF_018350195.1. Classification (NCBI taxonomy): domain Eukaryota; kingdom Metazoa; phylum Chordata; class Mammalia; order Carnivora; family Felidae; genus Panthera; species Panthera tigris. Next base: position 86,966,953 of record NC_056664.1, read on the forward strand.
GGTTCTGCCAGGCTTTGCCACTGTCTATGTGGCCTTGCACAAGTTAACTTTCGGAACACTCATCAGTGGCATGTAAAACACAAATCCACTGAATTTCCAGGAGAATTACATTTGGTAGTATTTATAAAGCCCTTAGTAAGGCTCAAAAATACTTGCTGTCTTCTATCTGTAGTGCATTGCTTAGTCTCATGAAGTATCAGGTCACTTGATGTTAAGGTGAAATTAGCATTACCTCCCTCAAAATATTATCTAGTACAATTTTCAGCATTTTGGAGAATTATTTGGAGATGAGTTTAATGCATGTAATTATTTCTGGCTCTTATTTCCTGCTTCTTAAATTCTCAGTCTGTGCCTCACGTTTTGCTTCTTGCTTCTGACTCTATTTTGCAATGTACTGGTGGATACGGTACCTATCCTTTTGCTATCGAAAATATCAACTGCAGCTGATTTTAGAGAATGTTTGTAGTTCAGCAAACAACTTAAAATTACACCTTAGATAGTCCTTTTCTTAAAAATCTTTCTATTATTGGGGTACCTGGGGGGCTTGGTTAAACGACTGACTTCAGCTCAAGTCATGATCTCACTGTTCATTGACTTGGAGCCTTCATCAAGCTCTGTGATGACTGGTCAGCTCCTGGAACCTGCTTCAGATTCTGTATCTCCCTCTCTCTTTGCCCCTCCCCCTCACATGCTCGGTCTCTCTCTCTCTCTCAACTAAATAAACATTAAAAAAAATCTTTCTGCTATTTGTGGCTATAATTTTTTTTTTTTTTTTGCCAGTTGTCTCTTGTTCTGGAGGTTTGGCCTTCTTCTGTGTTGCTGTGCTCCCTTTTTTTTCTCTCTCACACTCCATTACACATTTTTTCCAGATTTTTTTTCTTTCTAAGATTTTATTTATTCATTTAAAGTTTATTTATTTATTTTGAGAGAGAGAGAAATTTTTTCTTTCTTTCGAAATACTCAGATGTCTATTTGGTCCTTAATTCTCTTTGGCTCACTTCTAGGCTATTCAGTTATGCCCTAATACACTTTAGCCACAAAGTAGCCAAACAAGACATTTTGCTAAATAAAAACTATTATCGCTTTAAAGAAGAATTTTGCCAATCATTAGAAAAACGATTTTGGGGGCTCCTATGTGACTCAATTGTTTGAGCTTCTGACTTTGGCTCAGGTAATGATCTCACATCACAGTTCGTGAGTTCGAGCCCCAGATTGGGCTCTCTGCTGTCAGCACAGAGCCCTCTTCCGATCCTCAGTCCCCTTCTCTTTCTGCCCCTCCCCTCCGCTGCTGGTTCTTTGTTTCTCTCTCTCAAAATAAATACATAAACTTAAAAAGAAGTTTAAAAAGATAAAAAAAACCAATAATTTTCCTCACCATGGAAAAATATGATCATAACCAATTATAATTAGTATTATTCTTATATTGATTTTCATTTTATTTCTCTAGAATAAATAGCAGTTGTTGGGTATAAGAATATCAAATGTTAGTGGGTGTAGAAATTAGCCTGGAAGTTTGTTAAACTGTAGATTCCTGAGGATTGTGCCAGAGATTTTGATTCAGTAGTTTAGCAGTGTGCAAACTTCAATGAGCATCCTAAATGATTCCAAAAGGTGGCCTGTGTATTACAACAGTAATAACAGACATGATTTAGTTCAGGTAGATCCTAGTTTATTTGGTTCAGCTAGCACCTGTTTATTTGCTGCTGTGTACCTCTTATTCTACCTTTTGATAAAAGGCTTCCTAAATTGGAGCTGCGGGGAATGACCACATTCTCAGCCAATGTGGTTTGGGTGAGATTTATTCCATCTTAGATCTAGGGGTGTTTTCCATTTGTGTTAAGCCAAATGACAGGTCACACTGCACTGACCAGAGTGATTGGTTCAGCAGTGGTATGTAGGCCAATCAGAATAATCAGTTACCAGCTGTAAGAAATATTTTTAGTGGTTACTGGAAAAGTAGTCAGCTATTTTCATTTTTCCTTTGGATTTGGTAGGTGTGATGCTTGGGCCTGCTGATAACAATCTTGCCCAAAGAGATGGGAAAACTAGAAGAAACAGAGAGAGCTAGAACCTGGTCATATGACCAGCCTTATGCCCACGGACTGAACTTACATGAACTGATACGTTACTTTTTACTTAACCTAGACTTGAGGACTCAGATCATGGGTGGGGACATCCAAACTCCCTCCCCCATTTTGTTGCATTCAGATCATTGATGGATTGGATCATGCCCACCTACATTGGTGAGGGCCATCTGCTTTACTGAGTCCACCAATTCAACTATTAATCTCTTCCAGAAACACCTTCACAGACATACCCAGAAATACTGTTTAATCAGACATCGGGGCATCCTGTGGCCCAGTCAGATTGATGATAAAATTAACCATCACACCTTAAACATAACTTTACAATGTTAATGAGCTTTTAGGAGCCTTGAGTTTCTTCTATTATACAATATCTGTTGTGAACCTTGGGAATAATATGTATAAAGCATGATGCGTGGTATATGATGGGTGCTTAATCCATGTTGCTTTTATGGTCTATATCAACGTAGAGATTTTTCCCTTATGAAGTATCATTTAGTCATCAATCTTATTGGGTATTTTGGTCACCTCTTCTTCACCCCATTGGTGAGGGAGGAATTTCTAACCTAGGGTTATAGGGATCCCAAACACATGACACCTGATACTGAACAGATGAGCGTGACAGCAGTTTATTAGTCTGGAGGGAGGAGGACCCTGCATGCCTCCCAAGGCCACACATGGTTGCACCTGGGAACAGAGTGAATAAACAGGAACCATGGGAAGCTGACTTTGTAGTATCAAGAGTTTAGGGTGCCCCTTGGTTCTTGCAGGAGGATGTGATTGGCTTGTTTGAATAATTACATGGAGGCAGGTATGGTGCCTGGTCCCTATGATAAAGAGGGTGTTTAGCTAGGGGATCTCATTTACCTGAGCAGAGTAGGAAGGGGAACTTGTAAGAACTGAGGCCCTCTCAGTTTTACCCAGGTGTCAAAGCAGCACATAATAGTAATTTTACCTTACATCATAGTGGCGTAGAGGAAAAAGCATTTGACTTTGGTTAGAATTTCCAGCTGCCATGTGGTCTATGAAATCAGGATACGTCAGTTCTGTTTCTCTTTTTTTAATATTTACTTTTTGAGAGAGAGAGAGAGAGAGAGAGAGAGAGAGAGAGAGAGAGAGAGAGCACGCAAGCACATTTGCAGGAAAGGAGGAGAGACAAAGAATCCCAAGCAAGCTCCAGTGCAGAGCCCAGTGCAGGAGGGGCTCAAAATCAGGAACCTGTGAGATAATGACCTGAGTTGAAATCAAGAAAGATTTGGACACTTAACCGACTGAGCCACCCAGATGTCCCAGCCAGTTCTGTTTTTCTTAAAGATCTTTGTGAAGATCATCAGTCATACTGTGTCCAGGAATAAGTCAGATGTTCTTTCTTTTGGTTGCACTGAATGATAGTAGAAAGAGAATCTTTGTCAGAAGACACTATGGAAAAGTTTACACTGGGACTTTAGGAGTTGGAGAGTAGGATAATGGCCCTGAAAATTGAAAGTACTTAAGAATAACTGTGGGTGCTTATAAAACACACACACACACACACACACACACACACACACACACACACAACATACTTTACTAATTCACATCTCAGAGCAGTTTCAAAATTTCAGTGATTTAACGCAGGGTATTGGTTTAGAAATATGTATTTAACAAGATCCGAGATCATTCTGATATAGTGGTCCTTCAACCAAATAGTGCTGACATTGCTTAATGCCAAGGTTCTCAAACCTGACTGTGCATCACAGTCCTTTAAGGGCTTGTTAAACTCACATTGCTGGGCTCCATCCCCGAAGTTTCTGATTTAGTAGGTGTGCGTGGGGCCCCCAAATTTGCGTATCTAACAAGTTTCTAGGTGATGCTGGTGATTCAAGGATCACAGTTTGAGAAAGGTTTGTGTAGTAATTCTCAACTGTGTATGATTTTGTCCCGCAGGGGACATTTGTCCATGTCTGGGGACACTTCTGGTTGTCACGACTGGAGGGTGCTACCGACATTGCATGAATAGAGATCAAGGATGCTGCTGCACATCTTACAATGCACAGGGCATCATTTCTTTTCTACACCATGGAATTACATGACCCCAAATGTCAATAGTGCTGAGGTTGAGAACCCCCAACTTAGCATTTTCTGGGGCAGGAGGTATGGAAGTATGGAGGTGAGATAGTCTCTTCATGGTAGCAGGTGCCTATGGTTTGTGTACATAGACACTGGAAGGAGATGGCTTTTCCTGAAAAAAGCAGCTAAGTGGGATTCGCCATTTTATAAAAGTAATAGCTTTGCACTCTTAATGAGCCACTTGTTTCCTATCTTGCTCTCTACCTTGCAAAGCTGATCTGAATCAAATGATCCTTTTCACATCAATGGAAACTGTATTCTGGATGATCGAGGGGATGAAAAGAAACAGCTATATTAATTCTGATTTAACTAAGGTTGTTCATTCCTTTTGGTTAAATTGGAGGTAAAAGGAAATAGGTGAAATGTTGCTATTGAGTGGTACCAAAAATGATACAAATAAATTACTCTGGAGGAAAATAAGTAATAATGGGTGAAACTGTTTGGATTAGCTAATTAAAAAATCCTCTTTGTCAGGTTGCATACAGGTATTTAGACACTCTAATTCGGCAATCTGACACTTGCTACCTTAGGTAGAAATTGAAATAAGCAGTTTTCTTACTTTCTCCTGTATTCACAGCAATCAAATAATTGGGATAACTCCAAAGCTGGCAAAATATTAAAGGGTAGAAACCTAATGGGTGAGATTTTCTCAGAGGTTGGAGAAAATATTGGGTTACTTTAAGTTATACATGGTGGCAAACAAAAGTAACTGCATTTTTTAAAATAAGACAGTGCAAAACAGGCCACATTTTTTTGAGGCTTCTTTAAAGTACTGATGATGGATGGAGCTGAGCACAAGCTAAGCAACATATTCATGAAACCTGACACATACCCAGCATCTAACAGAAAGCAGGCTCTAAGCAACCTCATATGTTGGGCTGACCACATACATTTTGAAAAATACTACCTAAAATTTTGTAAAAAGCAAATTAGTGAAATGCACATTAATTTTTATTCCCCTACTCCTCATCACTTATTAAAAAGGCTAGAAGCTCTTAACTGTTAGGATGAACACTGGGTGTTGTATGGAAACCAATTTGACAATAAATTTCATATTTAAAAAAAAAGGCTAGAAGGATGGAATTCTTTTTGGAGAGAAAGAAAGGCAGCTAGAATAACCAGTTCCCAGTCAGGAATCCTACCTCGTTCCTTATTTTATCTGTTTTTCCTATACTCACCAGTGGCAATTTCAGTGATTCATCTGTAGTAAATGACCAACAATATTTTAGATATGATGACTATCTCATGATATCATATGATGAATACTTAATGCATGTAAATATATGATCATCATTACCATCATTAATATCTTTATACTTTATACTTTCTTTGCTTCTATGGGTTTTAGTTTCTTTCCATATCTGTAAAATGTTTTTAAAAATAATTTTTCTCCTTGGAATGCTTTTGTCAAATAAGTATGTTAAGATATTTTAATATGTAACTAAAACTGATTAGCTGCTCTGATTGAATCCTCTTCATTATAACCAGAGGTGGAAGTCAAGACCTCATCCCTTGGTCCTCATAATGGCTCCTGGAGTATTCTGGAGGCTTTAAGATGATGCAAAGCACACTTTACTCATCAGTGGTCTGAGTTTGTAGATACCCTCTAAAGTCTCTTCAAGCTTGCCAAATCTAGGCACTTACTACCTCTGGAAAGGATTTAAGTGTACTTATGAACAAGATCTTATTTATATTTAAAATTAAGGTAAGAAGAAATACCTGGAAATCTGACTCAGAGCTTCACTGTAACAAAGTAAAAAAACAAAACAAAACAAAACAAAAAACAAAAACAAAAAAAGGAAGGCAATAGAGTAATGGATTTCTTTGTCTAATAAATGTCTGAAATGATTGATTTATTACTTGAATCTTTTTTTAAGTAAGGTTATTTAGCAATATACCAGATATCTTCAAGTGTGATTTGGTAAAATATGGAACTTTCCTGGACATACGACCTTTTCTTTTATTGTCAGTCAAGGCTGAGTATGTACAACTGAATCGTGACTTTCAGAAACACAGCATTTGTGAGAGAATTAGGATAAATTTTAGAATGTTGCTTTCTCATGACCTAGCTTGACCTATAGAAGTTATGAGTCACATGTCCCTTAAACTGAAGTCATTTATAAATGTTAATCATCTTGATCTTCCATCACAGGCAAGACTGAGTTCTTTACAAAGTGAATGAAGTACAGATGCTCTGTATTGTGGTTAAAATAAAGATGCTATGTCTTACCTACTTGGTATCTGGGAGAACGGATTGGCTGCTATCCTGAGAGTAAGGGAATCTGACCTGCCTGAATGGGGGGGTGGGTACCTGTGCATAATGGTTTACAAAAGGGATTCCTGCAATTGAGGACCATGTTTTACTTCAAAACAAAACAAAACAAAACAAAACAACACAACACAAAACAAAACAGAACTGTTTTTAGTATGTATAAATGCTTAGACAATTACTCAATTGAGACAGCAGAATACCTTCCAGAAATCAATATAGAGATGGTTGTATCCTAGAAAATTTTAAGTATTGGTTGTCAGTCTACAAGTTCGACCTTAACTAAATGTAGGAATCACTGCATACAACATGATGTTGAATGTCACTATCTCTATGTGTCTTTCAGGGTAAGTTTGTATGCAAAATATCTGAGAGAATTGACTGTGGGAGGAAATAATATAATGGGTCCTTCTGAAAGTTAGAAAACATCTAGAATATTTTACTTTTTCTGTAGCTGATACCTGGTTATCTCTTTTTTGGTTCTCCCTCTTTATTTTAAAAACTTTTTAAAATATTTTTCGTGGTTATACTTGTTTGTTAGAGAAAATTTAGAACTTAAATAATCAGAAAAAAAGAAAAGAAAGATTATCTCCAGTGTCACTATCCAATGAAAATTACCATTCACATTTTGGTTTTAATTTTTCTTTCCATTTTTTTCCTATGCACACTTTCTTACTAATAAAAAATAAATTGGTTGGGTCACCTGGGTGACTCAATCGGTTAAGCGTCCAACTTCGGCTCAAGTCATGATCTTGCCCGGTTTGGTTCATGAGTTTGAGCCCCGCGTCGTGCTCCTTGCTGACAGCCAAGAGCCTGGAGCCTGCTTCAGATTCTGTGTCTCCTTCTCTCTCTGCCCCTCCCCTGCTCACACTGTCTCTCTTGCTCTCTCAAAAATAAATAAACATTAAAAAATTAAAAAAAAAAGAAATTGGTATAAATACCATTATCTCTTTTAAAAAAAAAAAAGCCTAATAACATTAAGCAAACATCTTTCCATGTCATTAGATATTTATCTGTAATAGTAGTTTTATTAAAAAATTTTTCCTAATGTTATTTATTTATTTATTTATTTAAATATGAAATTTATTGTCAAATTGGTTTCCATACAAAACCCAGTGCTCCTCCCAACAGGTGCCCTCCTCAATGCCCATCACCCACTTTCCCTTCCCTTCTATCCCCCATCAACCCTCAGTTTATTCTCAGTTTTTAAGAGTCTCTTATGGTTTGGTGCCCTCCCTCTCTAACTTTTTTTTCCTTTCCCCTCCCCCATGGTCTTCTGTTAAGTTTCTCAGGGTCCACATAAGAGTGAAAACATATGGTATCTGTCTTTCTCTGTATGACTTATTTCACTTAGCATAACACTCGCCAGTTCCATCCATGTAGCTACAAAAGGCCATATTTCATTCTTTCTCATTGCCAAGTAGTATTCCTTTGTGTATATAAACCACATCTTCTTTATCCATTCATCAGTTGATGGGCATTTAGGCTCTTTCCATAATTTGGCTATTGTTGAAAGTGCCCTATGCATCATCACTCCTGTATCCCTTGGGTAAATTCCTAGCAGTGCTATTGCTGGGTCATAGGGTAGATCTATTTTTATTTTTCTGAGGAACCTCCACACTGTTTTCCAGAGTGGCTGCACGAGTTTGCATTCCCACCAACAGTGCAAGAGGGTACCCATTTCTCCACATCCTCTCCAGCATCTGTAGTCTCCTGATTTGTTCATTTCAGCCACTCTAACTGGTGTGAGGTGATATCTCAGTGTGGTTTTGATATTTACTTTTTAAGAGAGAGAGACACAGAGTGCGAGCAGGACAGGTGTAGAGTGAGAGAGAGAGATACAGAATCTGAAGCAAGCTCTAGGCTCTGAGCTGTCCGCACAGAGCCGGATGCAGGGCTCAAACTCACGAGCTGTGAGATCATGACCTGAGCTGAAGTCAGATACTTAACTGACTGAGACACTCAGGTGCCCCTGTAATAGTACTTTTAATGCTCCCTGTAGTATTCCATTCTATGGATATGTTATAATGTATTTAATTTTCTATTGAACATTTATTTTTTCCCCAAATTTTATTATAAACAACATTCTAGTGAAAACTTTTTTTTTTTAATTTGAGAGAGAGAGAGAGAGAGAGAGAGAGAGAGAGAGAGAGAATGAGTGGAGAAAAGGGAGCAAGAGAGAAAATCTTAAGCAGGCATGCGATCAGCATGGAGCCCGAGGAAGGGCTTGATCCCATGACCCTAGGATCATGACCTGAGCTGAAATTAAGAGTTGGATGCTCAACTGACTGAGCCACCCAGGTGCCCCTAGTGAAAACTATTTTAGCTAAATTATTGCAAATATTCGGGATAGTTGTTATTTTTTTGTGGTTATAAAACAATGATTTTATTTTTAAAATAATATTTTTAGATTTTATAATAATATTTATTTTTTTACTATAGTTATAAAAATAAATCATACTCTTTAAAAAATTTTTTTTTAATGTTCACTTATTTTTTGAGAGAGAGATATAGTGTGAGCAGGGGAGGGGCAGAGAGAGAGGGAGACACAGAATCCGAAGCAGGCTCCAGGCTCTGAGCTGTCGGCACAGAGCCCAACGCGGGGCTCAAACTCACAAACTGTGAGATCATGACCTGAGGTAAAGTCGGACGCTTAATTGACTGAGCCACCCAGGCATCCCAAAATAAATCACAGTCTTATAGAAGGTTACAAAAAACCGTGAGAAGGAAGTAAAAGCTATACTTTAAAAAAAATTTTTTTTAACGTTTATTTATTTTTGAGACAGAGAGAGACAGAGCATGAACGGGGGAGGGTCAGAGAGAGGGAGACACAGAATCTGAAACAGGCTCCAGGCTCTGAGCAGTCAGCACAGAGCCCGACGTGGGGCTCGAACTCACGGACCGCGAGATCATGACCTGAGCCGAAGTCGGATGCTTAACCGACTGAGCCACCCAGGCGCCCCAAAAGCTATAGTTTTAATAGCTAGAGACAAATATGAACATTTTAGTACATATTCCTTCCTATGTATTTTTCACTTTAATTACCTAGTGAGATATGATAATCATTGAAAACATGATGGAGAGAAATCTATAAAGAGGATAATTTTTTTTTATCTGAATTCTCTGAAGAGATCACTGTTATATTATAGATACCATATAGTCTTTTCTTCATATATTTTTACTTAGTAAAGCTCATGTTGGTTGGATAGATTTGTGTTGTGATTAATGTGTTACTACTATAGTAAAAGAATATCCCTACATTATTAAGAACTCCAATACTTAATGCTGCTTAATAGTCTATTTTGGAGAAGTATTTTGTCATTCTGCCGTTAGCCTATTTTTTGACAGTTTGTATGATTATATGTAAATATTATTAGCATGCTGCTTTGTATACATTAATGCATTTTTAACGCACATTAGATTATTTCCAAATGTTGATTCTCCCAAGTGAAATTAGGGGTCAAATGTTAAGAACTTTATCTCATCTGTTTCTCATGTGCCTGGTTAATTCATGCTGGTAAACTCAGATCAGCAGCACAAAGCTGGGTATTCATCTTCCTTTTGTCTTAGGAAGAGTAAATTTAAGTTTCAACATTAGTAAAATTATTTTAGTATAAATTAAAGAGAACCAAAAGCAAGTAAAAATATAGTGGTGTGTATAGGTATTTTTTTCTTTTCATTTATTTTCTTGCCTTAGAATTCTCATATTTTTTTCAACTTTCTTTTTGAATTAGCAAATCATGTGGGAAAATACACACTTAATGGTTTTTTTTTAAATGATTGCTATATTGATAATGGTTATCCACCAATCAGATATTTTTTTAACTTTTATGTACTAGTCATGGTCCTATGGGCTGGGTTTATTATGCTTTTTCTCTTCCTATTGTATTTAATTCCATGGAAAATTGAATGATTGTGGAGATTTAAGTAGATTAATTAATTCATTTAATGAATATTTATTGCACACCCTCTGCCACATGAGGGTTAAGTGCTGGTGGTATGGAGATGAATAAGACATGATTCCTGTCTTTAGGAGCTCATGGTCTAGTGGGAGTCAGGGAGTCAACAAATGATTGCAGTCTGGAGTGGGAGATGCTTGAACAAAATGTGCCTGTTGTCCAGGGGAGCGGAGAGCAAGAAGTGATTGCTCTGTAGGGGAGGTGGTCAGGGTAGACTTTGAACAGAAGGAGGCACTAGGGCTGGTTCATGAGGGATATAGGAGTTGGCTAATGTGAGAGGATGGAAGGCAGGGGATATTTGCTTCTTCAGTCTTGAAATCAAGGGAAGGATCAAAGATACTCAGTGGGTTGGGGAATAACATTAGCCTTGGTGAAGTCAACAAAAGCATTAGGAGTCAGTTAGACCTAGTGATTTTGTGAAATTAAGTTATATGAGATGCTTTTGTGTTAAGCTTAATTAGTAGTTATTTGCATGTTTGACAATACAATAAATTAAAACAAACCTTTTGCAGTAGTTCTATTTTTCTGTTTATAAAATACATATATATGCATTGCACAATTGTGAAAACATAGAAAATAAGGAAAATAAACATCATCCAGGCATAATGACTGTTAACATTTTGATGTACATCTTTAAAAATGATTTTAGGGACGCCTGGGTGGCTCAGTTGCTAAGTGTCCAGTTTCGGCTCAGGGCATGATCTCGCGGTTCATGGGTTGGAGCCCCACATCAGGTTCTGTGCGGACAGCTCAGAGCCTGGAGCCTGCTTCAGATTCTGTGTCTCCCTCTCTCTCTGCCCTTTCCCTGCACACTATCTGTCTTTGTCTCTCTCTCTCAAAAATAAACATTAAAAAATTAAAAAAATATATTCTAAACAAACATTCTTTAAAAAAATGAAATCAGATAAAGCGTATGGCTTTTTACCTATTTCTTTTCATATAATATATCGTGAAATCTTTCTCAAAATAAACATGTTAATATTGCAAATACATATATAATATTCCACTATATGGATATGCCACAATTTTTTTAAAAACAAATTCACCTCTTCTAGTACATTTGAGGTTGTTTCCCCTCTTTTATTTCCCCCAAAATAATGCTGTGATAAATAGTCTTTTATAATCATCTTTGTTCACTTCTTTATTAAGAGGAATTTCTGGGTTAAATTGTATGTACATTTCAAATGCCATCCAATAACTGGTCTTCTGAAAGTTTGTATCATTTAATTTGTACTTCCACTAAACAATGTATGAGAGTATAACCAAATCTTACACTGATTAAAATTGCTTTTCTTGTAAAGGTAACATTGTTCTGCTCAAAACAAAGCCATCAGTGCCAATATACTTCAGTTAGGCTTGTGATTAAATAGTAAATAAGTTGAGAAGAGATCAATGTTTCTGTGCTTTTGAATTTCCCTCCTCCAGAATATTAAATGAAAGTTTAACAGACAAAATTAAATGTAAATGCATTTAAAATAATATAATTTTATGTATTTATGGGACATTTTCTCTAAAGGATTAGTAGAAATTTGCATTTAAGTCTGGCATTTTATTAAGATGTCTTGATACTAAGAAGCTTCACGTTTTCACATGTGTTTCATTATTGAATAATAAGATCATCCTTAGATTTTTTTATACACATAAGCTAATGTTCTTTGTCCTCAAAGAAATTCACAGAATAAATTTTGCTAGCTCAAATAACTTTCCCTTCCACTAGAGTAAATTGCTACTTATTTCAGTGTCCTAAATTAGCTTCTATTAAGCTCAAAGAATTAAGATAGCTTCTTAAAGTGTACAACTCATTATTGGAGTGTTTCAAACTATAAACAAAACAAAACAAAACTAAGAACCCCCTGTAGGTTTATGTGTGTTTTTGTTATTATCATTATTCAGTATCCAAAGTTGAAAAGATAACTATGTTAACTCCCCAAGATTTAATAGGAGCTCAAAGTTCTATATTAATATATAGATCAATTCTTTATAATTATGATGCATCAGTAGCTTAGCCATGAAGAATTCTTGGTGAATGAAACATTTTAGATAGCCACTTTCTGAATAATTCAATTTTTTCTCTCTCAGAATTAAAGATATATCAGAATTACCTTTCATACATCCTTGCCGTATTTAGACAAGTCTTCGGTAATTGTTATATACTAGACTATTTTATTGTCCTCAGGGCCTACTGAATTTTATTTTTGTTCATGCTGATTGATCCTGTATTGCTCTGCTGACAGCTCTTGAGCCTGCTTTGTATTTTTCAGTTTTCTTATGCTATTTGTCATATTTTTCTCTCAGTGAAAACTACCTCTTCTTATTTCTAATTTGCTGGTGCTAATCTGGCATAAATAACTACACTTGTTAAGATTATACAAAGCAAACGCAGAAGAGACCTGAAGAAGGAAATAACAGCTTTTTCCTGAGTAAAGAATAAGAATTTTTATCTATAAATATATATTTTTATTAACATATTGACTGGGTAAGGAGTCTGTTTTTCTAATTTCTGACTCTGGCTCAATTTTGAATAGGTAAGCTATTTTTTTTTTTAATTTTTATTTATTTATTTATTTATTTTTACTCCAAGTGAAAGTGAGTTCTACAGAAGGCTTTCATGCCTTTCTCCCACACTATGATCACATTAAGAAGGTGCAACTTTACCTTCAGTTGCACCACCTGGAGTCTGTATGTGCACATTTCCCTTATTTCTGGGCTCTTCCAAGCATCAGTTGGTCTTTGCCTGTGAGTGTCAACATCAGCTCTTGTTTCACTCCACTTGTCTCAATTCTCCTTTGATTTTTCTTTTTGGTAAAAATTACCACATGTTCTGGGACCTTAGCTCATTTTTGGCAATATCTGCGTTAGAGAAGAACTCATTCTGTCGTGATTTAGCAGAAGTAAGCATAGCATGTATTTATGGAGTGGCTGGCCTGAGTTACTGGGTTAGATTGGAGTTAAAGTTCCCATCTGAGTTTGACTTCCTTCTTGAGTTCAATATGCCTAGCAATCGTCCTTTGTCTAAAAGTGAGTTAGAAGAGGCTGGACAATGCACTTGAAGATGAGGAAAAAGAATGCTAGAGGAATCATTGATCATGGACATAAAGTTTCAAAAAAAAGTTAGAAAGCATGTTTAATAATATGTTATGATAAAAAATAAGTTAAAAAAGAGCCCAATCTCCTAACCAGTGTTTGATATTGATTGTTTTTTGTTGTTACTTATTTTAGGGAGTATAATTATGAAATAAATCAAAAGAAACAATAGCTTCAGGGAACATTAGAAATGACATTTAGGTATTGCATATGACATTGAAGCATATGAACCCTGAGGCACCCCCTTATTTAATTTAAAAGAAGACTACATGGCTACAGGTGAGTATATTATTTTCTAATATGCAAGAAGTTGTTTATTATTAGAAAACTCCAGCCTAATTTGTTTCCCATTTTTACTAAGAACAGAATAAATCACACATAATAGTCCATTATTCTTCTAGAACTCTTTTTGGAATAGGCCTATAAGAGGCAGGGGATTCTAAGAGCCTAATGGTTCTATTTTTAAAAGAATGAACAGATATGAGCATTTTCTGATTTAAATGATACATAAAAAAGAAGATCTTATTCAATTCTAGATTAAAGATGTTGGTCATTTTATTCCCCACTAGCAGTGTTGCTGATGGAGAGCACTGACCTTGAGTTTTCTCCTTCCCATTATCTGCAAATATGTCACTTTTCCATTTCTGAAAGAAGTCTTTAACATACTATATGAAACTATGACCAAGGTTTTGTGGTTACTAATTTTCTTTAAAATTATTGTACACATATTCATGTGGTTTTAGAGAACTCTTGTATTTCAGTTTTATTGCAATTTTTAAAAACTACAACATGAATGCTTATTTATTTGAAAGTATAATATACTATGGTAAATAATATATTTAATAATAAATAATAGATGTAAATTCTTTTCATGTGAGGAAAACTGATGGTCATGTTTTTATCATTCTTATCATTCTCCTCTGTGAATATCTTTGATAAAGTATGTGGCAATTTATTTTATGCAGGGATGAGTTATGCATGGTACAAGTATTCATTTTTAAGTATGGTTAAATCAGGATGATTATTTAGCAATATTTTATGCATTAATAGGTTGACTAATCATCAGACCACTTATAACAAAAATGGCCACCTACCGACTATATGTCTGCAGAGTGTTTTCAAATATATCAAAAAACTGTAGACTTTATTATTATAATACAAAAATGAATTCTAAATTCTCAAATTACAGCCTATTCAGAAGATGTACCAGCATCAGTAAATCATATAAAGCATCTTTACAACACATATATAACTATAAAAAGACACATGGAATAGGATTTGTGGTAGCAAAGCTTAGTGGTAAAGAGCACAGACTCCAGAGCCAGACTATCAGCCCTTCTGCCAGTTACTTTGCTGGTGTATGCCTCAGTTTCATCCTCTGTAATATAGGGATTCACAGTATTATTCCCACATAGAGTTGTTGAGAGAATTGAATGAGTTAGTACATGTAAAATGCTTAGAACAGGGCCTTTCCAGGCAAATTCCACAAGAGTGCTGACCGTCATGATTATGTAGAAGAGAGTTATTGCAACAATACCAATGTAATGCCTGAACTTTGCTGGGGACTGGGTCAGACACCTAATTTACATAAAACTTCAAATCCTTATGACATTCCTTCAAGACGAGTATGCATAGTTTATAGATGAAACTGAAGTTTGAGACAACGAATTTAACAAGGCTGCATTGTCAGCATCTAATAGAGTTATAATTTGAGTTATGATCTGTT
The DNA here is from genome assembly GCF_018350195.1 of Panthera tigris. NCBI lineage: Eukaryota > Metazoa > Chordata > Mammalia > Carnivora > Felidae > Panthera > Panthera tigris. The sequence continues at coordinate 86,982,184 of NC_056664.1, forward strand.
TAGGTCCAAAGTCTGATGATCTTTCTGCTAAAAGCCACGTGGTAATTATAATCCTTTTTACATCATAAAATTATTTGAAAATTGGAAGATACTGTTCAAATGCACAGAATATATTAAATATTAAAATTAAATATTAAATATGCAAATATCTACAAACCAAAAATTCAGAGAAATCAATAATCCTATAAATATTCTTCTTTTTCTACTATATTTATTTTTTACAAATAGCTGTTAATATAGAAATTGTTACAAAGAAAATTATCATTGGTACCTAATAAACTTGAATATATTCATTTAAAAAGAAACACTATTTAATTGTTATTGTTTGTTATATAATCAGACCAGAAGTCAATTCTCTCAGCCGTTTTCTTTTCCAGTTACTATTCAAGTTTATTTTTGAGAGAGAGAGAGAGAGAGAGAGAGAGAGGGAGAGCGAGCGCAAGCACAAGAGGGGGAAGGGCAGAGAGAGGGAGACACAGAATCTGAAAGCAGGCTTCAGGCTCTGAGCTAAGAGCTCAGAGCCTGATGTGGGGCTCAAACCCACAAACCGTGAAATCATGACCTGAGCGGAAGTCAGATGTTAACCGAGAGCCACCCAGGGGCCCCTCCAGTTACTATTTTTCACTGTAGGAAGTTTGTAATCTTGTAGTATTAATCATCATGCTATATACAAAGCACAACATAGGCAGTTGTATCAACTTCCTATGAAAATCGGTTTGACATACTGATACTTCATCAAAAATTACCTACTTCCAAAATGAGTAACTTTATAATAAAAATAATACATCCTAAGACAGAATCTTGGAGAAAATTCAAATGCTATATGAAGAATAAATAAAAAATACTCTAAACCTCACCTTATAGAAGCTACTGCCATTAATATTCTGATTCAGATCTTTCTAGACATCTTTCTGTTCTTAAGTTAGATAATTTTGTCCATGTCAGCACATATAAAAACAATATGGTCTATTTATTTATGTGTTGAATAGTATTTTTCTAGTTTTCATTATTGATTAAAAAAATGCTCTGGTGAACATCCTACAGATGTGTTTTAAGTTGAATATCGATCTTGCTTTGAATTTATCAACTCCCTATCCTTTGTGTATGTAACTGATTTTATTTATATTTTCTGGGCAAAAGTCTCCATTATTATGGCAGATCACCATGAAAGAAGTCCTCTTAATTCAATTCTGGGGCCCTTTTTTGCCTCATACATTCTTTTTCTTGCGAAACAAATTGAAACTGTGCCTATTACCTCCTCTTTTGTGGTTCAGTCTCTTCCACTAGCACAGTTCTTATGTGGAAACTCTCCAAGAAATTAGGGTTTTGATAGGGCTGGAGTCCCTCTGTAGGGTTGGAAGCAGCATGTACCAGGACTTCCTGGTATCACAGAGAGGAATCAGAGATGAGGGAATGGAATTTTCCCTAATTAACACATTCGTAAAGTCAGAGATGGAAGGGTTTCTAAATATCCTCAATCCTCTCCATTTTATAACAGCAAAATGCAAGAAAAGAAAGACTGACTTTCTCAAAAGCCCCCAGCTGGCTTTTGGCAGAGACAGTGTGAGGAAGGACCCTCTGATTTCTGATTTTTCTACCACTACTCATTGTGTCCTCAACACGATGTCTGATTTTTGGTGTTCTTCCTCCTCCATCCTTTAGAACTCAGTTACACAGTGGGAATGGAAGCAGAACAGAAATAAAGAGCTCAGGGTAGGGTAAAGTGGTGAATTTAATTGTATTAACGGAAACAATAACAATGGATTTTAATCTGTTGAATTTATTTTTTTTAAGTTTACTTATTTATTTTATTAAGCAATCTCTATGCCCAATGTGGGGCTCGAACTCATGACACTGAGACCAAGAGTCACATGCTCTTCCTACTGAACCAGCCAGGTGCCCCTAATCTGTTGAATATAAATTTTTGAAATATTTATTTGATACTACCTTTGGCTGTCAGTTTCTTTGAATAGAAGCTTAGTATCAGAGGAATGAAAATTATGTGTAGTTTCTAAGACCAAATATTTGAGTTTCATAAAGAGAAAATAAGGTTATTTTGTTGTTATTACATAAAATGTCAGTAATTCAGTAGAATAGAATAATGGGTACATCATTAATATGAGTAGATAGTATTCTTATCTCATGATATGGGCAGGTGATTACATATGTACACAATGATGTTCAGGTTTGTATTACAAAATAGGCTAAATGATCCTTACAAAATAAAATTATATCATTACAAAACATAAAGAAAATATATCATCAAGATCAAGAGTTGGATTTGTGGATATGCAAGGTCAATTTTGGGTTTGTGAAAAGATACATTAAGTGAATGAAAAGACAATGTAATGAGTAAAGAAGTTCAACCATTACATAGAATTTTAGAGCAGTTTAATTACTTGAGTGTTTAATGTATCAGTAGTAAATATCAATCATCTTCATTTATTTCAAAGTGGAGATACCAATTCAGAAAATGGAATTTTGAATGTGATTATACTTCACTTTTTTGAAAACTTATTCCTATATTGTTTGTTCCTATTGCATTTTAGATTTCCTATGTAATGTTTATGAGCATTAAAAAATTGAAACTGTTATGACTACATTCAAGATTAAGGTCTTTGAAGTTTAGTTCCTTTGTAAGCAATTAGGTGATGTTAATGGAAAAAACATGGATTCTTTCTTTAGCCTTTGGAATCTTTTTGTGCACATTTATTCAAATACATAGGAATGTCATTATGGTGTTATTTTCCATGGAACACAATTCTAAGGCTTGTCTTTACTGAATGTTATAGGCTCTAGATACTGGATTAGCTCTTTATAAGGGGTTTTACTTAAGGCAATATGACATTACAGACTCCAAGGATAGTTCTGTAGCAGGGTTATAATAATAGATACTCACATGCATATAAATATTCATGAATTATATACAGGTACATATGTATATACATTTGTTTACAAGTATACCAGTATACTGTTTTGTGGGTTGTTTAGAGCACTCTGTTACAGCATCAAAAGTTCTCAGTTAAATTTTGATCATGGACTCTTCTTGTTCCAGATTTCTGGATAGAAATTAATTGACACATATTTATTACTTCTCTTAGTAAAATTTAAATTTCCCAGAAACTGTGTACAGAATAGGTGAATGACTATTACAGGAAAATAATTCATGTACCTTACTAACAATTTTCCAAAGGTATCACCTTTGAACATTTATAATGAAGAAAGCTGACCTACATATATTTTTGTTTCAAACTTTTGATCATGCTGCTGCTGACAAATTTGTATGTGTATAAAGCCAGTGAGTGACTATAAATCCCTTTCAGGTTGAACATTTATTTCTTTAATCAGTTTTAACACATTTGTGCACAAATTTAAATTTATATGGAGCCAAATTTGTCATTTTCTTAATGATTTACTCTATTGCCTTTAAGCACAGAAAGGCCTTTTCCTTAGTTTATATAGATACTCATATGTATTATCTTCTAAAGTTTTAATAGTTTGACTTTTTACATTTTACTTTCTTTTTTTAAAGTTTATTTATTTGAGAGTGAGAGAGAGTGAGCACAAGCGGGGGAACGACAGAGAGAAAGAGAGAGAGAGAGAGAGAGAGAGAGAGAGAGAGAGAGAGAGAGAGAGATTGAGAGAGAGAATCCCAAGCAGGCTCCATGCTGTCAGCACAGAGCCCCACATGGAGCTCAATCTTATGAACCGTGAGATCATGACCTGAGCCAAAATCAAGAGTTGGACGCTTAACTAACTGAGCCACCCAGGCACCCTACATTTAACTTTCTTATTATCTGGAATATATTTTGAATTGGGTAATGATATGTCCCTAGTGTTGTTATAGAGATCAAGCATATGTGTACAGTATCTAGAACTAAGCACTGTGCCAAGCTTGTATCTGGTGCTCAATACATCTTGTGAATTTCTCCTTCTGCTTTCCTATAGCCAACCAGGGCATGTACCTGATTAATATTCCAGAGGACAGCCTCTAACCTAAAAAGGGCCCAGTTCCTGATGCCAAAGTATTCACCAAAAAGTAGGGAAGGAAAGGCAAGAAAATGACTATAATAGAATACAATTCTGGTGGGGCAAGAAGACAGAGAAACTTTCAATGGAGGCATCCTTATGATGCTTCCTGAGAGATGAGTTGAAATTTATGAAATGAATGAGAGGGAAATGATTTTCAGGAGGGAAAGTTTCTGAGAGTGTTCAGTATGTTCAGAGACTTCTAAGAACAGCAGGGTGCCCATACCGCTGACAGGAGGTGGAGGGTGGAAAGAAGGCCTAGGCCAGATGAGAAAGGCCTGGCAAGCCACACTGAGGATTTTGGTCTCTAACTAGAACTACTTGTACATGAACTAGAACTACTTGTACATGTAAGTGCTAGTAGCATGCTTCATTCAGAGGTTTTCATTTTCACATATTTTTAGGGCATGCATAAAATTTCTGTCATGCAGTTTTGTATCCAAATAATTAGCAGTCTACAATATTACAGAATACTCCCAAACCAATTGAATATCTAATTTCTGATAATGCTCAGAAAAGTTTGCCTAAGTATCCCCATTGATATTTTCATTCAGGTATAGTCTGTTTCCTTAAATGTTTGGAGAGATTTTTGTAGTATAATCTTGGAATAGCAATGTGGCTTTGGAACATGGGACTGTGCCATATAAAATACCTTTGCTCTGAGACAGAAAAACTATAGTGAACTATACAAAGACCTTTTTGCTTTTTCACAGGTTTTACAAATGTATTTGGTACCATTAGTATTTATTAAGCAAGTTTGGCCAAAAATGAAGTTTGTTAGCATCCTGAAATTAATTTCCTAAGGTATTACGTGGGCATATCAGAATATTTGTTACTTCATCTAGTTTGTTCCCATCCACACATGGAATGAGGCAATCCTCACCTTTAATGTGTATCTACTATACCTAAAGAGTATATTTATATAAGCATAATCTCTAAGGATTGTCTGTTCTACATTTGCTTCAAGATAACACATGATTTTACTGTTCTAGTAGAATTTATTTGAGAATGAAGCATTTATGTGGATTGGTTTCCTTGGTCTCTGAGGCTATTCTTAGAAACATAACTCTGGCATTCAGGAAGCCAAGGCTGATACACTGAGTTAAGATGAAGGAATATGGGGAAAACCAAATGTTAAGAAGGGACTCCAGTGTGAGTCAGAGAGAACACAAGCTATAAAAAGAATGTTTGGAAGTAGGAACTGCATTGCAACAGAACAATGGCAGGGAGGAGTAGTTCTGGGGATAGACTTATTGCTGTTACTTGAAACTATTCCAGCCCAGCTATTTCTCTCCTCAGACGAGAAAGTCTATGACCATGTAAAACTAAATGAGCAGCAATAGGGCTAAGAATCATCACCTCTAAAAGAGTCCAGTACAACGAAGAGAGAACAATTTCAGTTCTCATTTTTTGATAGAGTAATGATCAGTTCTTTTTTTTTTAAAGTTTATTTATTTATTTTGGGAGAGAGAGAGAGAGAGAGAGAGAGCATTCACGTGCAAGTGGAGGAGGGGCAGAGAGAGATCTCACTAATGGTGAGATCACAGCCTGAGCTGATATCAATAGTTGACACTTGGGGCCCCTGGGTGGCTCAGTTGGTTGAGCGTCAGACTTCAGCTCAGGTCATGATCTCCCAGTTCATGAGCTCAAGCCCCATGTTGGGCTCTGTGCTGACAGCTTAGAGCCTGGTGCCTGCTTCAGATTCTGTGTGTGTGTGTGTGTGTGTGTGTGTGTGTGTGTGTGTGTGTGTTCCTCCCCACTTCTCTCTCTCTCTCTCTCAAAAATAATAAGGAATCTAAAAAATTTTTTTTAAAAGTCGACCCATAAACTGAGCCACCAGGCTTCCCAAGTAGTGATCAGGTCTAAGGCAGAGTAGTCGGCCAGCATCAATTTTTGTGATTAGCAGCCTAAGCACTGAGCAAGATTTCTGCCCATTCATGTACCAAGAAAGGGAGTATATTGGATGGAGTGGTTCTGGATCCTCATGGCAGAGGTGTATTTGGATGCCAGAATGTGGCCTGGTGGTAGGTGTTTGTGAATGGTGGTTTTCAATCACCAATGGTGATAAAGTTGCAAATTGAATTTTCCTGATTTGTAACTAAGGTATTGGGGACTGATCCTTTTGGGGACTCTTAAATCATTAAGAACTGAGATGAAAGGTATACTAAAACTGTGATAACTGGTGTTGCATGTTGCATTATCTACTTTGTAAGCTCATGCTCGTGTGGCCTTAGAATATTTGAGTTACACACTAGTTTGACAAATATTTTGACAAATGTCAATTGTAGTTTCAAACTGATGGCTAGGCTGGACATAAACCAAGTTGAATAAATTAGACAAGGTTTGCTTAGCTAAAGAAGTGTTTCCCAACCATCTTCACATCACAGAATGCATTGACAATGATGTATATGTTTGGTATACCAGGGTAAAATGGAGGTATAAAAAAGTTTTTCTTTGTTATGTAATTACAGTAAGAGAAATAAATACAAAATATTAGAAAAGACAAAAATTGAATGTGTGTAAAACTTTCAAATAAATCTTTTCAAAATATTAATAAACTCAACTTGCTTTAGAGAACACATAATTTCTGATCATGACATTAATGCTAATCTCAATACTTGATAATTACATAATATAGATGAGAAATTTTGTCTTAAAAGTCTTACTTTTATAGTAACCCAAATTTTTTTTCTTTTTTTTTTCAATATATGAAATTTATTGTCAAATTGGTTTCCATGCAACACCCAGTGCTCATCCCAAAAGGTGCCCTCCTTAATACCCATCACCCACCCTCCCCTCCCTCCCACCCCCCATCAACCCTCAGTTTGTTCTCAGTTTTTAACAGTCTCTTATGCTTTGGCTCTCTCCCACTCTAACCTCTTTTTTTTTTTTTTCCTTCCCCTCCCCTATGGGTTTATGTTAAGTTTCTCAGGATCCACATAAGAGTGAAACCATATGGTATCTGTCTTTCTCTGTATGGCTTATTTCACTTAGCATCACACTCTCCAGTTCCATCCACGTTGCTACAAAAAGCCATATTTCATTCTTTCTCATTGCCACGTAGTACTCCATTGTGTATATAAACCACAATTTCTTTCTTCATTCATCAGTTGATGGACATTTAGGCTCTTTCCATAATTTGGCTATTGTTGAGAGTGCTGCTATAAACATTGGGATACAAGTGCCCCTATACATCAGTACTCCTGTATCCCTTGGGTAAATTCCTAGCAGTGCTATTCCTGGGTCATAGGGTAGGTCTATTTTTAATTTTCTGAGGAACCTCCACACTGCTTTCCAGAGCGGCTGCACCAATTTTCATTCCCACCAACAGTGCAAGAGGGTTCCCGTTTCTCCACATCCTCTCCAGCATCTATAGTCTCCTGATTTGTTCATTTTGGCCACTCTGACTGGCGTGAGGTGATATCTGAGGGTGGTTTTGATTTGTATTTCCCTGATAAGGAGCGACGTTGAACATCTTTTCATGTGCCTGTTGGCCATCCGTATGTCTTCTTTAGAGAAGTGTCTATTCATGTTTTCTGCCCATTTCTTCACTGGGTTATTTGTTTTTCGGGTGTGGAGTTTGGTGAGCTCTTTATAGACTTTGGATACTAGCCCTTTGATATGTCATTTGCAAATATCTTTTCCCATTTCGTTGGTTGCCTTTTAGTTTTGTTGGTTGTTTCCTTTGCTCTGCAGAAGCTTTTTATCTTCATAAGGTCCCAGTAATTCATTTTTGCTTTTAATTCCCTTGCCTTTGAGTAACCCAAATTTTTTAACAACTAAAATGAATATTTAAGGAATCCTACAGCTCTTCTTTTTCTTTTAATGTCAAACATAATGCTAAAATATACCAGAATTTCTTGTGAATTCAAATAAATTTTGATTCAAATTGTGGGTTTTTTGTATCAAAGATTCGTAACAACAATTAAGTTCTAATTGCATAATGTACATAGATTTTTACTCTGTAGCCAGCTTAAATGCCCCTAAATGGACACAAACAGAAGTGTTGTATATATGCAAAGACAGAGATTAGGAGTTAGGCTTGCAGCTGTATCAGCCAGGAATTGGGCTGTATTCTTTCACTCTTGAGTATTAACTCTTCCGTTAGCTTCAGAGGCCTCTTGAGGAACATGAGGGATGATGTGGTTGTTCTTGGATGATAACACTGATGTCCAGGTAATAGACGACTTTTCTGGGGAAGGTCATAATGCTATAGAGGAATAGTAAATGCAGCATGTTGTCACATCTTGTGCTTCCCATCTGTGGGACCACAGTGTGAGCCTGATCACAATGTTTGACACTTTTCTGAGGAGTCCTGGAATATATTTATTGAAGTCAAAGCCACCCAATGAGGGAGCTCTAGCCCCTAGGCCTGAGTGAATCAGCATTTCCACAAATACCACTAAACCACTGGATGCACACCAATGCCAGTTCAATAATTGGGAGCTCTGGTATAAGTCCTACAGAGAGTAACTCAGAAGGAATATCAGCAATAATCTCCAGTGAGAGATTGAGGTGTTTCTGGATCTTCTCCAAATATTTCACATAGTTGCAGTTTAAAAGTTCTGGAAGCTTAGGGGCACCTGGGTGGCTCACTCGGTTAGGCATCCGACTTCAGCTCAGGTCATGATCTCTCAGTTTGTGGGTTTGAGCCCCATGTCAGGCTCTGTGCTGACAGCTCAGAGCCTGGAGCCTGCTTCGGATTCTGTGTCTCCCTCTCTGTCTGCCCCTCCCCTGCTCGCACTCTGTCTCTCTATCTCTCTCAAATGTAAATAAACATTAAAAAAAATTAAAAACAAACAAAAAGAAGTTCTGGAAGCTCAAGTCCCCCCCCCCCCCCATGGCCCAACCTTAATTATAAGAGGTTAAAATATTCTAAGATACAATTTTTCTGGAATATATGCTAAATATCTTTACACCTAGGCCAAGGTACATCATTAATCTAAGAACTGTGTGCAGTGCACAGTATACTTGGCCTTGAATAAACTCCTTGCCCATCACCATCAGCTTCCCAATAAGACTCAGATTGTGCCAAACACATTTTGCTTCTATGGAATTTGAACAAGTGGCAGTTACCAAGGTTTCTGGAATCCCTTCTCATATGTTTTGAGACCAGCCAACAGGCCATTTGTGCAATATGTGATCTGTACAATTTCTGGAAAATTTAAAAAATATAACTGGCTAACATAAAAATTAATGGTAGGCAATATTTATTAGAATTTCCTAGGCTGTCAAATTGAGAATATTTTCCCTGTTTTATGGACACAATAAAAACAGGCAGAAATGTTCAACCTTGAAGATTGAGTTATCTTTTTTCTTAACATTTAGGCACATAGATTTATTTTTTTTTATTATTAAAATGAAGATAATAACAAGAAAAAATTAGAAGCAGGAGATTATATTAAATATACATTAGTCTTTCCATGGAAATGGCTACTCACAGGACGTTGGAGAACCTTATTCCCTGGGGAGACTTGAAAAAAAATGGTTTGTCAAATATCTTATAAATGTTAGTGTCCTGAATCTGAATGCAGCCAGGAGATGCTTCTGGCAACTGCAAAGTTTTAACATTGCTGTCTATAAAGTTAGCTTATGCCCTGGAGCTCAGGCACATTCTGCTTCTTCCTCTGAACTTTCTGGGTTAATTAAAAACTATCATTATCACTGTTTCAGCAGCTGACATGCTATAAAAAAGAGCTTTAGCAATGGATTAATTGAAAGGCAGAGAGATATTTCAGAAAACTTAAGTCGAGAAGGAATGTACTTCCTGGACTATTAAGATCATACTAGAATCATTTCACATGGAACAAGCCTAACTGGGCCCACAGATGCCTTCCAGGCTCTGTGTCTTTGAAAACTTTACATTTATCCCTCTGTGGATGGGTTCCTTATTCTGATTCTCATCTCAGAGGTTGGAGTCATAAAGGAACCACTAAAAGACATCTGACATTTTGCAACTACAGCATGGAACTTTGTAGAGTCCTCAAAGTTGAAAGCTCAAAGTAGGACCTCTCTAATGTCCTCCCTACTGCATTAGGCAGATCCTAAATCCCAGGAATATCCTGGGCCTTTACTCTTGACAGCAAGTCGTTTTTATTTTTTGAGACTTCTTTTTCATTTTCAGGATCTTAGAGACAATTCTCATTGTGTGGTGGGAGAAAATTCTAATTCTGAATTTTCTCCATTAAAACTCAGGCTAAAATGATTTCTGTTTTTGTTGACGTGACACAACTGTGGTACTTACGCCCTTCGTCATATAATTAAGCTTATGCAAAGTCATGTTGTTACGTTTCAAAATTGTGCTTTAAATGTCTCTTGACAATTTTTGGAAACTTAAAAAATCAGATAGTATTATATTACAAACATCCGTCTTTAGGGAAAAAAAAATCTTAAGCACCACAGGAATCTCCTTTTGAGAGAGTAAATTCAATGTAAGGGCTTCTCAGTGTTTCAGTTCCAGATCAAATGTGTTTTTTTTTGTGAACTCTTTCTTAGCTCTCCAGATAAATTTCCCCTCCGCTGAGCTCCAAATATATCCTTTTGTATATATTTGTGTCATAATATGTATCACACTAAGCTACAGTTATTTGTTTAAACACTTTATTCTCTTACTAGACTATACACAACTAAGGGGCAGTATCTTTTTTTCTCTTTATATTCTCAGAGTCTAGCACCCAGAGAGGAATAATGATTGAATGGATGGAAGAACGAATAACCATTCTGTAATGAACCCTAATCAAAGGGTTCTAGTTCCTTAGGTAGAAAAAGAACTTTTGACTTATTAGGGTATGGAGCCTAAGAGCATTGCTCTATTGATATATATGTGATACATCAAGGCTGTTATTTTATTTATGTAAATCTATAAGCAGAGGAAGATATTTGATCCTAAGGATTTTTTAAAACTTCTATTTTTAATAGAATATACAAGAAAATACAAGATGCTGCCATTCTTGTATTTATATATTTATTTTATTTTTTTGTTTTTAATTTGAGTATAGTTGACACACAGTGTCACATAGGTTTCAGGTATACAACATAATGATTTAACAACTCTATATGTAATGCTATGCTCACCACAAGTATAGCTACTATCTGTTACCATGCAATACTATTATAATGCCATTTTCTATGTTCCCTGTGTTGAACATTCTATTCTCATGACTGATTCATTCCATAACTGGATTCTGTATCTCCCCCCCCCCCCTTTACCCACTTTGTCCATTTCCCCCTCCTTCTCTGGCAGCCATCAGTTTGTTCTCTGTATTTACAAGTCTGATTTTTCTGTTTGTTTATTCATTTGTTTTATTTATTTATTTATTTATTTATTTATTTATTTATTTATTTATTTATTTTAACGTTTATTTATTTTTGAGACAGGGAGAGACAGAGCATGAAGGGGGGAGGGTCAGAGAGAGAGCAAGACACAGAATCTGAAACAGGCTCCGGGCTCTGAGCTGTCAGCACAGAGCCTGACGCGGGGCTTGAACTCAAGGACAGCGAGATCATGACCTGAGCTGAAGTCGACCGCTTAACCGACTGAGCCACCCAGGCGCCCCTAGATATAATATATAAGTGAAATCATATGCTATTTGTCTTTTTCATATTTATTTCACTTAGCCTAATACTCTCTAGTTCCATCCATGTGGTTGCAGATGGCAAGATCTCATTCTTTCTTATGTATTGCATTATGTATATATGTTACATCTTCCTTATCCATTCATCTATCTTGGGTTGCTTGCATATCTTGGCTATTGTAAATAATGCTGCATTAAACATGGGGCTGTATGTATCTTTTCAAGTTATTGTTTGTGTTTTTGTTTGATCAATATCCAACAGTAGAATTATTGGACCATGTGATATTGTTATTTTAAATTTTAAATAATTGAGTATTTATTTATTTATTTATTTATTTATGTTTTTATTTATTTTTGAGGCAGAGAGAGACAGAGCATGAGCAGGGGAGGGGCAGAGACAGAGGGAGACACAGAATCTGAAGCAGGCTTCAGGCTCTGAGCTGTCAGCACAGAGCCTGACACAGGGCTTGAACTCACAGACTGTGAGATCATGACCTGAGCTGAAGTCAGACGCTTAACCAACTGAGCCACCCAGGCACCCCCGTGTTTATTTATTTTTGAGAGAGAGAGTGAGCAGGGGAGGGGCAGAGAGAGAGGGAGACACAGAATCTGAAGCAGGCTCCAGGCTCTGAGCTGTCAGCACAGAACCCGATACAGGGCTTGAACCCATGAGGCATGAGATCATGACCTGAGCTGAAGTTGGACACTTAACCAACCAAGCCACCAGGCGCCCTTTTTTAAAATTTTTTGAGGAACCTCTATGCTATTTTCCACATTGTCTGCACCAGTTTGCATTCCCACCAACAGTGTACAAGGGTTCCTTTTTCTCCACATCCTTGCCAACACTTGTTTCCTGTGTTTTTGATTTTAGCCATTCTGACAGGTGTGATATGATGTGTTAATTGTGGTTTTGTTGTGGTTATGTTGAGCATCTTTTCGTGTGTCTGTTGGCCATCTGTGTGTCTTTGGATACATATCTGTTCAGGTCCTCTGCCCATTTTTAAAATCAGGTTGCTTGTGAGGTGCCTGGGTGGCTCAGTTGGTTAAGTGTCCAACTTTAGCTTAGGTCATGATGTCATAGTTTTGAGTTTGAGCCCCACATTGGGCTCTCTGCTATCAGTGCGGATCCTCTGTTTCCCTGTCTCTCTGCCCCTTCCCCGTTCTCAAAAATAAATAAACATTGAAAAAACTGCATTTGCATTTAAAATCCGATTTTTTGGTGTTGAGTTGTGTAAGTTCTTTGCATATATTGGATATTAACCCCTTATCACATATATCATTTGCAAAAGTCTTCCATTCCGTAGGTTGCCTTTTTGTGTTGTTGATTTTTTCACACTGTGCAAAAGGTTTTTATTTTGATGTAATTTCAGTACTTTATTTTTACTTTTATTTTCCTTGCCTCAGCAGACATACCTAGAAAAGTGTTGTTGTGGGTCTAATGTCATAGAAATCACTGCCTATGTTCTATTCCAGGAGTTTTATGGTATCAGGTCTCACTTTTAAGTCTTTAATACATTAATCCATTTTTAGTTTATTTTTGTGAGTAGTGTAATAAAGTGATCTAATTTCTTTCTTTTGCATGTAGCTGTCTACTTTTCCCTCTATTGAAGAGACTGCCTCTTCTTTATTTTATATTTCTGTCTCCTTTGTCATAGATTAATTAACCATATAAGTGTGGGTTTATTTCTAGGCTGTCTATTCTGTTCCATTGATCTATGTGTCTCTTTTTTTGGGGCAGTACCATACTGTTTTGATAACTACTGCTTTGTAGGATATCTTGAAATCTGGAATTGTGATACCTCTCATTTTGTTCTTTTTTTCTCAAGATTGTTTTTGTGTTTCCATATAGATTTTAGTATTATTTGATCTAGTTTTATGAAAAATGTTGTTGGTATCTTGTTAGGGATTGCATTGAATATGTAGATTGCTTTGGGTAGTGTGGACATTTAACAATATTTTTCCAATCCATTAGCATGGACTGTCTTTCCATTTGTTTGTGTCATCTTTGATTTCTTTCATCAATATTTTAGTTTTCAGAGTACGGTCTCTCACTTCCTTGGTTAAATTTATTTCTAGGTGCAGTTTATTTTTTGGTGCAATTATAAATGGAATTATTTTCTTAATTTCTCTTTCTGATACTTTGTTATTACTGTATAGTAACACAATTGATTTCTGGCTGTTAATTTATATCCTGAATACAAATGAATTTGCCGAATTCATTTTCTACTTCCAGTAGTTTTTGGGTGGAGTCTTTAGGTTTTTCTATGTGTAGTCACATGTCATCTGCAACTAGTGACAGTTTAACTTCTTCTTTACCAATATGGATGCGCACCCCTCTTTTTTTCCTTATCTGATTGCTGTGGGTAGGACTTCCTGTACTATGTTCAGCAAAAGTGGCAAGAATGGACATCCTTCGCTTGTTCTTGATCTTGAAGGAAAAGTTCTTAGTTTTTTACTATTATGATATTAGCTTTGTTTTTTTCATATGTGGCCTTTATTATGTTGAGGTATGTTTCCTCTAAACCTGTTTTGTGGAGAGTTTCTATTATGAACAGATGTTGAATTTTTCAAATACTTGTTCTGCATCTATTGAGTTGATTGTTTGATTTTTGTCCTTCATTTTATTCATGTGGTGTATCATGTTGACTGACTTGTGAATATTGAACCATCCTTCCATCTCCAGAATAAATTCCACTTGATCACGGTAAATGATTCTTTTAATTTAGAAATACTGCTATTCTTGTAATAGCTTATTTTGTTAGTCACATTAGATTTAGAACTTTGAGTTCGCTGATATGCAAAATAATGCTGGAATATACTGTCATCCTTATACTTAAAATGGGATGATGTAGGTCTTGGAACTTGACATTTGCTAGAATATAATTCTAATATATCATATATATTAGAAATTGTTTACTAATCTTTCCTTTATGTAATTTAGTAAAAATTGCTCCTTGAGAAGTACTGAGAAAAAGAACTTTGAGAAATTAACTAAAAAAAATATTCTGGGGACACCTGGGTGGCTCAGTCGGTTAAACATCTGACTCTTGATTTTGCCTCAAGTCATGATCTCATGGTTTGTGAGTTCAAACCTGACGATGGATTCTGTGCTGACAGTGCAGAGCCTACTTGAGATTTTCTCTCTCCCTCTCTCTTCCCCTCCCCAACTCACAAGCATGCACAAAGTCCCTCTCTCTTTATCTCTCTCACACAAAATAAATAAAAAACACTAAAAAAAAACACTTTGAAAAAGTATTCTGAACTCTTTCTAAAAACCTAAGCCATAAGTCACAATATTTTTTAGTAGTTTTAAGGAAATATTCAGAATCTAGGCCAACAAAAGATAAAAAAGAATAATTTGGGTTTTTTCCTTGCCCCTACTCTACCATTTGCATATAAGTAAGATCTCTGACACATTTCTAGATATTTTATGAAAGAATTGTCAAAGAGTACGGGGATTAGTCACCAGTGTAGTCATGATGTAGGCTGGAGCATTATATTTCTTTAGGCAAAAATATTATTCCTAAAAGAGCTCATTTTTTTTTTTTTTGAGAGAGAGAGAGAAAGGGAGAGAGCGAGGCAGAGGGAGAGAATCTTAAGCAGGCTCCATGCCCAGAAGAGCCTGACACAGGGCTTGATTTCACAACTGTGAGCCAAAATCAAGTGTTGATGCTTAACTGACTGAACCACCCAGGTGCCCAAAGAGCTCATTTTTTTCCCCTGATATTGTCTGTTTAAAAATGATTTTATTTTTCATTAGGTTGAGATAACAGTTAACCAAACTATATACTTATATTGAAGATTGTAGGGTAAAATTAAAATCATCTCCAAATATATGCAAGTTGCTGGATAAGCAGGAAAGGGAGAGATATTGATCTTCAAAGTACTTTCAGGGAGAGATGAAAAAACTAAGATGTCTAGGTTACACAAAGAGATCGTAGTCATTGTTGCATTGTTGTAGTGCATTGTCACAAATTATTGTAGGTCATTAAATGTTCAATGTTCAATGTCAAATGAGTATGTAGAAAATATACTTTAGGCTAAAGAAGTACTCATGGGGAAGGCTTTTGAAAAGACTTAGGCTTTAAATGGGAAGAACACTTACTGGGTACTGGATAGCTACAGTGTGGAGATATTGTGGTAAGTGCTTTTATTACTCTTCTTTACTGAACCCTTGAAAATAGGTAGTACAATAAATATATTATTTCTCTTATAGATGACATGCTGAAGTCCAGAGAAATTAGGCAACTTAATAATAATGATGGTTAGTATTTATTAGTGCTTTTTGTGTGTTAGAAACTATGATAAAGGCATAAATATATTTGGATATATTTATGTTGGTATCTATCTTTACCATCATTATGTTCATCATCAGCCCTTATTTTAAACATAAAGAAATGGAGAATTAGGGAGATCAAGTAATTTAGCCAGCATGACCCACATGATGTAGTAGCCCTGGACTTTAAACCCAGAGATTGAGTCATGAATCAGTGGGCTCAACCCATACACTAAACTGTTCTTTTGAGTCATTTGTAGCCAGTAAGAGATAGAGCTGGAATTCCTATCCTTGATTTGTCTGACTTCCAAGCCTATGATTATTTTCTCTTTATCTTTGTTGTCAGTAAAATTTAGAAACAAGCTAAATAAGAGATAGAGTATTTAACTTAAAGTGTTGGGGTTATAATGAGGAGGTAAATAATGTTCCTGAAATAAATTATCCTCAAAGGAGGTCATACAGCTGGAAAGGCAGTTACATATCTTGTTAAGTGGTCAGGCTCTTATTGACTTCCATTTCCCAATTTGATAGACAGGAATTTGCCTTTCATCTGTTCTTTTTCATAAATTTGTCCCAGACCCTCCACAATTCTAGATAATTCTTGCTCTAGATAATTCTTGGCACTGCTATGTTTCCTCTAATCCAACTTTCTCTTTTATAATCCTTTGACCTTGGATTCTTTATACATTCTTGGAGGATCACTAGCAAATCCAATAAGCCAACATGTGACAGAGGATTAATGGAAGATCGACTTGCTAAAATGTAAGCATTCTCTCCATGATCTTTTAAATCACTTCTATCTAAGGGAAATAATTATAATGGTAAGGATTTCAAACATGGTGGGAGAGAACAGTCCTTTGGCATGGGGTCTCCCTTGGTAAAACCACAAGGCCGGTCACATGAGATCTCACAGGAGTGAACATGAGTGCCTGTATGGATTATTAAATAATAAACCTAATATCAGATGCCATCCTGCTTTGCTTCCAACCAAGTCATGAACTAAAAATATCTTGAAAATTTTAGGAAGCAAGAAGATTTCTGTCTGAAAGATGTCTCGTCTCTTTAATGTTATTATATCAGAAAATACCATTCAATATGCCTAAATTATTCCAATCTAAAATTGTATTACAATTCTTTGAAAATTGCTAATCCATGTGTACTTTTTTATGTAATTTTGATGAACTAGAAGACAACAGCCATTGCTGGGCAACATTTTGTTGCAAATAAAAAATATGGATATTTTAATTTTATCATTCCTCTTTTTATTTATTTAATGATTCTTTCTCTAAGTGGATATAGCAAAGCAAAGTTAGATAGGGCTAAGTAAGTTTATAAGAGACAGTTTCTAACATAAAAGTCTTTACAATCTAGTTAAGGATATGACACACACAACAGAAGAGAACCATAATATTTTAATACAGTATTTTAGATATAAAGGGACCGTCAAAGTCTTTAAATCATTATCTTTCACTGGGATTCCTCAGAGCCTTCTCAGAGGTTGTTTTCAGAGGTAGAGTTTAGGGAGGGGAAAGGGGGAGAGAGCCAGCCTACAGAGCCCTTGCCTTTTTTACTACATTCAGCCACAGGAACCCTACTTTCACCTATTTTGAGTAAGATTTAGTTTGAACAAAGAATTGCAGGCTTAAAAAAGTGTAAGGCTCACTGATATATATCAATCCTATTGTTTTACAGATGAGATAGTTGCCTGAAGCCAAGATAGGTTACAGGACTGCCCTAGCCTGAAGAACTTCCAGTTAAGGGAAGACTTGAAACAGGTTCAGTTATTGTCCTGGTATTGCTTTAGTGAGTGTCAGTATTTTGATATCAGACATAAAATGTTTTGTATAAATTCTCCTTTATCTTTAACATGCTTTATATAAATGTGATAGATATTAAAAATATGGAGTACTCCCCTCACATCTAAAAAATTAGCATTTAATTTTTCACTTTCCTTTCTGGTCTCTTAAGTATAAGTGATTTTTATATAATTTGATTCATACTATAGATATATATTTGGATTTATTTTTTTTAACCTATAGGTGTTTCTTCATGTTGCCACAGGCTTCTTATTTATAAATTTTACTTATCCAATGTCCTATTATGCTGATATAATACTTTACTTAATAATTTACATAGTGTTGGACATTGAGGATATTTTCCATTTCTTTTCAGTTCTGTTACATTCCTAAACCTATTTCCCTTTTGGGTTACTTTTTAAAAGTTAACTGTGAGGATGGGACACCTGGGCGGCTCAGTTGGTTAAGCATCTGACTCTTGGTTTCGGCTCAGGTCATGATCTCATGGCTTCGTGGGTTCGAGCCCCGTGTCAGGCTCTGTGCTGGCAGCAGAGTCTGCTTGGGATTCTCTCCCTCTCCCTCTGCCCCTTTCCCACTCTCACTGTCTTTATCTCTCTCAAAATAAAAGAATAAACTTTAAAATATCAATATAATTAATTACAAGGAGTTGTATTAATGTATCAAAAGTATATAAAACTTATAAAAGTATATATACTTATAAAAGTATATATAAAAGTATAAAAGTATATAAGTATATTTTTGTGACCCTTTCTACATTGCTCTCTGAAAGGGTTGTGTAAGTATCATTTTATCATTGCTTGTCTCCTATATCAGTGTTTTGAAATTCTGTTACTTTAGGTGATACCACGTTGATGTTTTGCTTTGTGTTTTGATCACTAGTGAAGATTCTTATTTTTATCATCATACCTATGTGGAAATTATCATCCTTTGAGTGAACTATTGGTTTATATCTTGTTCTCTTTTATTTTCTGGTTCTCTTAAGTTGTAAAACCTTGTATATTTACTAATAGTTTGTTTCGTGGAAAGTATATTCATAGCTTCCAATATTTTTAACCAGTAACTTTCATATGTTAACTCAGGTTACCACTGTCATTGACGCTCTTAACTAGGCTCTAAAAATTAGGATTGAAGTGTGTTTTTTTTTTTCTTTCTTAGGAATTATCTTATTTTGAATAAAAGAGTATACTTTTAATAAAAGTTATATTATCTAATAAATACAGAAGATTAATTTTTGGCTAGATGATTTGGGTAGATAAGTAAAATTTATAAAACTCAAATCTTTTGAATTCTTCCCTACCACTTCTCATATAAAATACATATATTCACAGCTAGCTTTATCCTATTTTTACTAGCAAATTTCCTTTAAAAAAAAAAAACAGTTCATATCACTGGCAATTCTATTCTTACACTTTTATCATTTATAATTCTAGTCCTCAAACTGTCAGAATCAATGAAAACTCCTTATTCCAGTATTCCCCAAACAAAGATTTACCTAAATAAAGTAGAAAAAAAAAGGCAGAAAATCAAATAGTTCCATGCAAATAATTCTTACCTTACATGTTTGAGTTAGTGAAGTTCAGAAGGATTCTTCATTTGCGAAGGAGTATTCTTATTTGATAAACAATGAATGCATAAACCAGCAAGCATTATCTTCACCCCCTTTTTGTTCTCTTAACCCTACAGAAAAAAAAAAAGACTTTGCCTTGAGAATTTGATACTTATGCACATATTCTCCCACTGGTGTTTCAGAGCTTCCAGAAACATCAAATCAGTTGGAAGATGTTCAAAACCATATTTGCTTGCTACTGCAACTAGTACAGTGAACTAATTTTTTTGAGGTGATTGGCCCCTAACCTGAATTTCTCTTCAACTGCCTCCATCAAACAGAGTTAGAGTCTTTTCCATTGCTGTGAGGTTAATAGCATTTTCAGATTCTAATCTAGTCTCTGAAAAATTGTCTTAAAAAAAAATTAATCAATAATACTCATTTTTACATCAGTATGTCAAACAAGGCAGAGTCTACCACACCAGGCATTTCTGTCATTAACTGTCCTATCCAGTACATATTCCTACACGACAAAAGTCAATAAACTTGCCATGCTTGCAGCATTGCTATTTGTTCATGTTTTTAATTCACTCATGTATTAAAGCTAGCCTGGAAGACTCACTGGGTGAAGACATTAAATTCCCCTGAAGCAAATATTTTCAGGAAAAAGGCTTAAATACATTTTTATGTCTGCATCCTGATTTATTCTCCTTAGGGATACTGGACAAATGCTTTCTGAAGACAGTTTATGTATACTGCCGTGAAATAAATAACCAATTAATGTATTTATTTTCAAAGTGACCTGGAGGCCACATCAACACAGATCTATTTAAATAAGAAATGGAAAAGAATTGTTTTGAAGATTGAATTAGATAATCACATAAAAGCATAAAGTCTAATGTCAGGCAAGTGATAAATGCTAGATATTAATAATAATGAGCATTATTATTATTACTACCATTATATGAAAGAACAATTATAAATTATAATTGGGAGTCTAGAGAGGGTGATATCAAGCATAACTATTTCTATCGTTGGTCCCTACTTGGTAATATTGAGTGTTTAATGGTAATGTAAGTGGAAACCAGGAATAAGATTGTTTCTTTTTGCAAAGAGAACCAAGCTGGTCAGAAATAGAGTAATCTGTTAATGTAATTACTCATGGAAAAGATTTTTTATTAAACGATTATGGAATAGCATTTTTAGTTCAATTAAAATGATGTTGAGCCCCTGCTATAGGTCAGGCACTATCCTACTCTGGTACAAAATATAACTTTTAGTTCCTGTTTTTAAAGAACTGTAATGAGTATGGGAGATAGGTATATAAGTTAATTATATTGCAGTCTGGTAAATGAAATGATATAATATGTGAGGTACAGAAGACAAAATAATTACTATCAGCAAGATCAAGAAAGACTTCCTGGAAGAATATCCAAATCGGACTTTGAAAGATGTAAAAGTTAGGAAGCATGGTCATGACACAAGGTATGGTTGTGCAAAAACTTAGAGGGTGGAAGAAGTCTGGTACTTGAGGGAAATTTAGGATGTAGCCTGGCAAGTGTGAGATGATGGTGACTGAAAAGAGATGAAGCTGGAATGCTAAATAGAGGTCAGATTTTTGAAAGCTTTTGTAACTATGTTATGGAATTTGAACTTAATTTCGAGGTCAGTGGGGAACCACTGAAAGGTTTGAAACATGAGATAGACCTGATTTATAAAGAAGACCCCAATTCTGAAATGTGAAGAAGAGATGGTAGAGAAGTGAAGATGAAGGGAAGAATTTGTAGTTCTTGACTTTATTTACTGCTATAGAAACTTATAAAGTCAAAAGTTATGGAAATTCCTGTACATCATTGGATTAATTGATCAGTCGTTTGCAGCAATAGTAATAATTATTTCCCCTTCTTTGGAAATTAATATTGAGCTCTCTCTTACACTGGCCTTGTGCCTTATTTTTTATTTATTTATTTGTATATTTAAAATTTTTTTTTAACGTTTATTTATTTTTGAGAGAGAGAGAGCGAGACAGAGAGACAGAGCATGAGTGGGGGAGGGGCAGAGAGAGAGGGAGGCACAGAATCCGAAGCAGGCTCCAGGCTCTGAGCTGTCAGCACAGAGCCCGACGCGGGGCTCGAACCCACAAACCTATGAGATCATGATCTGAGCTGAAGTCGGAGGCTTACTGACTGAGTCACACAGGCGCCCCTATTTATTTATTTGTAAATGTTTATTCATTTTGAGAGAGAAAGCATGAGCAGGGGAGGTGTAGAGAGAGAGGGGGCAGAGGATCCTAAGTGGGCTCAGCGTTGACAGCAGAGATCCCAATGTGGGGCTCACACTCACATACTATGAGATCATGACTTGAGATGAAGTCAGTCTCTCAACTGACTGAGCCACCCACGTGCCCCTCATGCTTTATTTTTATTTTCTGATCTCAGCAGAAGTTTTAGGAGACCACTAAATGTCTGGGACAGAGATAATGAGGTCTTAGTTTCCAGCAGGGCAGAGAGTTGAGGAAGGTGACTGAAGATAGAGACGTGGCAACAGGATATGAATGTGGGAGCAAGAAATGGGAAGGGAGAATAACAAAGATGAACAGAAATGGGTTAACAGTCAAATGTGCTGAAAATAAAACACAAATTATCAGTTCCTACACAAATATAGGAAAATAATATTTTAATATAGAAATTTGTTGTCAAAATAGAAATAGTAAATTAGAATGCATATTATATTATATTATATTATATTATATTATATTATATTATATTATAACACTCAATGTATAGATATTAATTTTAAATCATATAAGTAGAGCATTCAAAGACATAAGGATGAAGGGATAATTTTCAAAAGGAAACCTCTCAGTAAAGAAAATCAGATTGCCTGCTACTTGCCTTATTCCAAATCAAAACTATCTATTAAAAAGAAGTATCTAGGGGCACCTGGTTGTCTCAGTGGTTTAAGCATCCGACTTGGGCTCAGGCCATGATCTCGTGGTTGATGAGTTTGAGACCTGCATCAGACTCTGTGCTGACAGCTCAGAACCTGGAGCCTGCTTCAGATTCTGTGTGTGCCTCTCTCTCTGCCCCCTCTCCTGCTTGCACTCTGTGTCTGTCTCTCTCTTTCACAAAAATAAATAATAAACATTAAAAAAATTTAAAAAGAGGGATCTATATTTGCCTAATATCGCACTTTCTTCATCTACTTAATATATTAAAATTCAACACAAGGTATGATGCAATAATTTTTTTTTGGCACCTTCTGATTTCCTGTTTTTCACTCAAATGGTTTAAAACTGTTAAATTCCTTTGTCCTGTTAAAATGTGAAGCCTGTTGCTAAGTGGTTGAGTTATGGGTCTGTTCCTTAGTAAATAATTGTATTTTATTCATAAATGAAAAAGTTCTAATAGAAGGAGCCAGTGTCATGAAGAAAAACAAACTCTTTATGTGTAAGAAGTAGATCAATGGCTTCTTTGGACTGGGAGAAAGAACAACTCTTCCAGAAAGGAAGAAGGGCCACTTCCTTGGTCATAAATGGTATTGTGTTACTTGAAAGTAGATTTGAGGTCTGTGAGGTAAACAGCATTAGTGAAACCATTAGAGAGGTGTGGACAACCTCATTTTTTTTTTTTTTTTGAGGCCTCTTTCTTAAACTGAGAGAATGCAGACAGGTGACTAACCCAGCAAGGAAGGTGGAAATTGTTTTGATCTTAGATTAAAGAGTCGAGAGTGAAATATAGTGCATTCCATTTGGGAGTCTTTAGGAGCAGACTGGGATGCTAATTGGATACCTAACATATAGTGAGGCAAGATATCAGTTAAGTATCATAAGATTCAAATTTGTTTAAAAAAAATAAATATATTTGATATTTTTTCAAATAATTACATTTTGAAATAATTTTCAAAAAAGAAATTTATCTATATTTTTAATCTGTAAGACAGCAGGTGCAAAAAATCAGCAGTCGAGCACAGTACCTGAAAAAATGATTCCTGGGTTCATTGAACGAATGAGTGACTGCTTCTTAGATGTAAGCAAATTGAGGTGTTTCAGCCACTTAGATTACAGCATTGTGCCACCTAGTGGCAATCTACCTGGAGTACAGGGATAATTAAAAAAAAAAAAAAGAAAACTGGCCCTTCTGGAAGGGAATTAAATGTACTTTGACCCCTTGCCTACATTAAATTATACCTTCAACTTTATTGAATTTACTGAAGTGAACAGCCTGTAAAATCCAATTATGAATATTCTATGAAAATGTCATTGAAGATTTTGTTCATGACAACATTCATGAGTCGTTGGAGCTATTGAAGCTACAGTCATTCATTTAAAAAAAAATTGTGCCAGAAATGAAAGAAAAATCATTTACAGGTAAGAAAAATATAAATTTCTAATAAATACATATGTGCATTTTCAACCTTCATTAGTAGCAAATAAATGTACATAAAATACCATTTCTTCCTATCAAAATAGCAGATTACAAAAAACAATACTCTGTTGGTAAGGCAGAAACGAGGGAGATACTTTCAACAGTTATTGGTTCCGGGAGAATGAGTTGGAACAATCATTTTTTTTTTTGATTAATTTTTTAACTTTATGTGAACAATTTCATGTTTATAGAAAGATCGCAAGAATGTGATCAGTACAAAGAACACTTGCATAATTTTTACCTAGACCCATTTATTGTTAATATACTACTCCATTTGTTTTATACCTATCTTGTGGAACTATTTGAGGCTAAGATACATACATCATGACCCTTTAGACCTGAACACATCATAGTGTATTTTCTAAGAATAGGAATATTCTCTTACATATTCATGGTACAGTTATTGGTGTTAGTGAATTTAATATTATGTGATAATTTTTATCTGATCTACCATTCATTCTATAATTTTCTCAATTGACTCTATAATCTTTTATAGCAATTTCTTTCCCTTCAGTACAGAATCCAGTCTCAGATTAGGTATTATTGCATTTAGTTGTCATGTCTCAGCCTCCTGTAATCTGGAACATTTCCACAACCCTACTTTGTCTTTTTGACCTTGACATCTTTGAAGAATATAGACTATTCATCTCTTCTTTAGTAGAACATTTCACATTTTGTGTGCTTTTCTAATGATTCTAATTATTCTAATCTATACATTCTTGATTGAAACCTAATGTGTATTTCTCAGATTACCACATCTGAAGGTACATGATGTTCATTCAGCTGACCCTCATTGGTAATGTTAATTTGTTCACCTGGTCGAGGGTGGTCTAATTTCCTCATAGCATAATAATTATTTTTTCTGTGCTTTTACAGTTTAAGACCACACAAATATTCTACTCTTCATAAAAATTCCCCTGAGATTTAGCAACTGTTGATGATTCTGATCTTTCCAAACTTCAGCATGTTCATTTTCACCTTCAGTACTCCCTTTGTATTTATCATTTGGCCCTCAGCACTCTACTGTAAATAAAAGCACATTTTCCTTTATCCCTCATTTGTCTGTATGTATTCATGAATTCCTATTTTAAAAAATGGATTGCCCTTCATTACTTTACATATTGTTCCAGATTTGAACAGTGGAAGCCCCTTTAAGATGGATTTTTTTCTTGGATAACAGAGAAAGAAAAATAAAGAAAAATAAACATATGTGATTTTTTTTGTACTTTGTTTTTTTTTAAAAATCCACCAATAATTTCTGGAAATCGTTTCATATCAGTTCAGAGTGGTATCTATTCCCCACTTTTTTTTTTGCACAGCTGCATCGCAATCCATTGGGACAATTGTCTTTAATAGAAAAACATAAAAAGAATCTTTTAAATGGTTACACCCACTGACCAAGTAATTACAATTTTGGGAGTATCTCCTAAAGGAAATTCTCAGAGATGAAGGTAAAGTCTTATGCATAAAGGTTTTCAATAAAACATTATTTTTTTAAAGATTTTATTTTTTTAAAGTAATCTTTACACCCAAGGCTTGAACTCACAACCCGAGACCAAGAGTCACATGCTCCACAGACCAAGCCAGCCAGGTGCCCAATAAAGTATTTTTATAATGGTAAAAACGTAGAAATAATATGAATAGCTTACATTAAGGAGTGGTTAATATACTATATTCACATAGCAAAGCATTATCCAATCATTAAGAAGGTTCATTCCTTTTTTTTTTAATATGAAATTTTTGTCAGATTGGTTTCCATACCACCCAGTGCTCATCCCATCAGGTGCCCTCCTCAATGTCCATCACCCACTTTCCCCTCCCTCCCACCCCCCCATCAACCCTCAGTTTATTCTCAGTTTTTAAGAGTAAGAAGGTTCATTTCTTAATATCATGTTAAATGAAACAAAGATGTCAAAAGTAAATACTTTGATTTGAATCATGTGGAATGCACAGAAGAGAGATTGGAAGGGAATATCCTGAAGCAATAAAAAAAATGGATGCTTCTGAGGGTAGGATTTCCCCTTCTCTTTTCTATAGTTTTTTATAGTTTCCAAATTATCTTCAGTGAGCATATAGTGCTATTACTTTCAGAAAAGTTGAAATCAGTAACTAGGAAGATTTTTCTCCCTTAGAAATCAGAATACTTATTTTCTGGGGTCATTATAAGTCTTTATTATATTGTATTTCTCTTTTTACTCTGGGTGGTAGGAACCAAATTTAAAACTTAGTTACAACTGCTTATAAAGCAAACCCTTACAATTAGCACACTTGAGTTCTCTGTTCCCTTTTCTTGATTTTATGTGTCTGTTTTCTTAATCTTATGATGTCTTTTATTGAAAATCTCAAATCCTATTTATTTATTTATTTTTAAAGTTCTTAAAAAATTTTTTTTAATGTTTTTTATTGTAGGGAAAGAGAGAGAGAGAGAGACAGAAAGAGAGAGAGAGAGAGAGAGAGAGATTATGAGTGAGGGAGGGGCAGAGAGAGAGAGGGAGACAGAGAATCAAAGCAGGCTCCAGGCTCTGAGCTATCAGCACAGAGCCCAACTCTGGGCTTAAACCTATGAACCTTGAGATCATGACCTGGACCGAAGTTGGATGCTTAACCAACTCAGCCACTCAGGTGCCTCAAATCCTTTTAAAAAGAGGTGGGGTATAAATAAATAGAACACAAATGGAATTCCTACATAATCATTGTCTTCAAACAGCTAAAGTAGACATTATGGATACATAATAGATTTTGTTTGAATATTTAAAATGTTGTATTTCATGCTACAGCAACCAATGCTAAACTTCTTCAGTGCTCTCAGTGGCTGTGGTTGGGGAGGAATTTACCCCAGATCATTGTTTTCCAGACAAATTAAAAAGAAAGAGAGAGAGAGAGAGAGAGAGAGAGAGATGAAATCAAGATATTGAGTTAACACTATGGAAAATGTACTGAAAAGCAGATTAAAATGTTATTTTCAAAAGTTATGTAATATTGGGGTCTCTGGCTGGAGTGTGGGGCCTCTGGCAGTCTATAGAGCGTTGTGGCTCTTGATTTGAGGGTTGCAAGTGTGAGCCCCACTTTGGGTATAGAGATTACTTACAAATAAAATCTTCAAAAGAAAAAGGCTATGTAATATTTTTGGAATAGCAAACGTCCCCTGTCAGGGTAAAATCTACTTCCACTTGGTACTTCTGTTCTCAGACATCCAACCCTACTAATATTAAATATGTGATCGCTGACCTGCTCTGCTTTCCTCTGCCTGTTATTTAGGAGTCCTCTAACCCAAATTTCCATGTTCTCACTTAAGCTAGTTCTTTGTGGCATTGGCCTCTGAGGACATGTAGAACAACTGTCTAATTTCCATGCAGTGTTCTTTAATAAAAATGAAGATCATTGTTAAAGCCAGCTCCTCCATTCCTGTCCCACTCTTTCAGAATAAATTTGAATGAAAGATAATGGATCCTTTTATTTAATTGTAGAGAAATGAGCACCAGCTAATAGTGGTAGGGCTTGCAGGGTCTTGAGAAATCACTGAGTTTATTCCCCCATATCCACACAATTTCTGACACAAGAGAATGTTACCTATTACTGAAAAAAAGGAAGAACATTTTTCAATTTAGTTTTTAGGGTAATCATTTATTTAAGAACTCTCTCAATAGGACTCCCCCTGCCTCCCCTCCAATGTAACCAAACCTTTATGCTTCAACTTGAGTTTCTTTGTCCTCAGTGGAGGCAGAAAGAAGGAAAATTTACATAACTGAATTCATCTGACAACTCTTATTAAGCTTCTTTTAATTTTTTTTTTTTGTTTTCTAGGTTAAAAAACATGGTCCTTTATTTTTTTCTACAGATGTTATTTTCCAACCAATTAACCATATTTGTAGCTAGCCTATGAATCATTTCCAAATTGTTCACATGATTTCTTTGTTATGTATCTAAAACAAGACACTGTACTATAAGCATGAAGCCAGTGGGGTAACTAAATGAAAATATCTCTCACACATTCTGTGCTCTTTCTTTTACTCATTTTCCCTTTGGATTTGGTTTTATGAAGAAGCTACTTTATTACTGATTTCTGTTTAAGTGTGCTAATCAACCTAAGATCATAATCATTATCCAGACTAGTAGCCATCTACCAGTGTCTGGAGGTGAGAAACCATATTTGTTTTGCTAATTATTATATCCACAGTACCTGTCACACAGAAGACATTTAGTATTTGTGGACTGAATGGATTAAGTTTTATGCAGCATTTCATGATTTGCAATGCAGTTTTTAAAACTGCATTTAATTTAATTTTCTAAGCTATTTCTAACGTGGCTATTTTGAACTGAAGGAATTGGAATTCAAGATAATCTAACCAAGAAGTAGTGGAGATAGTTCTTTGCTTACCACGCTGTTCTGTGTAGAGGTGGCATTCTGCCTTGCAAGTGCTGTAGTCTCAAGCTGCAGGGCGGCCAGCCAGGTCACACTGAGTGTCAGTGTGTAACAGGACAGGTCTAGTTAATGGTACTGCAGAATTGGTATGGAACCTTAAACAAAATTATCTTCTTCTGTATGTTGGTTTCTTGGTATCTCTAAGCCTCAGTTTCCTCATCTGCATAATGAGGATAATTATGATACCTATTAATTAACTCACAGAGCTGATGCCATGAACATAAGCATACAGAGTTCATGAGTTTGAAAACACTCTATAGACTGTAAAGTGCAGTGCTTATGCAGAGTGGTAACACCACTTAGTACGTGGCTAACCCATGGTTTCCCAGAGAAATTGCCCTTTTAAGGACAGGAGGTATTCACTACATCTGATCAACAAATACGATCTAAACTATATTTCCAGTTGTCAAAATCTTTCTGTGTTAGGCCTCTCTATCTTAAGGGCTTTCATCACCAAAACACAGAAACAACTCCCTACTCCCACCCCACTATCCCCATCTATTAAAATGAGAAGACAGAGAACTTGGCATTACTTTAGGTGAGGCAACTGTGGGGCCATTGACCTTTAAATATAAATACTATATGTAATAGGTATTTGCTCATACTGGTGCATTCAATGTTTTTTTCCAGTATATTTCATGATCTATAAATTCTTAAGTGATTTAGGTCTTTTTTTCTATATGGACAACTCAGAATAGCTACAGCATTGTGGAAATTAATTCTGAGGTTCATTACCTGGTGACAAGAAAACTTGTGGAATTTAGTGTAGGCTTAATTATTCTTGGCAGGAAAATCCAGCCTATTGAGTTTGGGAGCATCTTTACAAATACTACTTGGTATTGTAATATATGCTGATGGCTTCTGCTGCTGTGTTTTATGTGTTTTAGCTACATTTTTTATGTTTGCATTGGTGCCTTTGGGCAATTTAAACCTGAAATACATACATTGATAAGTACAAAGAGACATAAAAATAAGAAATTAAAAAAAAATATATAAATAAATCAACTCCCTTATGAACACAACCAAAATATGAACAACAAACCAAAACGATTTTTAAATGGCCTTTTATAGGCTGATTGGAAGGGTTAATGTTTCCTTTCACTGGGGTGGTTTGTTTTAATATTTGAGGATTATTTTAAAGTGTGCACTCCCCTATGATCTGGAATCACTGGCTAGTAAGCCGCTATTTCTGACTTAGTTGTGTTTTTCAGTTGGGTTGGTGTAGCAAAGGCATTTGAGAACAGGTGATTTAAGATAAATATAATGACACTATTTTATAAAATGCAGTCTATTTGCCAGGATGCCAAAGGAAGAGAGAGAGAAAAAAGTAGAAATTATACTGTGAATAGAAATGTATCTTTAGGTAGAACATAGTAATTTTAAAAGAAGTGTAACTAAAGAAAATTTTGACTTAAAAATAATATTAATATCTTCAGTAAAAATGTCTGTTCCAACTTCTAAATTGCTAAATATTTTGGATACTTCAGTTAAAGATCAGAATAAAATTTTCCTCCATATTTTCTTAAAAAAGAACTTGTTTAAGCTAAATGCAGTGGTTGAAATGATATTGTAAGGGAATATTTATAAAACCAAAAAGATCTTTGGAAGAATTTAGTCATTTAAAAAATGAGAAAATGTCAATATATATGAGGTTAGCATTATTTGCACTGATAAATAATAAGTTAGTACCTTTAGAAGTTGATACAGGGGGCACCTGGGTGGCTCAGTCGGTTGAGCGTCCGACTTCGGCTCAGGTCATGATCTTGCGGTACATGGGTTTGAGCCCTGCATCAGGCTCTGTGCTGACAGCTCAGAGCCTGGAACCTGCTTCGGATTCTGTATTTCCCTCTCTCTCTATCTCTCTCATGCTCTGGCTCTCTCTGTCTCTCAAAAATAAATAAATGTTAAAAAAATTTAGAAGGTGATACAGAATATGCGTATTTTTATGCATGTATGTATGTATTCTAATGGAATACACTGAAGTCTAAAAAAAAACAAAACAAATAAACCCTTAGTGATTCTACAAATAAAGAAATTAAATGAATTATTAAACCTTAAAAAATACTATGCACTTTGGAAATAAATTGCACAACTTCAACTTAAATGTGAGAACTCAAACACTGTGGATGGCCCTTTGCAGTATCTTTGATGAACAGAATCTTTAATTGATGTTCAGTAAAGCAAGATATTGTTCCACTTTCAGCTTACAGCACTTAGGAAATCTGTCTGCAAAAGTGTTGGCCATGACCCAAGACTTCACTGAACTGCCAGTTCATGTGTGAGAGGCCCTTATGTTTGCCCTTTAATGTCTTGGGGTTTAAAGAAGGACAGAGAAAGTCTGGCTTAATCACCAGGCCGGCAGCAGGGCCACAGATCAGAAGAGTAGATTTTTTTCTGCTGCTCTAATGTTCACAATTCCTTCTGCGGTTAATAGGTTCCCAGAGGTGTTTTCTTCAGTAGAAGTTGTTTAGGGTCTCATTGAGTACTTCCTGTCCTTTTTTTTTTTTTTTTTTTTTTTAGGATCTTCTTCAACCCAGAAGAAAATGCTTCTGCTCAGCGGTTAATCTGCTTCCCCTCGTTACCTTTCTATCACACAAAAAGAAAAAAA
This sequence comes from Panthera tigris, assembly GCF_018350195.1. NCBI lineage: Eukaryota > Metazoa > Chordata > Mammalia > Carnivora > Felidae > Panthera > Panthera tigris. The sequence goes on from NC_056664.1 coordinate 87,012,884, forward strand.
AAAAAATCTTAAGATTCTTTGACCAGACTTTGCTCCTGATGATAGAATCTTCAGTAACTGTTGCTTCACCACAGGGTGAGTGCTGGCTTTCTCATAAATCACATTTCTTCTGAGAGTCATGGTTCCCGCAAATTAGTCACATATATAGACAAATTAACCATGTTTTCAGCTTTCACTGAAGTTCTGTCACCTGGTGAATGAGTTTTTCACTAATGGAACACTCACTTATTGTAGATTTACCAATGCTTAAGATCTGAGCCCCTGTGGGACTGTTGCATTTTATATTCTACTTTTTAATTAACTCTAAACTTCTATTTTCAGACAACAATCACCTCCTAAGAATTTATATTTTCATTCTATTATATTTGCTAGCAGTTACACAAAGAAGCAAAGCTAAAATAAATACACCGATCACCCATAAGCATTACTGTACTTGGAATCATAAGTCTAGAGCAACAAAATCAGACATTGAATGTGATAGAGAGCTAGGCTTATCCATTATAGCTCACTCTTGCTTGTCTGAAATCAAACCCCTGCCTCTGACAAATCATGGATGACTCCACATTATATATCTATAGGATTGTTTGTAAATTGTTTAATCCATCATGAAGGATTATCTTTGGTTGGCCCAGTTCCAGGTATTAAATGTTCTTCAGAATAATGAAATTGTATTTTAAGCTTTTTATAAAGTTTCATTCAATTATTTATTTAAATGGGTAATTATTGAAATTAAATTCCAATGTGTGGTGAAGCAAATACTTGAGTTGTAGGTACCTTTGTATACAATTAAACCTGACTTTTTCGTAACTTTTATGTTTTACATAGTGGGAGCTCCTAGAAGATTAAAAAAAAAACAGATCTTTGTGAAATTAAGTGAGATATATTTTTTCCACCTGCATTTTTTCCCATAGAAACATGATAATAATCACTCTTGTTAATGATCTGAGAGCTGGATATTAACACCCTTAAAAATGCATTTTCTAGATCTCTAACTGGTAATGTATGGTTTTGTGATAATCTTTTGAATGGTCATCATTTAACTCCTATCAATTTATCTTTTTTTCCAAATATCCTCTTATCAACATTGTTTATATATTAAATAATTAATTTTTTGAGTAAATATAGAGTACAACTTTGATCTTAGCTTTAAATGAAATTGCTTCAATATAGTTTTTTTCAAACTTGGACTTAAACTTTTCATTGATGGTATCATTAAAAAATTATTTTCTCATTTAGACTAAGTACTGAGTCCTTCTAGTGGGTGGGTTTCTAGTTACATTTTTAAAAGTACTATGAAAGGCATTGTAAGGTATCTAAGGTGGTAGGTAGTATATATTTAATTTTACAAAATTTAAATACCTACCCACATTTAGCGACTAATTTAATGGATGGGGATCAGGTAGAACTTGACTCATGAAGAGTTTTCGCTTCAATAGCACTGATTCTCTCCTTTTATTTGATTTTTAAATAGTGTATACTTTTTGAAGTGAAATACCCAATATAAATATAAATTTTTTCCAACATCTAAATTGAATTAATTCATTACAGTTCAATAAATCCTCAAATATGAAAAGAGTAATTCATTTAAAAATGATTGCTGCTTTCTGCGCTTTTTATGTTTAAAGCTAAAAGAGGTAAGCTTAAATTCTCCCCATAGAAGTGCCTTTTTTATGTGTGTCATACACTTATCTGCATCTCAGATCCTTTTAATGTCTATAGAAAATGTACTGACACCACCAAATGTTGGAATTTGAGTCACTTGGAGAGTTTATGCCTGTTAGTTTATAAAGATCACTTGCATTGTGCTTAAAGGCACATGATAACGTTTGTTTTTCTTCTTAAAACTTACTTTATAAAAAGGCATGACAACTTAATTTCAGTAGTGATCATTTAGGGCTGTGGCTTTTGAATATAAATCAGAAAACAACATGGTTAGTCTGCTGAAGTTCTAGTATCACTGTTCATCTGTGAATGAGAGAGTCTGGGAGATTTTGTTCCTTCTACAGACTTAGCCTAACATTTTGTTTATCATCTTCTTTATTATATAAGAATATAATTTTGTGTTATCGAGAGAACAAAATTCTTGAGGACTAATAAAATAGGCATATAATAGTATTTTTTAATTTAATGATAATAATAATTGTTCTAAGGAGTTTTTAGGTATTAAATCACTGATGCTTTATAACAACCCAATGAAGTAGGTAGATACTATTATCTCCAGTTTACAGATCAGAATCCTGGATCTCAGAGATTAGATAACCTGCCTAAAATTTCACAGCCGCTAGATGGTAGGGTTGGGATTAAAACCCAGAATATTTGGCGCACTCCTTGGGTTTTTAAACTTTGTGTTTTATAATACATATATTGTATGTGTATTTATAACACAGTTTATTTAATTATTCAATGAGAATCTCCAAATAAGTTATGTTGAACCCAATTACCTTTCAAGAAAATAGATTAGTTTAAATTGGTGATTTAGTGAAAGACAACCACTTTTCTGGCTATATCCTTAGGTTGAACATTGAACCTAATAGTATGGATATGGTTAAGGCTTAAGAATCAGAATATATGTTTAAGATGTACTTTGTTGGGGCGCCTGGGTGGCTCAGTCGGTTGGGCCACTGACTTCGGCTCAGGTCATGATCTCACAGTCCGTGAGTTTGAGCCCCGCATCGGGCTCTGTGCTGACAGCTTGCAGCCTGTTTCAGATGCTGTGTCTCCCTCTCTCTCTGACCCTCCCCCGTTCATGCTCTGTCTCTCTATGTCTCAAAAATAAATAAACGTCAAATAAAAAAAAAAAAGATGTACTTTGTCACTAGTTGAAGTTGTATATGGGGAAGCTATTTAACCCTTTAAATCTTGTTTACTCATCTGTAAAATGGGATTAGTATTTCTATATTTCTGATAGATTTCTTGTGAAGACCAAGTGAGATAGCACTCATAAAAGGCCTTTAGAAACTTTTTTGCATCCTACATCATCATCATCATCATCATCATCATCAACACTATCATAAATAATAACAATATTGATGCAAAACCCAAAGATATATGTGGCCAGGGATAGAGATGGGCATATAGGTGGCATTTAACTGTCCAAAGGCAGAGTTTATAATTGCCTCTGACATTACCTAGTGCCTGCTCTTCTCTATCCTCAAATGCTTTGGACTCCTATGCCACTCTTTTATTAACCAAAACTATTATTACTTTTATTTTATTTTATTTTATTTTATTTTATTTTATTTTATTTCATTTCATTTCATTTCATTTCATTTCATTTCACTTCACTTCACTTCACTTCACTTCACTTCATTGTTTTTAAAAAAACTACTCTTATTTTTGTTCTTCGTGTTCCAAAGCTTGCTGGTTATCTTCACTGATAGCTCATATGGACTACAAATTCAACATGTCTAAAGCTGAAGTCTACGTTCACAGCTAGTGAGTAAAAGAGGTGATAGTTGAACCCAGGGTTCTAGTTTCAGAGTACTTGTTCTCACAAACATAGCATACTGTATTTTTGGTGTGTTTTGAAGAAAGTAACTCTGGAGGCAGTATAGGGAATAGATTGAATAGGAAAGAAATGGGAAACACGGAGAATCACTTTTTAGTGGTCCAAAAGGGAGATGCTTAGAACCTGAACCAGGTTAGTAGTTGGAGCCTCCAAGGTCAGATGGGAGAATTTAAAGGAACTGTATGTAACTGGCTCATTCTGGTGGTCTATGTACTAAGGGGTGTCCAAAAGACCCTCTTATGGAGATTACAGATTCAAACAATTAAAGGAACACAAGTAATTAATTTAGTTATTGGACCATATGAAATACACTAGGGAGTGGTGGAGATTGTGGTAAATTGTAGAGCACATGTCTGGTTTAAAGAAGGCAGTTGCCTTGAGGTTTCAGTGAATTTCTGCCATTTAAAAATGTGCCCTGTGCTACCTTATATTGTATTCTGTTTTCCAAAAGGAGTTTTAAATTTGGCTTTTCATACAAAATCCACTCGTTTTGAAATGATGGTAACTAAATTAAAAACAACAGACAAACCTGTATGACTTAGTCAAAGTTTATCTTCCACCTGGATTAAGTCTGTAGCTGTCAGTTTACAATCTCTGCAGTGATTCCGGATTTGGCAACTAAAAGGATATTAATGCCTATAGAGGATGTAGGAATAAAAGCAGGCTGGAGGATAGGTGAAAATGTATCAGGAGTATGAATATCTTGGTTGGTGGACCAGAGAAATGATTGGAAGCAGACAATGTCATAAAAGAGAGGGCAGGATAATGGTTTAAGAAACATAGTGTGATAAGAAGAAAGAAATTCCTATGGTGTTATTTTAAAAATCTTGTCCATGTGTTCATTAGTGCATAGAAATAAAATTAGGTATTTTTTTTTTTTCTGTTTAGCTTATATCCTATGACCTTGCTGAACTCACTTATTCATTTTAGCAGGGTTTTTTTTTTGTTTTTTTTTTTTTGGTAGATTCTTTGAGATCTTTTATGTACACAATCATGTTTTTGGCAATTAAGAACAGTTTTCTTTCTTCCTTATTGATCTGGATGCCTTCATTTCCTTTTCTTGACTTATTGTACTGGATATAATTTGTAGCATGTGTTGAATAAAAGTTGTTAGAGTAGACATCCTTGCCTCACTCCTGATACCAGAGGGAAAGCATTCAGACTTTTATCATTAAGTGTAATGTGAGCTATAGCTTGTTTTGTTTTCTTTTTTATATAGATGCTCTTGATCAAGTTCGGTAAATCCTCCTCTGTTCTTATTTTTCTGAGAGGGTTTTTTTATTATTATTTTAAATGAGTGATGAACAGTGTCAAATGCTTTCCCTGCATTGGTTGATGTGGTCTTGTGATTTTTCTTTTTCTTTTTTTTTTTTAAGTTTATTTATTGAGATAGATAGAAAGAGAACATGAGCAGGGGAGGGGCAGAGAGAGAGAAGGAGAGAGAGAATCCCAAGCAAGCTCCTTTCGTCAGCGCAGAGACTGAAACAGGGCTCTATCCCATGAACTGTGAGATCATGACATGAGCCAAAATTGAGTGCTGGATACTTAACCAAATGAGCCACCCAGGTGCTCCAATCCTGTGATTATTCTTAATGTGGTGGATAAGCAGTTATTGAATTTTGAATACTGAACCAATCCTGAGTCCCTAGAATGAACCTCACTTGACAATGGTGTATAATTCTTTATATATTGTTGAGTTTTATTTGCTAAAATTTTGTTAAAGATTTTTGCATCTGTATTCATGAGGAATATTGGTTTAACTTTGCTAATGTCTTTCTCTGTTTGCTATCAAGATAACATTGACTTCGTAAAATGAATTGGGAAATGTTACCTCTTTTATTTTCTGGAAGAGATTGTTTAGCATTAGTATTCATTTTTTTTTTTTTTTTTTTTTTTTTTTTTTAGAGATTTAGTAGAATTCTCCAGTGAAACCATTCGGTTTTGGAAATTTTTTTGTGAATGTTTTAAATTGTGAATTCAATTTCCTTAATAGTTATAGGGCTATTTATAGTACCTATTTCTATTTGGGTGAGTTTTGATAAATTGTGGTTTTCAAATAAATGGTCCTTCTTGTCTAAGTTGTCAATTTTATGTTTATAAAATTCTTTGTAATATTATTACCCTTTTGATGTCTTTAGAGTCTGTAGTGATATCCTTTGTTTCCTTACTAATGTTGACAACATATGTCTTTTCTTTTTTCTTTGTTGGTCTTGTAGATGTTTGCCAATTTTATTGATCTTTTCAAAGAAACAATTCTTTGTTTCATTCATTTTCTATACTGTGTTTTGTTTTCAATTTTATTGATTTCTGCTCTTATTATTTTCTTCTCTCTGCTGGTTTTGAGTTTATTTTGCTATCTTTTTATAAGTTCCAGAAGTGGGAACTTAGATTACTGACTTGAGATTTTCATCTTTTCTAATATATGCATTTGGTGTTATAAATTTTCCTCTTAATACTACTTTAGCTGTGTTCTACAGATTTTCATATATTGCATTTTAATTTTCATTCAGATAAATATATATTTTATCCCTTGAAATTGCCTATTTGAACCACAAATACTTCAGAAGTGTGTTGTTTAGTTTTTAAATGTTTGCAAATTTTGTTATTATGCTTCAGTTATTGATTTCCAGTTTGATTCCATGGTAGCTGCAGAATGTGCTTTGTATGTTTTCAGTTCCTCTTAGTCATGATGTCTAGTTCTTTTTATATGTTGCTAGATTCGGTTTGCTAATATTTTATTGAGCATTTTACATCCATATTTATAAAAGATTTTGGTTGGTAGTTTTTTTTCTTCCACCTAGTAACAGTTATTACCCACACTGATGGTAGTTGATTTCAGTCCTTAAAAGTGCTAATCGGCTTTGTAAATTTACATCATCTTGCGTGCTTTGCTTGATTAATGGCCCCTTCCCTTGAAGGACTGTTACTGTGAAATCAGGGACTATGTCAGTTTTCGGTGTCACAATAAAACCATGAAACCAGTTGGGAAGTGCTTCTTCCTTTCATCTTCCTTGGAACAGTTTATGAAGAATTGTTATTAATTTTTCTTCAAATATATGGTAGAAGTCAAAATAAAGCTGCCTGGGCCTGGGATTTTCTTTGAGATTAGGTTTTTGATTACTAATGCAATCTCTTTATTTGTTGTAGGTCTGTTCAGATTATGTATTACTTCATGTCAGTTTCAGTATTTGTGTCTTTTGGGGACTTGAACATTTCACCTACACTGCACTAATTTGTTAAGAGTACAGTTGCTCTTAGTATTCCTTTTATTACATTTTATTTCTGTAGGGCAATATTAATGTTGTCACCTTCATTTCTAATTCTAGTAATTTGAGTCTTCTATGTTTTTGGTCAATTTAGTTAAAGTTTTTTCAGTTTTCTTAATTTTTTTAATAATCGGTTTCACTGATTTTTAAAAATTTTCTATTCTTGGTTAATTTCCATTCTAATCTTTATTATTTCCTTTTAGTCTGCTTATTTTAGGTATATTTTGCCTTTTTTCCCCTAGTATCTCTAGGTAGAAGGTTAATTTATTGATTTGAGATTTTCCTTCTTTTTTATTAGCACCATGCTTTAACCAACTGAGTTAACTGGCTGCCTTTTTCTTCTTTTTTAATATGGACATTTACAGCTATGCATTTATCTCTAAGCACTACTTTAACTCCATTCCATAAGTTTTGTTATGTTTTATCTGGATTTTCATTCATATGAAAGTATTTTCTAATTTCCCTTTTGATTTCTTTCATCTAGTAGTTATTTAGGAGTGTGTTGTTTAATTTCCATGTATTTTTGAGTCTTTCAAATTTATTTCTGTTACTTATTTCTAATTTGTTCCATGGAGGTAGGAGAACATACTTTGTACAATTTCTGTCCTTTTAAAATTATCAAGTGTAATTTTGTGGTCTAGTATATGGTCTGTCCTGGAGAATGTTTCATATGTACCTGATAAGAAAGTATATTATGCTGTGTTAATTTCTTGTGGCTGCTGTACCAAATTGCCATAAGTTTGGTGGCTTAAAACAATAGAAATTTATATTCCCTTATAGTTCTGGAGGCCAGAAGTCTGAACTCAAGGTACTGGCAGGTTTGTGCTTCCTGTAGGGATGCAAGGGAGAAATGTGTTCCTTGACTCTTCCAGCCTCCAATGGCTGTTGGCATTCCTTAGTTTGTGGTTGTGTCACTCTAACCTCTGCCACTGTGGCCACAGCCAGACTTGGAAATTTCTATCACTCTTTCTTCCACTTCACTGGATCTTTCCTTCATCCCTTACATTCTGAACCCATCTGAGTTTTTTATTCCAGTTTTCGTATTTTTCAGTTCTAAAATTTCCATTTAAAAAAACCCTGATATTTTGTTACTGAAAATTTTTTTTCATTTGTTTTAAGCGTGTCTGTAATTGCATGTTGAAGCATTTTTGTCAAGTGTGCTTTAAAATCTTTGTTATTTAATTTTAACCTCTGTTAACTCAGTGTTGGCACCTTTTGGTTGTCTTTCTTTCATTCAATTTGTCCTTCTCCTGGTTCTTGGAGGCACAAAGTTTTTTGTGGTGTTTGGCTGCAGTAGGGTATTATTATCTAAAAATTTTGACTTGCTTGATTGCCCATTTTATTGTCATTTTCCTAGAAAGAGTAGCTTTTTTGGGGGGCTTTTTGATCTGCACCTGTTTGTGCTTCTGAGTTTCTAGCTTCTTCACCTGCAAGTCTGGTGTATATGAGGCAAAAAGAAAATTCAGGAGACACAGTACTGTACTGTTGCTCAGCTTCCAATGTTCCTAGGATTCTGCCATCTTTTTACTACCATTTTCTTACATTTGTTATATGTATATATATAACGTGCAGGATTTTCAGTTGTACATAAGATTAGGAATAAGGAAAAATGAATCTACAGAATCTTGCCAGAAGTGGAAGTACTATGTATGTATTTGAAAAATATTTGCTTTTTTTTTCTGTTTATAATGGAAAATTTCAAATATATGCACAAATGAAGAAAAGACAACATAATGAACTTCATGAATCTATCATACAACTTCAACAATGATCAATATGGTCTTTTTTGCTTCAGTTTTTTTTTTTTTTTAACTCAAGACATTTTTGGGAGAGGTCAGGATAAATAAATCAAATTTTATTCAACTGTAATACTTTATATGATCGTCTTTGGCTTTTCATAAATTTTTACTTAATATTGCTTTGCACAAAATTCATTGTGATTCTTCCTTGAGATATTTATGTATATTATTAATTGAAGCTGATTACACACACACATAGAATATTCTGAGCCACTAAAGTGGTATCATATATGTTTAGTGGACATGACATGATGAGAGTTCTGGTGACTTCAAATAAATGTAGTTAATTAAATGTTTAAGTTTTAAAATGCAGAAATGCACATTTTGTCTTTGCCTAAAAGACTCAGAACGCTGATTTGGGGAAGTCTTAATGCAGAATTATGAACTTGAATTTTGTGTTAAACTTCAAAACACGGATGCAAAATTTAAAAAGTTGCCTGACTAGCAAAATTTGGAGGCAACTCTTATCTGTACCAAGTAATACTTTTAGTAAATTGCTAATTTATTATAAAATACATAATTAGTCTTTGGAATCTGAAATGCAAAAGCTGATTAACAAAAGTCCATTCTACTGAAGCAGAATAACTGTAAAATGTGGCACTGCCACTGTTCTTACTGAAGAGACTTCATGTAGATTCAAAATCCTGCACTGTCTAAGAGAACATACCAAGGAGTTTAATCCAAAAATAAGTCAGGAAAACAAATGTAGTAAATAGCTTAACAACGTAACCCCTAAGGGTAAGGATAGCTTTAGTCATAATCATGGGTTAGTGACAGCCCACGCAAACTGACTCCAAGATCTTTACAGGTATCTGAACAGTATTTATCCCAACAATAATGCAGGTTGTGTGAGTGTGTGCCAGTTGTGGAGCCAGCATTTCAGAAGAGTTAACACCTATTACCCAGTTCTCCTACCTGAAGGTTTTACGTCTAAAAATACTAGTGTGGAACAACTGCATATTTTAAGGGAGGGCTGATGTAACCTTCACCTTTTCCTGCTTTTTTTACCTTTTCCTTTACTTAAAGGTGCATATTCTAGAAGATTAAAGGTGCAGCAGATTTATTTTTCTTTTTTCTTTTTGGAAATCTATAGAATAAAAGCTTAAAAAAAGAGCTATAGAGTTCTGGTAAGTATAAGGCTCTTGGAATAGCTTTTCTCTTCCCTCTTATTATTCTGTGTAAGTTTAATATCACTTCATTAGTAGCTTTTAGGTTTTGGAGTTATTTCTTTAAGTTAGTTATTCCTGCTTCTGTTCTCTCATAGTTCTCTGTGTTAATGTCCGCATTCTATCGTTCTGGCTTACTGTATAAGAGGAGAAGTTCATTTTGCTAGTGAGATTTGTAAGCACTCTGGAATTTATCTTACTTATTTAATTTATTTTATTTTTTAATTTACATCTAAGTTAGCATATAGTGCGATAATGATTTCAGGGGTAGATTTCAGTGATTCATCCCCTATGTATAACACCTAGTGCTCATCCCAACAAGTGTCTTACTGAATGCTTAGCCTTACGCATTTAGCCCATCCCCACCCACAACCCTTCCAGCAACCTATTTTTTTCTCTATATTTAAGAGTCTCTTATGTTTTGTCCCCCTCCCTGTTTTTATATTATTTTTGTTTCCTTTCCCTTATGTTCATATGTTTTGTATCTTCAATTCCACATATGAGTGAAGTCATATGATAATTTGTTTTTGTTTTGTCTGACTAATTTCACTTAGCATAATACCCTCTAGTTCCATCCACATTGTGGCAAATGGCAAGATTTCATTCTTTTTGATTGCTGAGTAATACTCCATTGTGTGTGTGTAATATCACATCTTCTTTATCCATTCATCTGTTGATGGACATTTGGGCTCTTTCCATATTTGGCTATTGTTGATAGCACTGCTATAAATACTGGGGTGCATGTGCCCCTTTGAAACAGCACACCTGTATCCCTTGGATAAATACCTAGTAGTGCAATTTTTGGGTCATAGGGTTATTTTGAGGAACCTCCATACTGTTTTCCAGAGTGGCTGCACCAGTTTGCATTCCCATCAGCAGTGTGAAAGAGATCCTCTTTCCCTCATTCTCACCAACATCTGTTGTTGCCTGAGTTGTTAATTTTAGCCATTCTGACTGGTGTGAGGTGGTATCTCATTGTGGTTTTGATTTGTATTTTCCTGATCATGAGCGAAGTTGAGCATCTTTTCATGTGTCTGTTAGCCATCTGGATGTCTTCTTTGGAAAAGTGTCTATTCATTTCTTTTGCCCATTTCTTCACTGGGTCATTTGTTTTTTGGGTGTTGAGCTTGATAAGTTCTTTATAGATTTTGGATACTAACCCTTTATCTGATGTCATTTGCAAATATCTTCTCCCAGTCCATTGGTTACCTTTTAGTTTTCTGATTGTTTCCTTCACTGTGCAGAAGCTTTTTTATCTTGATGAGGTCCCAATTGTTAATTTTTGCTTTTGTTTCCCCTGCCTCTGGAGATATGTTGAGTAAGAAGTTCCTGGCTCCAAGGTCAAAGAGGTTTTTGCCTGCTTTCTCCTCCATGATTTTGATGGCTTCCCGTCTTACATTTAGGTCTTTCATCCATTTTGAAATTATTTTAGTGTATGGTGTAAGAAAGTGGTCCCGGTTCATTTTTCTGCATGTTGCTGTCCAGTTTTCCCAGCACCACTTGCTGAAGAGACTGTCTGCATGTTGCTGCCCAGTTCTCCCAGCACCATTTGTTAAAGAGACTGTCTTTATTCCATTGGATATTCTTTCCTGCTTTGTCAAAGATTAGTTGGCCATACATTTGTGGGTCCATTTCTGGGTTCTCTATTCTGTTCCATTGATCTAAGTGGTTTTTTTTGCCAGTACCATACTGTCTTGATGATTACAGCTTTGTAATACATCTTGAAGACTGGGATTGTGATGCCTGCAGGTTTGGTTTTCTTTTTCAGGATTGATTTGGTTATTCGGCGTCTTTTGTGGTTCCACACAAATTTTAGGATTGTTTCTGTTCTGTGAAGAGTGCTGGTGTTATTTGATAGGGATTGCACTGAATATGTAGATTGCTTTGGGTAGTATCAATATTTTAACAATATTTGTTCTTCCAGTCCATGAACATGAAATCTTTTTCCATTTTTTTGTGTCTTTTTCAATTTCTTTCATAAGCTTTCTATAGTTTTCAGTGTATAGGTTTTTCACTTCTTTGGTTAGGTTTATTCCTAGGTATTTTATGGTTTTTGGTGCAATTGTAAATGGTATAGATTCTTTGATTTCTTGAATTGCAACCAATTTCTGTGCATTGATTTTATATCCTGTGACTTTACTGAATTTGTGGATCAGTTCTAGGAGTTGGTGTGTGTGTGTGTGTGTGTGTGTGTGTGTGTGTGTGTAATCTTTTGGGTTTTCCATATAGAGTATCATGTTGTCTGTGAAGAGTGAAAGTTTGTCTTCCTCCTTGCTGATTTGGATGCCCTTTATTCCTTTGTGTTGTTGTCTGATTGCTGAGGCTAGGACTTCCAATACTATGTTGAATAACAGTAGCGAGAGTGGACATCCCTGTTGTGTTCCTGACCTTAGGGGAAAAGTTCTGTTTTTCCCCACTGAGGATGATAATAGTGGTGGGTCTTTCATATATGGCTTTTATGATCTTGAGTTGAGGTATGATCCTTCTATCCCTACTTTCTTCAGCATTTTTTATCAAGAAAGGATGCTGTATTTTGTCAAATGCTTTCTCTGCATCTATTGAGAGGATTAAGCACTCTGGAATTTAGAGACTATGTTGCTCTTTGTATTCTCAGCAGATAGCACAGTGAGAGGGCATATAAAGGGCTTTAAATGGCATATGATTTTTAAATTTGAGATAGGATGATTTGAATTGAATGAGAGGTGGAACTGTGGTTACTGGGATGAGTGGAAGGGATGGATAATCCAATGGAAAAGGGAAAAGAAGGTGGTTGGAAAAGTAAGAGATAGAGTTAACTGGGAAGAAAGATGCTTGAAAAAATTGATCTGAATCAACATCTGTATGCATGAATTTTGGCTTTCAATAATCTTTCTTTCATCTCCAAACAAAACAAAGCTCACAAAATGCCCTAAAATGAAAATCCTTTTCAATTAATTAATTTCTCATTGTCAACTATAGTTCTCTCCCAGCTGGACACCTGATTTGGAAATAATACCTATGAATATAGGTTAAATGTGAATTAAAGTCAACCTCCTAGAGTCTCAACCTGTAGGAGCAATTCCAGAGTCATTCTGAGGTATCTCTGTTTCTCCTTGCTAAGGTTTCTGTTCTTGCTCTCACCTGCCTTCTCAGCAGAGATTCTATGAGTTTTTTGTTCCCTCTCCCTGTTCCCAACTGTAAGATCCAGAGCATGGCAGAGAGACAGTGCCTATAGCTATTTAAGTAGTGGCCAAATCCAGCTTTTTACCTGATTAAGGAAGTATATTAATGTACTTTATAAGAGAAGGAAGCCATATTTTCCTTTAGCCTCTATAATTAATAGCTAAAGTAAATCGGTTGCCTTTCATCCTTTCTATTCTTGATTTTCTATAGAATCTCAAGTGGAACAAAGCTTGCTATGCTTTTATGGGACTTTAAAATTAAGCTTAAGGGGAAAAATAAAAGAAGTATTGTGTGGAAAGTTATTCATCTTTACTTTTAGAAGCCTCAGATGACTTGACTGTTTCAACGGGATTTTCTTTCAATATTATCCTATTCACAGAGGCTAAAAGAATCTTCTCTAGTATCCCAAATTGATTGAACCATGTGTAACCAAGAGACAGCTATATGCCATGCAATCATTTATTGAATGTTAGCATGTTCCAGGAACAATGCTTGGTGGCACTGGGGAGACCAATATGAATATGTCCCACATCCATAGCCTTAAAGAACTCACAGAATAGTGAGGAAAGAAAGTTGTGAAAAAAAAGTGCTAGAATGGGGGAAGGGGGTAAAGTGAAGTAGGACTATAATGGAAGGAGCTATTGCTTCTTTCTGATGTAGAAAGTCTGATGTAGGAAGTCAGAGCATTCTTCACAGTGTACATTACATCAGGACTCGATAATAAAGAGTGTAGGATGGGTGTCTGGGTGGCTCAGTTGGTTAAGTGTCTGGCTTTTGATTTTGGCTCAAGTCTCATGGTTGTGAGATTGACCCCTGTATCAGGGTCCGCACTGACAGCACAGAGCCTGCTTGGAATTCTCTCTCTCCCTCTCTCTTTCTGCTCCTCCATTTCTCTCTTTCTCTCAAAATAAATAAATAAACTAAAAAAAAAGAGCATAGGAGATAGTAATTCTACTAGAGGTACCCTAGAGGACCAGAGAGGGCAATGATTGCTGACACAGCCTGAAGGATCTGTTGGGCATCTTCTCAGAGATTTTCTAGCACCTAGAACTGGTGTCTCATACCCACTTTCCATCTCTAAGGGTTGTTTTGGGTCTCCAGAGCCAATCCATTGTTTTGGTTTCAGGTGGAGATCCCTTGAACTAATGATGTTTCCCATTGAACTGTTCTCCCCACCTGAGAGGGGATATTATGCCACCCAAGGGAACCCTAGAGAACATGAGTTGAAGCTCACTTTTCTTTTTTGTCTGGTTCTGGAAAATTCTGAGCTGACCTAGGAGAGCAAACAGGCAAAAAGCATCATGACTGGAGTGATATAATGCACATGTAGCAATGATCTGAGGGGATATATATCCTTATATTGAAGAAGTGCTTTCAGGTCATACAAATATAGCTAAGTATAAATAATAAAATTTACATGAGTAAAATCTCTTTTTCTCTTAATAAGCCCACCTAGCATAGTGCTTAGTACATACTATTCCTCAAGAAATATTATGGAGTAACTAGTGTCGATATTATGCTTTTGGCTGATAGTATGAAGGCTTCTATTCTTAAATAAATCTAAAAGGCTATGTATTTTGATTTAAAAGTAAGAAGAATTAAGTTTCTAGCTTTAAAAACCTTAGACATCCACCTTAACCAAGTGATCAAATTAGCATAACTAGTTATAAATCATATCAGCAACAGGAACCCCAGATTTGATGCACTGAATGGAACATGATATCCCTTCTGTGGTCATTTGATACAAGGAAAGACTGAGGAACAATTACAGATTGGAGGAGACAAAGGAGGGAAACAGCTAAATGCAAATTGGGTTTCTAGATAAGATTCTAGGACAGAAAAAAACACATTAGTGAAAAAAACAGTAAAATTTGAATAAGTTCTGTTGTTTAGTTAGTATTATACAAATGGCAATGTCCTGGATTTGGTAATTGTACTATGACTACATAAGGTGTTAACTTCAGGAGACATTGGGTGAGTGTATATGGAAATTTTTGTATTATTTTTGCAACTTTTTACTAAGGTTCAAAATTCGTTATAATTAGTTAAAAAACTTATACCTAAATTCCATCCAAAGACATACTAGAAATGTGTAATTATTATTATTATTATTATTATTATTATTTACAGTTTGATAGTTTTATCAAATTTTTCCAAGTACAGAGATAGGACACGTTATGTTTGTTTTTTTGCAGGGGGAGGCTAGTTTCTAAATAGTCTTTATTATTTTTTAAATTTCTATTGAAATCTCAGTTAACGTACAGTGTAATGTTAGTTTCAGGTATATAATGTAGTGATTCAACATTTCTGTACAACACCTAGTGCTCATGGGAACAAGTGCATTCCTTAATCCCTATCACCTATTTAACCCATCTTCCTACCCACCTTTTCCCTGGTAACCATCAGTTTATTCTCTATAGTTAAGAGTTTCTTTCTTGATTTACCTCTCTCTCTCTCTCTCTTTTTTCCCCCTTTCCTCATTTGTTTTGTTTCTTAAATTCCACATGAGTGAAATCATATGGTATTTGTCTTTCTCTGACTGACATATTTCACTTAGCATTATGGTCTCTAGATGTGTCTATCTCTTTGCAGATGGCAAGATTTCATTTTTTTAATGGCTGAATAAAATATTCCATTGTATATGTATACCACATCTTCTTTATCCATCCATCAGTCAATGGATAATTTGGCTATTGTAGATAATGCTGTTATAAACATCAGAGTGTATGTATTCCTTTGGATTAGGTTTTTTGTATTCCTTGGGTAAAAAATAAGTAGTAGTGCAATTGCTAGATCATAGGGTAGTTCTATATTTACCTTAAACAAATTTTTTTACATTATCTATTTTTGAGAGACAGAGAGAGACAGAGCACAAGTGGGGGAGGGGCAGAGAGAGAAGGAGACACAGAATCTGAAGCAGGCTTCAGGCTCCAAGCTGACAGCACAGAGCCCGACGTGGGGCTTGAACTCACAAACCGTGAGATCATGACCTGAGCTGAAGTCAGACGCTCAACCGACTGAGCCACCCAGGTGCCCCTATATTTAACTTTTTGAGGAAACTCCAAACTGTTTTCCAGAGTGGCTGCACCAGTTTGCATGACCACGAACAGTGCAAGAGGGTTCCCCTTTCTCCGCATCCTCACAAACACCTGTTTCTTCTGTTGTTGCTTTTAGGCATTCTGACAGGTGTGAGGTGATATCTCATTACTGTTTTGATTTGTATTTCTTTGATGATCGGTGATGTTGGGCATCTTTTCATGCGTCTGTTGGCCATCTGTATGTTATCTTTGGAAAAGTGTCTATTCATGTCTTCTGTCCATTTTTGATTGGATTATTCATTTTTTGGGATGTTGAGTTTTATAAGTTTTTTAATATTTTTTGGATACTAACCCTTTATTAGATATGTCATTTGCAAATATCCATTCTGTAGGTTACCTTTTAGTTTTGTTGTTTGTTTCCTTTGCTGTGCAGAGCTTTTAATTTTGATGAGGTCCCAATAATTTACTTTTGCTCTAATTTCCCTTGCCTCAGGAGACAGATCTAGAAAGAAGATGCTATGGCCAATATCAAAGAGGTTACTGCCTATGTTCTCCTTTAGGATTTTTATGGTTTCAGGTCTCACATTTAGGTCTGTAGTCCACTTTGAGTTTATTTTTGTGTATGGTGTAAGTGGTCCAGTTTCATTCTTTTGCATGTTGCTGTCCAGTTTTCCCAAAGCCATTTGTTGGAGGGACTTTTTCCCATTGGGTATTCTTTCTTGCTTTGTAAAAGATTAATTGACTATAGTTGTGGATTCATTTCTGGGTTTTCTGTTGTGTTCTGTTGACCTATGTGTCTGTTT
This sequence comes from Panthera tigris, assembly GCF_018350195.1. Lineage (NCBI taxonomy): Eukaryota > Metazoa > Chordata > Mammalia > Carnivora > Felidae > Panthera > Panthera tigris. The sequence goes on from NC_056664.1 coordinate 87,029,626, forward strand.
TTGTGCCAGTACCAATACTGTTTTGATTACTACAACTTTGTACTATTGCTTACAGTCTGTAGTTGTGATGCCTGTAGCTTTGTTTTTCTTTTTCAAGGTTGCTTTGGCTATTCAGGATCTTTTGTGGTTCCACACAAATTTTAGGATTGCTTGTTCTAGCTCTGTGAAAAATGCTGTTGGTATTTTGATAGAAATTACATTAAATGTGTGGATTGCCTTGGGTAGTATAGGCATCTTAACAATATTTGTTCTTCCAGTCCATGAACATGGAATGTTTTTCCATTTCTTTGTGTCATCTTCAATTTCTTTCATCAGAGTTTTATCATTTTCAGCATACAGGACTTTTACCTCTTTCATTAGGTTTATTCCTAGGTATCTTACTGTTTTTGGTGTAACTGGAAATAAGATTGATTCCTTAAATTCTCTTTCTACTGCTTCATTATTGGTCTATAGAAATGCAAAAGATTTCTGTATATTGATTTTGTATCCTGTAACTTTACTGAATTTGTTCCACCAGTTCTAGCAATTTTTTGGTGGAGTCTTTCACGTTTCCTAACACAAATCATGTCATCTGCATATAGTGAAAGTTGGACTTCTTCCTTGCTGATTTGGGTGCTTTTTATTTCATTTTGTTGTTTATTGTTGTGTCTAAGACTTTCATTACTATGTTAAATAACTGGTGAGAGTTGACATCCCTGTCTTGTTCCTGACCATAGAGGAAAAGCTCTCAGGTTTTCCCCATTGAGGATGATATTAGCTGTGGATTTTTTGTATATGGCCTTTTCATGATGTTGATGGATGTTCCCTCTGAACCTACTTTGCTTAGGGTTTTCATCATGAATGGATGTTGTACTTTGTCAAATGCTTTATCTGCATCTATTGAAATGATCAGATGGTTCTGATCCTTTTTTTTTTAATGTGGTGTATCATATTGATTGATTTGCAAATACTGAACCATACTTGCAACCCAGGAATAAATCCCACTCGATCATGGTGAATGACTTTTTAAATGTATTATTGGATTAGGTTTGCTAGTATTTTATTGGATATTTTTTCATCCATGTTCATCAGGGATATTAGCCTATAATTCTCTTTTTTCTGGAGTCATTATCTGGTTTTGGTATCAGGGTAATGCTGGCCTCATAGAATGAATTTGGGAGTTTTCTGTCCTTTTCTATTTTTTGGAATAGTTTCAGAAGATAAATATTAACTCTTCTTTAAATGTTTGATAGAATTTACTTGTGAAGTTATCTGGCCCTAGACTCTTGTTTGTTGAGAGTTTTTTGATTACTGATTCAATTACTTTGCTGGTGATCAGTCTTTTCAAGTTTTCTACTTTTTCCTGTTTCAGTTTTGATAGTTTATATGTTTCTAGGGAATTATGCAATTCTTCCAGCTTGTCCAGTTTATTGGCACTAGTTTTTCATATTTTCTTACAATTGTTTGTATTTCTGTGGTGTTGGTTGTTATTTCTCCACTCTCATTTGTGATTTATTTGGTTTCTTTCTCTTTTCTTTCTTTTTTTTTTTTTCTTTTAGAAAGAGAAAGAGAGTCAGGGTGAGGGACAGAGGGAGAGAGAGAGAATCTTAAGCAGGTTCCATGCTCAGTGTGGAGCCCAGTGTGGGGCTCATTCTCATGAGTCTGGGATCATGATGTGAGCTGAAATCAAGAGTCGGACACTCAACCAACTGAACCACTGAGGGGGTCCCTCTCTTTTCTTTTTGATAAGTTTGGCTAGATATTTATCAATTTCATTATTATTATTATTATTATTATTATTATTTTAAAACAGCTCCTCATTTCATTGATCTGTTTTATTATTTTTTAATTTGTTTTGTTGTTGTTGATGTATCATTTATTTCTGCTCTAATCTTTGTTATTTACTTCCTTCAGCTTTAGGCTTTGTTTCTTTGTTTTTAACTCCTTTAGGTATAAAGCAGATTTATTATTTATAGTATTATTAACAATGCCAGTGATTGTCAGTGTCATTTTAAGCTAGAGGTCTTTATATGAATACTTATATTATTAAATTTGAAAGAAGTAAAAAATGTTATTCATGTATACTCAAAAATATTTTTTTTTGGAGTGGGTTTTGATTGGAGTTCCGACTACTTAAGCTATACTATGTGGATGTTGTCCTAAGTATTGGTAACTATGTCTGTAGTAGACTATAGTACAGATACTATCAAATGTTTTGGCTTATGAACAAACCTAATACTTTTTGAGGATTTATACATATAAAAGTGGCTGTCAGCCCTTAAAAATGCCATATTATTAATTTGCTTGCCTTTTTAAAAATTGTTTACCCTCCTTTTTTAGCCACCAAAGTCCGTATTTCTATATTTTCTACTGCCCTCTAGGGGTAGACTAGGGAAAATTGGAGTCCTGAACCTCTGAATATGTAGATCACAGGAAAAAATAGAAGAAATTTGAAATTTCTGTATTTGGTGGAGATAAATATGAATTGCTCAGATACATATTTTTGTAAAATATTACAGTATAATTTTTTATCTAGAATTGCTAGCATGCTGTTTTGAGACCCAGTATTTGTTTCAAGTGTGTAAACCACATTAGCCTTGTGCCCGGTAGAGTATTTCGGGCATGGTAGATACTTTATTCAATGAGGAGGTGCTATCAATGGAAGGCTTTAGCATCCATCTCTCCTCTGTGATCTTTCCTCCTTCATCACATACAGTCCCTTAGATGCCTCAAACTCTTTGTTCCTCTTGCTACTAATAAAACTTGCTCTGATAGCTCCTTTTCAGAAATAAATGATAGTGAAGAATGAAAAATATTACTTCATCTAATTCTACCTTGGGGGACAAATAAACACGCCTGTACTAGTAATAATGTATTTGTCTTCAATCATTTGTGCGTTTCTTCATCTTTGTGCTCTCCTCTGGGGTTCCAGATATTAGAATTAGTCACATTATATTTGCACAGAATATTTTCATTTGTTAACTTAAGAAGCTTCAGGAGATCTTTTACCCTTTTTTTTTTTAACATTGCACTTTTATTAGTGTTAGTGAGAATTTATCTTTTAGAAATAGAGGATAAAATGAAATTTTAGTCACATATCAATAAGTTGAATACTTTAATTCTTGACTGAAGAAAAGTTTTCCGAAATACCTTAATTTATGAATACATACAAGAAATGCACATGGGTTAAGGAGAGTTTTGAATTGATGATTTTTTTAGACTATAAGTTAACTGAGGCTAACTAGACTTGCTAATTAGTTGACTATGTTGTTTTTCAATAGAGAATTGTAATATTATTTCAAACTTATTATTAATATTATTATCATTATTGTTTTCCTGTGAGCATTACAAAACCCACCCCAATGGGGAGCTGGATGGTTTCAATAGCTAATGACTGAACTTTTCACCTCAGACTTCGGTTCACATTAAGCTGCGATTTTAAGTGATTGACAGCCATTTTATAGTAACCTGAAATGAATTGGGGGTCAAAATCATCCACATGATGGAGAGAAAATGCCCCCATTAGAAAAAAATAAAGACAGACGTAAACTAACCAGTGTAGTTGAAACTAATTGGCCTCCTTATTGGCAAAGGATTGAACAGGCACAGGGACTGAATTAATCTCTTGAATTTGGTGGCAGATCCTTGCAGGTTGAAATTGTGAATTGGCAGGTTAACATAAGGGGAGGCTATATCCCTCTCACATGTGATACTTCTGTTCTGTGAATTTCCATTTTGTGGAGCTGTCAATCTGAGGCTTTTGTGAGCATTAAACTTTCTTTAGAAATAGCACGACCAAAAAAAAAAAAAAAAAGGAATGACCCCCACCTCCTAAACTACCACATAAATCAGCTTGATTAGTAATCTCCATTAAGAGACATTGAGTTTTGAATAGGCTGGGTATTGTAGGTCCAGAATGAAGGACTTGGCAGGGCCAAATAGGGAAGTTTGAACAACATCTGCCCTACTCCTTCCTAGCACTTCTCCAAGTTTTAAGCCTATTCACAGATGACCCAAATTATAAAAGTGCAAATTGTAGTTCTCCACAAGCAGTTCTTCAAATAACATCAAAAGGTGAATATATATAGTATTAGTATTTATTAAAGGCATAGAAATCCCACAACCTATATTAAGAAGGAAGCTAACAGTAACAGACCTTTATATATGGGTCTATTAATACTAGCTTTCTATTAGCATTCTTCTTTTCCTTAACAAGTGAAGTTTGATCTTGAATTTTTATTCAAAGCTCTGTGAACCAAAGCCACAGATGGGGTATTGCTGTGTCATTTCCATGGCCTTATACAGAATGTATGCAGCTGTCCCATACTCCCTTAATAGACCTTCAGCTTTTCAATACATCTTCCACTGATGGCGTTTCTGTGGATAAACATCATTTCAGAATGAAACGTGCCAGATGTCCTGCAGTGCACTTAGGTACAACAAGGCACTTTTAAAAAAAACCGCGCCTATATTATTTACTCATTTAGAGGGATGTGACTTCTGGGATATACACTGGAAATCCAAAATTTCCTGAATGAGAGAGGAAATATTATAAACAGGTTCCAACTCACTTGCACCTTAGAATTCCCCCACACACATTTTTTTTTTTCAGACCATAAAGAAATCAGTATTTTATATCCAGGTTTCTCATAATTTCTCCCTGTAGGAGGCATAACTCAATCAAAACCTCTGGTTACTACTGAATAGAAATAGTCTTTTTTATTGAGGTTAAAAATTGCTAGATCAGGGATTTGGAATATAGATATTTTTATTTTTCCTTTAGTATAACTAATTTTAAGAATCATTCTTCCAAACATACTTGAGTTTTATATTCCCACCACAAAGCAAATATTATTTTCAGTTTTTTGTTTCTGTTAAGGGATTAGAATTGGTGATCTAAATGAAAATAAAATACTGGTGGGAAGCGGTTATCCACGATCATTCCAATACCAGCATTTGATTCTATCATATCAAGTGCAACTATACTACATGCTCAAACGCTTGACTGACTTTTTACTTGTGTTATTTTATTTTGTTTTGCATATATACCACTCTCTTTGAAGATTTTAAAATCCTTGACTATAAGGATCATATCTCCAACATGAGAGATATATAGTATTAGTATTTATTAAAGGCCAACCAAAATATTTTATGTTAAGAAGAAAGGGAACAGTGACAGACCTTTGTATATGAGCCCATTAATACTAGCTTTCTTTTAGCATTCTGAGCACAATGGGAGGGAGATCTTAGTCAGTGCCTGTTGAGTTGATGACTACATTTATGTCAAAGTGCAACAAGGAGATAATGTGTTACATTTTACTATGAGATATTTTGGTTTCACTTAAAAGTGCTTATAGATTATGGCGTAGAATTTAAAAGACTATAGATTTTGCTTAACTTAATTGTGATGTTGCAAATTGTGGTAGCTTTATTATTCTTCAAGATGTTTTGCATGCATTGTCTCATTTTTTTAAGTGGTTTTTACAGGCAGACCAAGCAATAGCTAACAGAGCTGACACATAGACCTTTAGGTAGCCCACTGCTTAAGGACATTGCACTAGGCAATATTTTGAAGTTTCTTATGACTCCTAGGAATCATTTAAAAGAGGAATGTTCTTCAGTATTACACAAACTAATTATTGATGAAGTAGTTATCCTAAGCAAAAAATTAAAAAAAAATAAAGGAAAATGTCACTTGAGGAACATTGGCAATTATTTAAAATCCCACTCTGTGTTTAATTCAAAAGGTGTGTTTTTTGAGGCTGTGTTCTTTTTTGTGTGTGCATCCTAAGAAAACTAGCTGAGACTTTTAATGATTTTTAAAATCATTGAATAATTTTGTATATTTTCAATTCACATTCTCCTAACAGGAATACTCTTCTTAACACAAAATATATTGCTTTTACCAAAAGGAGACATGTTTATAGTTTATCTTGCCAGCAAGTTTTAAAGCAAATATAGATCAATGCTTTAGCTCTGCCTCTGATGGCTGTGTGGTTAATTTTTCTGTCCCATGGTGCGTAGCTCTCTCTCTTTTGGTGCTGCTGTATGTTTGCAGCCATGCTGTCAACATCCACCAGAGAGCAGAGCAGCTCCAACACCCACATCTTTCACGCTAGAAATAGATGGAGACAGTAACACAGTCAGATCCGTGGCCAAACAACGTGGATTGCAGTTCATTTCAAAGGTCAGCGCATATTTAAGCTTGCTTCATTACTGCCACCTTTATGCCTGAGATTTTCATTTAAAAAAAAATCAGTTTACCTAGGTTCCTTTAGAGACAGAAAAATGAAAGTGCTGAGTCCTATTTTCATTTGGGGATATCAAGCTTTTTATCAAATTATAGAGGTGGCGTTTCAGAATATTTCATATCTGATCAAGAGGAAAATCCAAAAATAATTTTCTTTTTATTCAGGAGTCTTTCAGGCAGGAGGACTGCTTTATTTTTTTACTTAATATTGTGCTCAAGTCAATCATTTTGAATTCAGAGAGAAAATAAACATTTAAAAGCAATCCATAATAAAAAATTTGGTGAGTTCAACATTTTTATTTACATTTCCTAATGAAAACACAATTCATACTCTTTTGATATGTTTTTACCCATCACCAAGTAAAATAAGTTAATATATACTTTAATTTTTTTATATTAAAAATGGTGAACAAGTGAGTAATCATAAAACATTTACTTTTTAGTTAAAAAGAAGTAAATTACTTGCCTTTCAAGAATAAAGCAAGGATGGCTTATCTTATATTTAATTAAACTTGTACTCTTCCTAATTGCTTTAAATGCCTAGTATACATAGGAAGAATAGGATTTGGCATATATATTAGGAATATTAATATGGCCAGTGCATATTTGTGGATTCCAAATGGGTTTTGTTACATATCCTTTTTAAAAAGACTAATAATTTAATTAAAACAGTTAATTTTGGGAAGGAGTTTTATATACTTATTCTCTTTGAGAAAAAATAGAGCTCTAGAAAATAAAAGCAAATCATTCTGAGATATGACATTTAAGCCACAGAGAAAATAGACTTTCAAAATAGTGTTTTTACAAAACCCTTTGACATCAAAATGTGGGGAAAAATGTCATCAATCATTGTGTTAATTGTTTGGAATTAAACTGCCTATAAGTAAGTGTAAAACATGATTAACTTAACATATGTAGTGAAAAGTTTTTCAAACTTATATATTATGACCATTTTCGGTCATGGAAATTTATACTTGTGACACATTGGAGGAACTTAATTATGGAAATATCTTAAGAGTTTAAAAGGAGTATCTTAAGACTGAAGGCTTTCTAAAAGAAATACATACTCAGATTATATAGCTGTAAATATATATGTATATATTTTACATATCTTATATATGTAAAAAAATATATATAATTTGGTGGTAATTTTAACTAGGTTATTTTAATTTTGGCATTCATATATTTCTGAAATGAATATTTAAAATACATTATAACTGTGACTGAAAGAGGAAAAACATCTATATTTTAAGTATAATTTTAGGCTTATAAATAGACCTTATAAAAACATTTTGACTATTTCATTTCTTTATAAGCATCATTAATATTTATAACTTATTTTAAAATAATTAAGAAATAAATATAGCTAAAAATCCAATCATCTGTTGTGTTCAGACCTGGGCCACTTAACTCAATTCTGTAGTTTGGAATTGTTGCTTTTTCTTCTGTTTTCAGGAGTAATGTCCTATAGAAAGTGTATGAATGGGATCCAGAAAATACAATAATACAATAATAGGGCCTTAAGATAAAAAGAAATGTAAAAAGTGAGAAAACTGGGAGAAATAGGACCTCTAGTCCCTTAGGCCATCCACATGCATCTTCCAATCCCTAAGATAGGATGAACCCATATTTCTTCTCTCTGTTTCTGAAGTTAGATGGTGATGGTTTTACTTGTTAGGAAGTATAATATGACTGAAGTACGGTTTCTTTAGTTTTTTCTCAAATGCTACTTAAAACAACAAAAAAGAATATTAGGTATCTATTGGAGAGCATATTCATATTGTAAAGGAAGAAAAAAAGTTATTGCTTTCCTGATTATTTGCCTAGCAGTACACTATTTCATTTAACTTCAGCATCACCTGGGAGCTGGGTGGTGGTAGGCCCATTTTGCAGATAAGAAACTTACACATTTAGGAGTTTGGTGATTAACTCTTACCCAGCCAGGGCTCTGTCCCAGATCATCTGACTCAAAATTCCATTTTTCCTCTTTGCTATATTGCAAATTCTGGACTAAGGCAAGGATCCTTTCCTTTAAGGTTTAGAGATACATGCATTTGGATTGCCAGCAGATAAAATTTAGGAAGGGCCATGATTCTTATTCTTATTTTTCAGTTTGTGGCTTAATTCTGTAGTCAGTTATCTGAACTAAAATACACCCCCCCCAACTTAGACAGATTTGCTAATTATCAGGTATTTATCTAACACCATCATTACTAACACAGAATACTTAAACTTATTTTAGCATACGTTTCTGGTATATTGGTTGTAAACATGAGGGCTTTTACACATGAAAAAATAACACATTGCCATTTTGGAATAAATAAGGACAGACAATTGTATGTGATATTTAAGACTGATTTTTAAATATGTCATGAGAGTTTTAAGGGTAGAAATATAATTTAGATGGGCCCTTTTTAAAAAAAAATCTGAGTTTAAAAAGTTTAATACATACAAATGATATACAATTACCTTACTGTTACTTTTTCAGTCTTTTTTCAAAGACTCTAGGCTCAAATACCAGGGGCTAAGAAAGTCAGATAAGCCAATTTTTCCATTCTTCATTATGGTTTCTACCTCCCTGCTCCCCAAATTTATCATGGCCCTGATTTGAAACGATGAATTCAAAAGCAGTTTTTCAAAAAGTCGTTTTCTTTTGTACAAATGAGAAATCAGTTTCCAATGATGGTTTACTGATAGAAGTGATCTTTCAGCCTTTTCTTAGAGTTTGAGTTAGGTTTACATGTAGAGATAAGTGACCTTTGGCCTTTCTTTAGAATTCAAGTTACTATTTTTTGAAAGCCTAACAGCACTTACGCAAACTCTGCGTTTGCTGTAATACAGCAACCAAAGGATACTTTAACTGCTGCCGTGATGGCTTCTTTTTATTATGTGCATTTGCTTATTAATATGAAGGTGCTTCACAGCAGAGTGGGAAAATTTAAACTAATTCTCCAAAAGGCCATTTATGTGATTGTGTTAAAATATGTATTTTTCCCCCTAAGTGATCTGCAAACCTGCTATTCTTCTATCCTCAGAAGTTTAAAAATAAACCTCCTAGACATCAAGCGGAATAAGTATTTAATACATAAATAAAGATGAATGGAATTTTTCCTTACAATATGGTCATTGTCTTTCACTGGGTTCTAAGGATGTTAGTATTAAAGTTCTTACAACTAAACCGCCTTTTAAACTCCATGATAAGAAACTAGAGCATTCTGTGGAAAGCTCTCAAGGAACTGGCACACTGAGAGATTTTTTAAAACTTGTGTTTTTTTGTTGGAAGTTGTGCATATTAAAGAGCTTGCATTTTACAGTGTAAGTATTAGAAGGCATATTTTGAAAAGAGCTAGAATGTGTTTAAAGACATTTATTTATATTTTCTGAGTTGACTCTATCTGAATTTTTAATTAGATGCAAAAGCAGAATCTGACATATCATTGTTAGGTCAGAGAACAACAGTCCTTTGCAAACATTCAGGTGAAAAATTTGGTAACATCAAATTGTTCTCGTATTCTTAAAATTTAAGCTGAAAACGAAGGTCCAGTGTTCAGAGGCTTCAGGAGTTTTACTCAAAAAAGCTACTAGGAAAAGAAAATAATATATTTTTAAGGAGGAACATGAGAATGTGTTGGCTCTATTTTAATTTTGTTTTCAGTGATTTAGACTTCTATTATATTTCTATAGAATTAATACTGATCATTTCAGTGTTTGTTTCTCAGAGTTCCTATTTTAAGATAAAAAGTGCATCTATGTAAAATCACAAATACTGCACAGTTTATATATCTTGTTTTTTAGTATTCATTCGAAAGTGGTATTGTTTTCAGCTAGATATCCCTATGTTGCTGTTTGTACACTTAGAATTGTAGATGATATATTTTAATTCATTTCCTTAATATATCCCCTGATATTTTAATATAGGAGCTTGTATATTGTGTTCCAAATTTATTTTATGATGTCAGCTTCACACTTTATAGTACATTATTAATCTAGTGGGCTAAAAATCTAAGTCTATGAAGCTTCAAAGACATTCTAAAAAAACAAAATACTGTTAACTAGAAGCATGATTCTAGTAAGGAAATTTTCTGAGTTGTTTGTGGTTCATATAAATATATTTTGAGAGAAGTTCTTATACTAAAGTTCAAGGTCCTGATATTTACATAGTTCCTTTACATAGTGCACCACGTTTATTTTTTAAGGAAATGAAGGGAATTTAAATTAAAATTTTAGACCATGAATGTAAAATTGCTGGATATTTGCACATAGTACAGGTTTGGGGGGAGATTTTTTAAAGTTATCCATATGGCAGCAGAACTTTTAATAAACAATAGTTCTAACACAGAATCTTTATGGAAACAGAAAATGGGATTTATGAGATGACATTTTGAGTATATAAAGAAAAATGAAATAAGATTAGCTTTATTTTCCTATTTCCCCCCAGCCTTGCGAAGGTTTAGTGGCTGAATTACCACTTATAATTTGTTTTTTCATTCCATGCATGCATTTCATTAACCTATTCCTGGCTCTGCAGCCAGCCTGCAGAGAAAAATTCAGCAGAAGGATTTCTGAGCAGATTGGCCACAACACGCTATAGGACATGCTTCAGAATCCAAGGACAATTTGATAACTTTTACTGTGCTTTATAATAATAATGTGAAAAGTTTAATTTTGTTTAAGTGATAATTTAGAATTAATGTTCTTTAAAGTTATTTAATAATATTTAAGAAAAACTTCAATAGGTATCTTCAGACACTCAGCATTTAGCGAATAGTTCACTGAAATTATTCTGACTGCTTCAAACCTGCTTTAGGATTAAATAGATTAGTATTGAAGTTCAGTTCTGGGATTTTGCCACTTATTCAAAGAACTATTGGAATAATAGCAAAAGTTTTTCTAATATAATTGATTTGTCTCTGAAATAGTTATGAGATTCATGCAATAGAGACTGGGAGGTATTACAAACAGATGCAATTCAATTGTATAATTTGAATATAACCAAATGCCCCTTTCATTCTTTTTCTTTGTTTCCTTTTATTTTCTTCTTTTTTATATTTATGAGAAAGCTCAATTAGGTATGTTAATCCAATGGCACAAATGGGCATACATTATTAAAATTGGTGTTGAAATGCATAAAATTATGTTTCATGTCAGTTACCTTTAAAATTATATTTTGCTTGGACTTTAATTTTATAAATTTGTATTCCCTAAAAGAGAATGCTCAGAATGGCTCAGAATGCCCCAGGTGACAGGATGAGATGAATCTGGGACTTAAAAATTACAGTGACTCTGAAAAGAAAAATTAAAAAAAAAATTGCAATGTCTATTTATTTTTGAGAGAGACAGAGAAAGAGTACGAGTGGGGGAGGGGCAGAGACAGATCTGAGCTGTCAGCATAGAGCCTGACGCAGGGTTCGAACTCCAGAGGGAAGCAGTGAGATCATGACCTGATCTGAAGTCGGATGCTTAATTGACTGAGCCACCCAGGAACCCCTGAAAAGAAAAATTTTAAACTTTGAAGGCACTTCAGTTTACTTTTCTGTTCAAAAATTCCTTAATCCTCCCTAAAAATCCAGCATTTTCTGATACTCTTTTGTAGCTTATTATCTGCTTTAGCTAATGATTGTACCCTCACTACCTCTCTGCAAACAGCAGCCTCCTCTTATGTTCTTGATTATTTTGAGCTCAAATCTGCCCTACAATAATTTCTATTTGCTGGTTGTCTTTTGTGGAGAAAGGCTGCCAGAATGCCACTCATTCTCTATATAAAAGACCATTAAAATTCACTATTGCTCCATTTCTCAGCTCTATTTTATAGCAAAACTGAAAAGAGTCAGTTCAATTCGAAAAATATTTATGGAGCATCTGGCACTATATCAGGCTCTTAGAATATAAGCAATCAAACAAAGACAACAAAACAAAGATCTCTACCTTAAGGAATATTCTATTCTAGTTGGGATAAGAAAACAAAAATCAGTAAATATACTAAATGACTTAGAGACACCATTGGCTCTACTTGCTCTCCTCCTCCCTGCCCCCAGCCCTGCTTTTTCCATCCCCATCAGGCTTTTGTCCCTGCCATTCTTCTGAACCATTCCTAATTAGAAAACTGGTATCTTTCTTTCTTCTTCATTCTCAACCTTCATTGTTTTTTATTTTCTCAGCTGTATCTGACACAACAGATCTCTTCTTCCCTCCTTTTTGAAATAATTTTGTGATTTTCAAGATACCACTGGCTTTTAACTCTTTTTCATGATTCACTGGCCACCCTTTCAGTTCTCTTTTGCCAGCCTCTCTCCTTCCAGGTCTATAAGTATCCCAGGCCTCCATCCCCAGGGCCCATTCTTCCATCTTTTTCCCTCTCTACTTTTACTTACTTCCTGAGTGATCTCACAGTTCCATGGCTTTAATGCCTTCTATATTTTGATGTCTTTCAAGCATTCTGTAATTCAAAGGATCTAAGATCCTATTGATTATAAGATGCATCATTATTTCATATACTAAGAACGAAAAAAATGTCAATTTTCATTGTAAGACAACATTGATTCTAACCAATCTTCTAAGATTGTAAGACACACCTCAATTTCAAAGATACTAAAATATGAAAAAAAAAAACCATATCATAGAATCAGTGAAATGTGACATATATCCTTACCTCACCTCTGAGATCCAGACATATATCCAACTGGGTTGTCTGACAAGTGTCTCAAGGTAGCATTTCCTAAATAGAATTCTTGATTTTCACTCATTTCCAAACTTGCTCTTCTAGTGTCCACTTCAAAAATGACACCCGTATTCATCCAGTTGCTTTGCTCAAAAACCCAGAGATAAGCTTGAATCTGGGTTTTCAACCTTGGCACAAATCCTATAATCAGCAAGTCTTTTATCTTCAAATACGTCTCCAAATTGGATCACTTTTTACTACTTCCACTATCACTCTTGTCCAAGAAACCTTTGTCTCCTGCCTGTATTACTGAAATAGCCTCCTAACTGGCCTCCAGAGTTGACTCTTGCTCCTATCCAGTTATATTTCACACACACCAAGCTTGAGTATTTAAAAACAAACATCAAATCACACTACTCCCAACTCAAGAGGAGGCTTCTCTTTATACTCAGGATAATGTTCTAACCTTTCCCTTGGCTTTGCATGTCCATCCTCCTCCTTCCCTCTCTTATTCCCTATCACTCTTCACTGAGTTCAGACATTTCTAGCCACTCAGTTGTTTTTGTTGTTCCTCTAAGGCACCAGGCTCATTTCCCCTCTGTTCCCAGAACATTGGAACATGGTGTAATTTGAAGCCTTGCTGTGTGTCTTCATGATCCATCTCTCTTCTTCCCTCTAAGAGATAACTAATTATTCCCTAGCTTTTATTTATAGTTTTACCATATATATATACCTCTAAAACATATATAATTTTAGCTTTGTTCTTTGTAAAAGGAATTATACTGTATGTGTTCTTATGTGACCTAGTCGTTTCATTTCACATTATGATTTGATATCCATCCATATTGCTGTATATTGCTCTACTTTGTTCATTTTCTCTGCTGTAGAGTATTTCATTGTATGGACAAACCAAATTCCTTTTTCATACATTTAATCATCAATGTATTTTGGGGGGGTATAGATTAACAGTTGTTGCTGTGAACGTTCATATCCATGTTTCAAGAGGCAAGTGTTGAAATATTTCACTGGAAGTGAATGTTGGATCATAAAGAATGCATGTCCTTAACTTTAGTAGGCAATACCAATAATTTTTCAGAGAAGTTGTACCCTCCAGCAGCATATGAAACTACCTATAAATCAACAACCTCATGAAAACTTGATAATGTTAGACTACTACTTTTTTTCCCCAATCTGATGATGTATATAAAATCATATTGCATTATTTTAGTTTAAACTTACTGGATAATTTTTATATCTGTGTATGAAATAACATATATGAATGATACCATTAGTATTTATTTTTCTGTTACATTTGTATTTGTGCCTTTACCAGTTTTTCTGTGGGATTTTAAAATGATTTTAAATTTCTTCAAAGGAAATTTTTCCCCTCAGGCTAGTATTTTGTTGGTTAAATATTCCACATGTACTTCCCATTAATTGTTGCTTAACATTCTACTTTCTTTATGGTAAGTTTTGATGAGTAGTAGTTCTTGATTTTACCATCAAGGATTATCATTTCTTTTATGACTTGTACTTTTTGCATATTGTATAAGAAATTATTCCCTACTCTAAGATTTTATAAATATTTTCCCATATTTTCTTCTAAATAGTTTAAAATTTTGCTTCTTCATTTAAGTATTTAATCCATCTGGAATTTATTTTTGTGTTTAGTGAGTGGTAACAATTAAATTTAATTTCTTTTTCATTTCATATGGAAAACCAACTATTCCAGCACCATTTATTCAAATGATCATCTTGTGAAGCTGACTCTGTCCCAAATCTTCCTTATATGGTGAGACTCGTTCTGGCCTCTTTATTCTGCTCACCATTGGTTAACTTGTCTGTTTCTCTGACAATACAGTGCCTTAATTATTATAGGTTTAAAGTAATTCTTCATACTGGTAAAACAATTTCCCTGACCTTGTTCTTCTCTTTCTGGAATGTTTAGGTTATTCTTGGCTGTTTGATATTCTGTGTAACTTTTAGAATCAGATTATCAAATTCAGTGAATAAATCTATAAAGACTTTCACTGGAATTTTATTGAATCTATGGGTCAATTTTGAGAATCTTAACCATGACCAGCCTCCAATTAAATCCCTGGGCACTGAGTCTTTAATGAGCTTCTCTAGTAGACAACATTTTACAAATTCTGTTATAATTCATTGTTTTGAGAATTAAGCATGCCTTATGTGACTCCATTGGGAGAGGACTCTTGGAAGCTTATACTTGACTTTCTCTGAACTTCTCTTTGCTGATTTTCTTTGTGTTTTTTTTAATGTAATAAATCTTAGCCATGAGTAGGACTATCTGTTGAGTCGTGTGAGTCCTTGAAGTGAACCTTGCACACTCCCCAAATACCTGTTGTATTTTTCCATTAAATATGCTTTCAACTTTTCTATGACTTTATGGTTAGTGTGTCTTTTGAGAAGTGAGTACAGCTAGATTTTGTTTTTGTTTATGGTCCAATCTTAATATTGTGTTTTTATCCAGAGAGTTTGCTAATTATTATTAATAATGACTAATATATTGCAGTTCATTTTGTTTTATGTTATGCATTCATTCTGCTTTATTCTACTTGCCTTTTTGTTTCTCTCTCTCTCTCTCTCTCTCTTTTTGCCTTCCTTTTGAATAACAAAAATTTTTTTTTTCTCATTCCTAATTTCCTCCTTGACTAGTTTGGAAGTGGTAGATTCTATTTCTATTCTTTTAATGATTGTCCTAGTAATATGGATATAGATATTTAATTTAAACCTAAATTTAAACAGTACCTTTGCCTTCTTTATGTAATACCAAAGAAAAATTTACTATTGTTATCCCTCTCTTTATTTATATGAATTTTAATTCCAATATTTTTTGATAATGAGAATTAGGTGTCTTTATTATTGGTTTTGGTAGTCCAAATTTTCTATTTGTCTATATTTGACTGTTATCTGCAGTCATTTTTCTTCTGCTGCCCCATGAATATCCTTTATAATTTCCTTAATGTGGGTTGGTAGATGGTAAAATCTCACATCTTAATTTCTCTAAAAATGTCACTCTTTTGCTTTTGTTTATTTTCAAAGAATTTTTTTTCTGGGCATATGATTCTAAATTGAAGTTTTTTTCTCTAAGCACTTTGAAAATATTAACCTGCTGTTTTCTGGCTTCCACTGTGCTGGTGAGAAGTAAGCTGATAGTCTTTTTAATTTATCTGTCTTTTCTCTTTGGTTGCTTTTAAGATCTTCTCTTTATCTTTGGTGTTCCACACTTTCACTACATCTGTCTGGGTAAGAATTTATTTTTATTTATTTTTCTTAAAATTCAGTAGGCAGGTTAAAAAAATACACTCCTTATTTTAGAATAGTTTTAGATTTATGGGCAAGTTATAAAGGTAGCACAGTGTTCCCATATGCCCTACACTTAGTGTCCCTTATTGTTAACATTTATTACATTAATCAAATCACATTTGTCCCACTATTGAACTAATAGTGATACATTAACTAAACTTCATACTTTATTTCAATTTTCTTTGTTTTTATTTAATGTCCTTTTTCTGTTCCAGGATCCCATCTAGGATAGATACCATAATACATTTAGTTATGTATCCTTAGGCTTTTCTAGACTGTGATAATTTTTCTGACATTTCTTTGTTTTTGATGACCTCAACAGTTTTGAATAGTACTGGATGGGTATTTTGTGGAATGTCTCTCCACTGGAATTTGTCTGATGTTTTTCTTGTGATTAAACTAGGGTTATGGGTTTTTGAGACTATGACCATAAAAGTAAGTATAAAGATTATTTTTATCACACATGTTGAGGGTATGTGCTCCCAACGTGACTTAGCATTGCTAATATTAACATCTATTACCTGGCTGAGGCAATGTTTGTTAGATTTCTCCACTGTAAAGTTACTCCTTTATTGCCCTTTCTATAGTATACTTTTTGGAAGGAAGTTTCTTTCTTTTTTTTTTTTTTTTTTTTCCTGGGGACAATAGGATAGCAGCTCTTTGTGTTCATCATTTTTTACCATAAGAAATAAAACAATAATTAAATGATGGCTTCTTGCCTTTTTTCCTCCCTATCTCTTTACCACCCTAATATCTACCCCAAGAATATTTAGGGAAGTCTCTGAGTTCTTTATTTGCACTTGTTCATGCGTATCCTGATTATGGAACTTGGCATTGGTTTCAGCCCATATTGTTCTGTTTATGAATTGAACAAGGCATGGATCTGAGCAAGACATGAATCCCAGGCTCTGGGGCTTAGAAAAAGAAAGTTATGAAGGCTTTGGAATTGCAGGATAAAATGGGACCATCTTTATACAATTCTGAGGATTTAACTAGTTAGAATTTTAGGATAACGAAGGAAGATATAGGCTTAGTTTAGGGAAGAGATTTGTACTTGGTCTTGGGTTCTGCAGAAGAAATCTCATTCCATTGGTATTTTCAGAAAGTTTTTTGATTACAGAAACTAAATTTTCAATTATCTAATATGGTATTTGGTCATGTAAGTAAGCATATCCCTATAAGATTCCTTGATGGGAAGGTTTTATAGAGGAAGAAGGGAAGAAGGTTAGCTGGTCTATTGACTTTTAGCAGAGACTGGGAGCATTTGTTACATGTTATATATCAGATGTTGTGCTAGGCTCTTTATATTTGTTATTTTATTTTATACTTGAGAAAACCCTGTGAAGTTAAGCATTTTAAAAATCCCTCTTCATAGATGAACAAACAAGGCTCAGATTAAGTAATTTATGTTTAGTCACAAATCTTTTGACTATAAAAACTTGCTCTTTTATAATGCATGCCAACCCCTTATTCCATCGATTATACACAGAATCAGTTCTAGAGGAAATGGGTGCCATGTAGCTCACCAAGGCAGAAGCGTGGACAGAAGAGGAACTGGACTAGTTAATGCAGTTCTCTAAAGTGTTTGGTGAAAATGCTTTAAATCCCTCCACCTCAGCTCAGTAATGGCCTGTAGTCTCTAGGGAATAGAACAAAGATGACCCCATTGCTGAGGATCAGGTAGATTCTGTGAGACTTAGAGCCTGGCAGAAGCAACAGAACAAAAAGTGTGTATAAATATGGACAGAATTCCCAATAAATGGCTGATCAAAGTGGGAAAGAATTAATAGGGGAAGAGATTTGAGGCAGGAAGGATTTGGATGTGTCTAACAAGTGTTTATCAAATGACTCCTTTTCATATGACATTTTGCTTCAGGACAAGTGAAACTAAGATGGTAATGGTACCTTCTCTGCCCTCAAAGCATTTATATTACACAAATTACCTTAATATGGTGGAATGAGAGAAATATCAAATGGAGGAACATGTGATCCTATGGAATCATAGAGCAATTACATGACTGGAGCATTAATGGAAGTCTTAACAAAAGAGAGGACATATAAACAGGCTATTAAAAGATAAGCAAAGTTTTTCAAGTGTCAGAGCAGATGACACATTTTATGAGAAAAAAACATGAGGAACAGCAGAGATGTGAGCCATCTAAGGAGATAAATGAGAAAAATGAGTGAATTCTACTTGGGGAAATGACGCAGACAGGATAAGATAGATACGACTGTTTTTGCCCATTGGGTACTCATTCTGCCTTATGATCACAGAAAAGAAACATATTTTACTCTGGAGAACCACTACTCCCTGTCAGTCCTTTGATTTCAATGTGACTGCTACCTTTCTTTTCTCAAAGTCAAGGGTGAGCATGTGATCCAGGTCTACCAAATTAGCATATTCCTTTCCTGACCATGGTTATTGTTTCAAAGGTGGACATGTGACCTGTCAGTCCAATAAGATTCAGTCCTAGGGTTTTCATGGAATTATTGGAAAAATAAGATCTCTTTCTGCTGAAGTTGCTATGGTGTGAGGATATGCTCCTTAGTATCCAGGAACCACTGTAAATGGAGAGCCTGCCTGAAAATGAAGTACCCAGAGAGAAAATCGGAACCAGTCATCACAGCCAGTGCCCTGAATTTTCAGTTATGTGAGACAGTTGCCATACCCCTCCACTGTTTGTTTGTTTGTTTGTTTTGCTTGAGTTTATCTGAACTGGGTATAAATGGTTCACAAGGAAAACGATCTCTTGGCTAATGTACAAGATTTAGAGGCCTCATCTTGGAAACTGTGAGCAAAGTAGAATAAACAGTTGAATTAATGGAAGCAGTCGGGCCATGTTGAAGCTAGTGAGAAATAAGACTGGAGAAGTATGATAATACAAGTTGGCACAGAGCCAAGGAGAGGATGGATAACAAATAGGAGTCATTCCAGTGTTTTCTGAGCAGTACACTAATGCAGTGAAAATTTTTAATCTTTATTTCTTTGTTAGGAGTAATTTTTTAGTTTTCTTCTTTCTACACTATACTCTGGCATTGACTGTATTTATAGCAGTGCTGGTTTTGTTTTTTATGAGTGTCTTCTGTTGTAGAATCTACCACTTAAGTTGATCAGGACCCCAGATCTCAGATATCGTGCCTCTCTAGAAAAAGACAAGGAGAATTTCCTAGAGATGATACACAGCAAGCACAGTCTCACTAGATACCTCTCACTTGGATTCTATATTTTCCTCTTCCAATACAGAATTAGTATTTCTGTCATGGTAACAAACCCAGTGTGACTTGGGCTATTGTTATATGGGCACTTATCTTCAAACTATCTAAACCCTCTCCCTCTATACCAGATTATAACCTCCTTGGTTGGCAAGTACTAAACATTGTGCATATTTCAGAAGAAATTTTTCACAGTGCCAGTCCATTTTCTTGAATACAATAGGTGGTCAAATGCTTGTAAAGGAAATTTTCTATTAAATAGAACAACTATTACATTTTTATTAAAGCAGGTATTACTATCTAGGCTTAGAGAATGGTTACCTGTTAGAAAATTTGGTTATTCTTTGAACAGTTAAAGAAAGAACTCCTAGAAGAGACTGTTTTGACATTTTGAATGTGCACATATATTTATCCTAAGAATAGGAAATCCTATTGTCTCCACAGGTCACAGAAAAGCCTTGGATGTTTCTGGGAGTATAATTTTCTTCTCTTCATGTCTCCTGTTCATGTCTCCTGTTCTCTTGTTATGCTACACTCAATTTTCTTTTTCAAAAAATTGTTACCTATGTGTAGATACTTCCCTCTACAGGAGGTGGAGCTTAATTCTGCCCCCTTTGCCTTACACACTACACTCTTTCCCCTTGAGAGTGAGCTAGGCTAAGTGACTCATTTCCTAAGACTAGAACAAGGAAAGGGAAGACAGTTAACTTTATTGTGGAGAGCCCTGACAAGCACTGTCTTAACCAAGTGATGAAAATGAACATCAACAGTGATGTCATGTGGATAACAATACCCCTGATGTGATGTGATGTGATGTGATGTGATGTGATGTGATGTGATGTGATGTGATGAGAAGAGTATATACTTCTGTTGTTTCCTTTCCAAACATCTGTAACCCCAATCTAAACATAAGGGAAACCACCACAAAGGCCAGTAGGAGACATTTTAGGATCTTTGTCCAGTAGTGCTCTAGACTGAATATCATGAAAAACAAGGAGAGATTGAGAAACGATTACAGACCAGAAGAGACTGGGGAAGACATAACAACTAAATACAATGTGGTCCCTACATTGGATCCTGGAGCAGAAATAAGGCATTAATGGAAAAACTGGTGAAAGGCAATTAAAGCCTGGAGTTTGATTAGTAATAATGCACCCATGTTAGCTTTTTTGTTTTGACAAATATTTCATAGTAATGTAAGATGTCAACTAATATAAGATGGGGAAAACTGGGTGAAGAGTATATAGGAATTCTGTACTATGTTTGCAACTTTTTCATACGTCTAAAATTATTCCAAAGTGAAAAGTTTATTTAAATATTGTTATGAAATATTTCAGTAATTCACAAAGTTAAGAAGAATGTAATTGACACCATATACTCATAATTCAACTTAAGAAAGAAAAATTAAAAATATAGTTAAAGTCTTCTATGTATGCCTCCATAATCCTGATATCTTTTTCTTGATTCCGTTCTAAATTTGTCTATTCTAAATTTGTCTTAATCATGTCTGTGCAGATCTTTATTTTTTTCTATGTACATATGAATCTATAGACTATATTTAATATTATGTTATATATTTTAAACTTTAATGATATCATGTTGTATGCATATTCTTTTAGGCTTGCTTTATTCACCCCGTAATATGGTTTTGAATTTCACCTATAAGATTAATGAAGCTTGCTCCAATTATTCATTCAACAATCGTGTATTGTGTTTCAATTACATGCCAGGTAGAGTACTAGGTGCTAGGGATTCAGCAGTGAATCAAATATTCTGGCACTGTGCCCAAAGATGGATATATAGAAAGTGTTATTGAAGGGCAACAGTCAGATTAGGGAGTTATCACACAATGAGACTGTGGTATTGATATTTGTTTCTAAATTCAGTGTTGTCTATGAATGCTGCCTGTGTTAGAGATTATATCATGATGCCCAGACATGTTTTGTTTGGTCAATTCAATGCCTTTTAAAATTCTGCCTTAGTCTCAATAGCATTTAAAAATTAAGAGATTTCTCATAGTGATTTGGATTTGCACCGTTTCCTGAAAAATCTGGCCCCACGGGGCTGATTCCCACATGGTTACCACTGGGAGGAGCAGGGGAGCTGCTGCTCTCCAGGTCTTCACAGCCCACTTTGCTCTTTACATAACTGCCCTACTTCTCACAGAGCTAGGGAGGCTTGTGAGGTTTGAGCCTTACAATAGGTATTTGTGTGTCCCTCATTATCCACATATAGTCTCTTAAATGTTATCACTCACAGCGTCGATACGGGAGAGTGAAAAGATAGATGTGTATGTAACTACACAATGCTTGAGATTTTCAACCTTGTATGTGCTTTGGCAGTCTTTTTTTCACATCCCTCAAAAAGAGGGATCTCATTTTTTATAGACACACAATCCTTTTTTTTTCTACAAGTTGGTGCAGTTTTCTAAATTTCGTGCTGTTACAGCAGTTTATTCCACTGTTTCTTGAGGGCCTAGTACGTACAGAACACGGTTCTAAGTGCTGAAGTGATTCAGAGAAATATATAGCTAGTCCCTGCCTTCAATGATCTTGTTAGGATAGTAAAACACCTCAACATTTAACTTTGTAATTCAACATATTTATTGAATACCTGCTGTGAGCTAGGAATATGGAAAGGAAAGTTGTATACGCAAAGAGAACAATATGGGTAGATAAGACATGATTCTTGACCTCAGGTACTTTATTCTCATCTAGGCCAGTGGTCCTCAGAGTTGCATGTGTGGACTTGGAGATTCCTGAGTTCTCACACACAAGATCCAAGTTAGTGATTTTGGAAAGGTCTGGGCATATCTATTTTTTTTTAATTATTTTATTTTATTTTTAAAAATTTGTTTAGTATAATTTATTGTCAAATTGGCTGACAAACAGCATGTAAAGTGTGCTGTTGGTTTTTGGGGTAGATTCCTGTGGTTCATCGCTTACATACAACACACAGTGCTCATCCCAACAAGTGCCCTCCTCAGTGGGCATCTCCATTTTTAACAATTGTCTCAGACAGAGGCAGATTCACTGTGAAGCTAACAGGGCTTAATTGACAGAGCTTCTCACTTCAGTGGCCCTTAGAATTTTGGAATTTGCTAGATGTTATAGAGTATTCTAAGTGGAGTGGGGAGCCAGGTTTTTACCAGGAACTATTTTTATACAAGCACTGTGGGTGAATTTCCCGAAGTGGCCCTTGTGGTGATTTCTTGTGCTAAATGTTCACATTTGTTTCTAACTTTGATTCCTAATCTTTTGTTTGTTTTTCTAAAATGAGTTCACCAAACTATATAGGCTTCAACTGCTAGCTTCCGGGGATTCTGATACATGTGGTCCCTGAACCACTTTTGAGAAATGCTGATTCAGGGTTTATGGAATAGAGTGGGAGATAGAATATCAATAACTACATGTGATGCCTGTGAGACACTATAAGGATTGTCCTTATAGAGTTAAAGATAATACTAGAGGTGAACATGGAAGTAAAATTTAATTTTGACTGGGAATTTTAGGCTTTATGCCTATCAAATATGTGACCACTTGATGCCAGCCTGCCATGCAGTGGCAGTTTGGATAATTTCACTCATTTGCTAAATATAGTCATTCCACAGGGATGTGTTAGAGGAGTGTCTAATTATGGGTATCTATTTTTTAAAAATTATTTGAATATTGTTAAATTGATGGGAATGTTCCTTTATAGTCCACCCCCCAATTATTCTGCCTTTGTTCTCAGCATCTGTAGTTTTTCATAGTTGAGTTTGCTGTTTTCCATACTACTCCCACCTCTCCCCTCCCACCTGCAAGCTCAGTCTCTCCCCCTTTCAGAGGCAGTCCTTACAGAGGCAGAAAATATTTGAATAGTCTCAGCTCTTCACTCTACAGTATAAATTAGTCTTTCAGTTAAAACCATAGGCAGGAGTTGGCGGGGGGGTCACCTAGGATTGCTTAGTTCTACATCTTAGTCATTTCTCAAGATTTTGCCAAAGTAGATCTGGGGTCCAGAAGTTATATTTGCATGTGTTATACCTCTATCCCTCTCACTCAGAAAAACCTCACCCTGAGTTCTGGCACACCATAGTCTATGATTTGGCTTAGTCCAAACTGAACTTCCTGGAGTTACAATTCCTACTGATTGTCAGCTTATGACTAGTGATGAACAAGATTTGCTAACAATCAGGCTGTGGATAATATGAAGTGATTTTCTAAAGTAGTATAGAAACATTTGGCCATGCTCCCTCTTCTTTTTATTTGCTGATAATAACCATAGTGCAACTCTTAAAAGCAGTAAGTCTCATCAAGATCATGCTAAAAACAGAGCTGAAGGAGTAATCCCTCATTCTCTTCAAGGTAAATAGGTACCATGATTTCTAGTTATTGTTGTATAATAACCTATTAAAACTAGCGAAGATTGGGGTAAGAATGAATGAATGATTGGATGAATTGGGAGTCCTGATAACTACTTATTATTTAGCATTGTTTGAGCACCTTTTGCATGCTAGGCATTTAATGAATGCTTTACATATGTTATCTTAATCTTTTATGTAGGTATTAGCAAATTCATGTATGTGACAAAACTGAGATTTGATGAGAGTGCATATCTCACCCAAAGCCGCAGCAATAAAGAGAGCTGAAATTTGAACTCAGATCTTAGGGACTACAAATTCATTGTCTTTTAGAAATCAATGGTTATTTGTCTTATGACATTTGAGATATACTCCTCATGGGTCTGTATGGTTTATATCTATGCACAATTTCTATGCAAATTTCCAAATTGATAAAGAATTAGAATTAATCTGGACCTGTGTAACTGAGGAAAAAGGATCTTCAGCTGTGAGTGCCTTCTAGAATCGTAGGAGATTGGGTGGATATTTGAGAGGACCCAGGTAAAGGCAACAGGATTTCATCATAGATGTGCAAATCTTTAAGGATGTTTTACTCTTGACCAGGAAGAAGAAAGTTTAGTACGAATCCTAGTAGACACATGGTACCATTATTTCTACTAACTATGCTGACTTTAAGTTATCATGACCATATTTGGACTCATCCTAATTCATGTAGTAAAATAACAGAGTAGCCAGCGATACCACTTCCTAGGATTATTACAGAGCATTTGGTTAGTTAACTCCTTAAATGGTAGCCCTGTTAATTCTTTGCCTTTTCTGCGTTTGGTAAAAGGATCATCATCACATCACTTGACTTATCTGCTAAAACGTCCCAGCACAATCACCTCATGAGATGTTGGGGCTACTGCAATATAAATGCCCAAAGAGCCATAAACTTTGTCTCCTCATTGATACTCTTAAGGTGGAGTTGTCTACTGTGATGATTATAGCATGGCAGCTGCAGGGGAAGGCAATAGATTCATTTCTGGCAGAAAGGAAATGTCATCAAAGACAAGAGATCTTTGGAAACAGTGCTACTGGCTGTACTTTTAAAGCTGTATAACCTGGGAGTATAGATTCTCACAGCATAATAGTGCTGGTTCTATCCAGTAGCTATGCCTGTGGACCCAGATCATACTTCTCTGTCGGTAACTATTTCTCTTATCTCACAGACCTCTGGTGTGCCATAACTGGCAATGGGTCTGTCTTTTTTTCCACTCACCCTTTGAAAGAACGTATTTTATTTTTCTTTGTATAGCATAAGATAACTCCACTAAATCGCAGTTGTCTTTAAGCCTGCCAAGCCAGATAATGTTTGGCTTATTTTTCTAGCCCTTTTTCCTGGAGGGAAAAAATAGTGAAATCTCAGGAAAGGTTACTGAGGTATGCTATATGTTTCTTAACAGTGCTGCTGCCTCTGGAGAAACAAAACGAATACTATCCAAGGCCAAATGTCCTTTGAGAATGTGGATGTGTATCATTCCTTTCTAGACTGCTGGATAACTATGTTCAATTTTTTATTTTCTGTTTGGAATTTGAAAAGGCAATATTTACCTGTCAAAGGCTTTGAAATCCCTTGGTTTCAAACTAGAGAGGATTCATGGGTGCCCTGGGGGGTAGGGATTTCAACTTCCTTTTCTCAGGGTCCTGCACAGTGCCTGGTATGTAGTAGGCTTCGTGGGGGTGAATCACACTGGAAGGCATCTAGTGTGTTTCATGGTCCCTTCTGTATGCCAATAGACACTTCCTTTTGATACTGAATGAGATTTGCATCAAGGCATATGCACATTTATATTTACCCTTCTTTCAGGGACAGTGCAGCTCCAAGTGCCCTCTGCACGTGTGATTAAATATTAATTAGGCTTCTAATATGAGCAAGTGAGTTCACAGGCCCAAGTGTCACATGAATAATTTATGAGGCACCCGAAGGCTCAGCCTAGAAAGCTGATTGGCCACCTTGGATTTGTATAATTACAAAGTTTCATTATTAACAGTGGAAGTGGTGGAGAGATTTGCCTAGCTTGAGGGACTTTGAAAGCATAAGCTGTCTCATTAGGGTAAAAGGGAATAAGGCAAAATATGCAAACTTGTTAGCAGAAAAGAATGGGGGGGATGAGATTTAAACTGAGCCTTCAAACATAACTATGTCTGTGTTCATTTAAAACTATATAGTAAAATTGGTATTCTGATTGATAAGCATGTTTGCTTTAAATTTTTAGTCTATTTAGCAATGCTTCAAAGCTTTTGTTTTAAATTGAAGGCCAAAATCTTTAATATTTTACTAAAAAAGCCACAGGTAGCCTAATGGGCCCTGTGGAGTGAGGTTTGGAGGTAAAAGGATGAAGACAGTCCAGGGCTCTTGCTGGAATGTGTGTTGTGCATGCAATTAAATCTCAAGGTCAAACAATTTACAGACAATTACTTTTCTAACATCTCCAGAAATGCCTGCTTACACGTCTTTAATTTTAAATGATACTGATATTCCAATTCTCCCCAAAGGTTAATGCTGACTAAATCCAGCTGTGACCTGACACGATGCGACAGCACAGTGCCTAATTATCCTCTGGATAGTCATTTACTTGAAACCATTAAAGGAATAGGCTGAGAGGAAGATTTAGGACCCTGAAAAAATGTTAGCCTGACTTCTTTCTTCTTGAAGATGGGATGGGCTGAAAAATAAAAATAAAATCCTGCTAAATGTTAGCCATTTGCTTTGATGGCAGAAAATTGTTCATCCCACTCTGTTTTTTTACAGGTTAAATTGCTAACTAGTTCATTTTATCCATTGCCTACGGCTGGCGCTAAATGTCAGTGACAAATTTTGTACTTGTCTTGAAGAATGAATTAAGTTATGCACAAAAGCTATAGTGCTCTTTTAAGATGAGTGAATTGCAGAAGGAAAAAAGTTGCTCTTTTGAAAAAGGATTATTTTGATTAAAGGCCTTTTCTATTGTAGCTGAAGACAGGTAGTGGTTTAAGATAATTCCAACAGTTACCTCCCACAGAGGCTGCAGTCCTTTACCAGAAATTTCTTTAAGAGCACTTGTGTCAGATTATATACTATGATTATTATCATGGAGACCATTAGTGACAGTAAAAGAAATTACTAAAAAAATTAAAAAAACACCTAGTTTTTATTAACTAGAATAAAAATACTGGTTTTCTGTTGTGGGATCAGCATTCCATCACTGTTACATAAACCTTTCACAGTGAGTTACAGTGGAAATGAAAGAGGGACACCTATGCTTGCCAAAATGTTACAAAAATGAAACCCTAGATCCTTCAGTAACATACAATAGGGTAATATGACAGCAGCTGGTAGAGACTTTTGTCCCTCTTGTTTTTAGTTATGTGGCACTTTTTTGACTCATCATCTCTCAGTAAAACTAGCTAGCAGAAATTACTGATGTTCCATTGTAGACTGGTTTATTATAATTAACTTACATAAAAGGAGATTTTCATCAGTCCTTTTTCTGGTTTTCATTTTTTTTACAAGGAATACTTTTGCTTATTTAATACACAGTTTATAGTAGTAATTTATCATAGTCCTGAATTATTCTAGCTAAATTTTAGCACTCTTGATAAAAAAAAATGAATAAAATACAGTGTTAGTATGAACAAAGCAAAGTTTTGGACACTTGAAAGGGATATTTCACCTTCAGTTCAAACTGATGGGCATTTGTTTGGGTGGTGATCAGATTTACTAGAATGAACTTCAAGATTGTAACTATGGTTAATTTATAATTTCTATTCTGCTAGTCCAAAATGTTTACTTGAAGGAACAAAAATATATTGATGGCGTCTTGATGAAGTAGTAAGAATACAAGGTCTTTTAGTTAGAATTGTCATTTCATCATTAGGGACAAGTATAATCATGCTTTATTGTAACATACCATGCTAGTGTACTGTGAAAATATTACAGGGAATTTGATTTTAAAGGAAACTGTAGTGATTAGTTTTAAAACCTTAGTTAAATAATTACTTACTTGGGATCAGCTCTTTTAAATTGCATTTAAATTAATGAAATGAGTTGTCAAATCAGCTCTTACTGAAGTGATAGATAAATATAGGTGTTTGAACTTCTGTTAAGACCCAGTATTCAGCCTTGGTAAGAAATGGCTTTTATGACCGAATGGTTTTCTCCTTTACTCTCCAACCCCCCCCCCCCATTCTGTAACCACTGTGATCCTGTTCTATAATTATGAATGATGTGAATGGCCTCTCAGTTGGAGTTGTCATTATTTTCATCCTTCCCAGCAAGAGTTTCATTCTGATGATGTAGAGCAAGATTCTGAGGAAATAGCCCAGGCCTCAGGATTAGGGGAAAGAACTTTCCCAGAATGTTGTTTAGGATAATTCACTTTATCTTAAAGAAAAATTGTGTGTCTGTGTGTGGTGTGGCCTGGTGTGTGTATGTGGGGGTTGGGAGGAAAGTGCCAGCTGAAATGAAATAATTTTATCCAAAAAAGCTGATTCTTATATGCCTTCCTGGGTGTGGGCTCAACCATCTCTTTGACTAATTCTGCAGTTGGCAGATGGTCTCGCTATCAGCAGGGAATGTATACGTGTGTTTTCAAGACTGAAGCCTCAGGAACTTGGGCACTACCTAATGGAGGTCAGGTGGCACATGCCCCTCTTTGGATTAGAGTGCACTAGCGTAGTGTTGATTTCACCTGGTTTCCTTCTCTCCTTTTAAAAAAAATTTTATTGTTCATATGGTTGTCACATTAACCTTATAGGCTTAAATAAGATGTTATTTAGTTTTTAATAAATGACTGTTAAAGAGTTTTACACCTGTAAAGTACTTCAAAGTCTTCCCCCCCCTTTACATTAACTGCTTGTCATAGATTTCCATACTTTTAAATTTTTATTAAGAAAATAATAGTAAAATTAAATCAGAGAGCTCAGTTATTTTCTGCTGAGTTCAGTGATGGGTGTTTGCTAGGAGGGTTTTGTCTTCAAATTGTTCCCACTGTGACTTGTTGGCATTAATGAGGCTATTGATAGGGTCGGAGGGAGGAGCAGGGAGCATTCTTTTCCCCAGTGAGAATCATCTCTGTTATCTCCATATATGTGGCTGAGAATGTAGACCTACTACTGGAAAGTATTCAATATTGCAGGAGGTATATAGGGGAGCCTAGAATATATTTTGGCATTTTGCTTCCACATGCAGCTTCTTGTATAATCAATCCCACTGTGTTCAGAGGTGAACACTTATTATGCTTTTTTCCTTTTCATGAAAACAGTGGAATTGGTTGGGAAACTAGAAACTTGAAGAGTAAAGTCTTTTGCCAAAATGTAGCCTCAGAGCCAAAGCAGTTCAATTTGTGTATAATTTGGAAATATAATAGCAAACTATCTTTTTGTGCTTTAGCTGTGAATTCTGTCCAGTTACTGTTGTCATCAGTCAACATTTCTACAAAGAGTGCTTTTCTAGTGACATTTTGAGCTTAAACATTTGGAAAAATTTCAGCACACTATTAACAAATGTCCATTTGAAAAATAATTTTACCATCTCTACTTACTTGGCAGGGACTGTAAATTGTAAATTGACTTCCAATATGATTTTTAGTTCACATGATTCTCTTGAAAACATAAAGTGAATCAATGCAATTCAAGTTAGTGAATTTTTTTTTCACTTTTTTAATGCTGATATTGCTGTCTTGTATGTAACTTTCTATGTGGTCGCATGTACAGCAATTACAAGTTCAATAGAAGGAATGGAGCATTGACAGAGGATTGGGTATCTATCCATAGGACATTTTATATTTGATTTCACCTTTGTTTTTAAAGTTCCTATTTTATATAATTTGTTGTCTCTTTTAACCTCATGTACTTTTCATAAAGGTCTCTTTCTCTCCTTTATTGCATGGACTATTTTTTCAATGATTCCATTTTCATCTTGTATTGCTAAATATTATACTAAACATTCTGGAGAATAATGTACTGTATTTTCACTTGTTAAATCTAAAATCCTGTTTTTATCCCTGTTACTTATTTTCAAGCTTGCCAAGTTTAAATTGTCCCCTTCCCCTCTCCCCATGGGTTTTCAGACCACAAACCTTTTCATAAGTGATATATGGAACATAAAGGATGAGTCAAATATATTGAAAAATGACTTCACTTATGTAACCATAATATAGACCTAACTTCATACAAAACCCATAAGTTATCACTTCTTTCCACTGACTTGGACATTCTAATTGCCAATGTGTCATGGTTGTGGTATACTGTTATCCACAATGAAATAATCAAGTGAAATCATTACTTTTTTTTACCTAAAAGTTGGCTAGCTGATTTCCTTCTTCCAGCTCAGCAGGCCCCAGCACATTGTCCAAAAATAGGGACATCACACTGAACTCATAGTCAAGTTTGTCCAACTTAGATTTCCTCTCAGTCCAATTTAGATCTCTTGTTTTCCCTTGAGTATGTCTTTCTCTGTTTTGACAGAAGATGGGTCTTACTAAGTCAGAATCAGGCAGTTTGTCAAGGGATGCTAGCTGAGAGACCGCAAATAGGTATAGATCTTATATGTCCACTTAACATTTATTTTATTATTTCTCTGTCTGAAACAGGAAATAGCTTGGAGTGTAGATGTATTGCTTCAAGTAGATCCAATAGCTGAAACATACTGTTTTACAGAACAAGCACGTTACTAGTTATTTGCTTTATATTACTAGTGATGATAGCAATTGCAGCTATATTTTTTGAGCACTTACTGTATGTTAAGCATATATTAAGGATTTCATAAAATGCTCTTCTTTAATCTCCACATTTACGACTCTGCAATATAGTTATAAGTTCTGTTTTACAGATGAGAAAACTGTCACTAACTGCTATACAATATATATAGTGAATCTATTACATCTCAGTTACTATTTTCTTGCGTTAATTTCAGTTTCATCTGTGTTTAGAACTACTCTATAACTAAAAAAGTCTAAATTATTTGGAGTGGAAGTTTATATGTATATTTTTCTTATGAGATTCAAGTTATGATTCTGGCTTTTAGCTTTCATCTCTGCCTCCTTGGAATGTTTTGCTATGCACATTTCAACAGGCATCTGTCTATCAGACCATTTGTGATCTTCAGACCAAGTAAGGCCACTGAAGATTTGTAGAAGAATAACTTAGTGTCGTGATTTTATTTGGCACAGGTGACTTAGAAGTAATAGGTATGTTAGAATTTTTTTAAGGAAATAATACTGGTACTTACTAAAGTACAAGAGAAATTTCAGATTAACTTCCTTTTAGATGTTGTCTGTTAAAGCCTTCCTGGGATCTGATTTATGCTGACATTGTGGGCACTACATAAACAGTATGTTGCAGTGCTCCTTCTCTCCTGGCTCCCCCACTTCCCTCTCCATCCCAGTAAATCCTTTGAAGGTTTTATTATTCAGGGGTGGGAAGATTGGAGTGAAAGCTACAGAATGATTTAACACTGTGGGAACTTAATCAATAAGAGTGTTGCCCAGAGCTCCCAGGATAGGGTGTTGTTTTCCATCCAGATGATAATGAGGCCGAGTAGCAGCAACCTCTGGAGGAGGAGTGCTAGGGCAGCGATTCTTTGGTGGTGCTTTTGCTGGTTGCTAATTAATAGTTTTGAGGCCAGTGGGGCACCTTTTGGCCTCTCTGACATTTGCAAGCTTTTCTGTGGCTTGTCCCACATGTCTTTCCACCATCAGGGGTCACTCTCAACTGGATTGGAGTCTGACAAGTCTAATTGGCTCAAATCTATGCAGATTTAAACATCTAGCCCACATGCCAAAAATCTGATGTTTTCTCATGCTGCTTCGGAGTTCCTGGCATTATGGGATCGGTGCATGCCTGAATTATTATGTACCAGCTTATCCTTCTGTTAGCATGTTAAAGAGCAATTAGCTGGATGTGGTGTAAGAAATAGGGGAAAGAACTTCAATGCAGTTCAGTTGTAAATGCCTTTTATACTTAAAAAAACTGTCAGACCATTGAGCATTACTAGTTGGAAAGAGGATTGAAACGTATAGTCAAATTTTTTTAAAGGGTGAATAATTTCCCGAGCGTTGGTTAAAATAAAAAGATCCTTGCTGGGCAAACATACAACGATGGTATAATGTAAATCACCCAAACATTCTTGATTTACTTATGCTGTCCAATTTCCTTTCCTTAATTTTATACTTCTCTCACATTCTAAATTTTTATTATTGAAAAAAAACACCTTCCTTATAACTGGTTAGATGTATTTTCTTGTAGATTATATTTTTTCATCACTGCTAGTATATAGCATCCTGAATTAATGGCATAATGCTGGGCTAGCTGCACTTACACTCAACCCAAGTCATTTGGATAAGAAAATAAATTCTTGTTTTCTCGGAAACAGTTTATTTTAATTGACCATTAGACACACACAGAATAATATATAGGTATGTTGATATATGATTTTATGGTTTATAAAATGTTTTGTTTAATCTTTATAATAATCTTGAGAAAATAGTAGGTCATGAAAAGTTAATATCCTTAATTTTATAAATAAATATATGGATTTTCAGAACATTGGGTGACTTGCCCAATGTGCTCCTGCCATTGAAATGGCAGAGATGATTTTGATCTCATGCTACTTTTCATAACAAAATGTATGTATAAAAGTATTTTGTTCAGATTATTTTATAAATGTAGACCATAGAATGTGTACTATTTTTTAATGGGTTGGTTTAGTCTTAGAACTATCCAATTAGTTTATGAAAGATAGCAAAAAGTGATGTCTAATTTTACCTATGTGTCATTAAATTTTTTTTTACCATCCAAATACTCTAGCGACTGACTTTTCATTTGATTTCTATTTTCTCAGAGCTTGTATTACTGTTGGTAATTTACTGGATGACGTAAACTGTGCTTTACTACATATGAAAAATATCAAATTAATCTTTAAAAGCGTTTTTATAAAAATATGTATAAAAATCTGTTTACTACTAATAATTTAAAATACCAGTTTAGTGCTATTTTTAGCTTTTGTCTCAGACACTTGAGATATCTGAGAGTATCTTTTATTTATTTTTTTTAATCATAAATTGCAGTCAGATTTTTTTTTACAATTCTTCAGTATCTCAAAATTGCTGGTGTCTTAAACCCCCTTTTCTATCTCCTCACAATTTATTCCAATTATAGTTACAGTTTTGGAAAGAAATATTGTAAGATAAAAAGAAATGTGTGTGTGTGCAAGTGCTTGTGTGTATGTGTGTGTGTGTGTGTGTGTGTGTGTGTGTAGTATAGTTTAGTGTTGTGATGTCACAATAATTTAGAATTTTCTAGTCTTCAGTAAAATAGATACATGGAGTATGGTGAACTCTATTTGTTCCTTGCTTTTGGTTTCTATTTGTGTAGTGTTAGACACTCTTAGAGTCGTAGACATTTAGAGATCAAACTTATAGAGAACATGGATATCATTGGTTCAGCTCCTCATTATACATTGTGAGAAAAATTTTGTTTTTCTGTTTATTAGAGAGAAAATAATTTGGGACCCATTGATATAAGAAGAAATAGGATGATAAATACTTTAATATGTCACCTGTGGAAATAATTTGTTATGACATTCTCTGACATTTCCGTTAGAAAATAAACATTAGTTTTTAACAAATTTTAACATTTGGCTAATCAGTTTTAATGACTAGTGCTCCAATCTTACTATTCCAGATAAGAGTGAGACTACATCTGGTTCTTGAAGGAGAAATACGCTAACACTTTAAAAATAACCACTATTTGTTAGGTTGGGTGACCAGAGATCCTAGTTTGCATGGGACAGTATGATTGACCCTTGTTCTGGCCTAATTACTTTGCTTTACTTTCAAGCCATATGAAATATATGAGTTGAATGTACACCTTCTGTCTCCTTTCTCTGAACATCCTCTAGTGGAACTAAGTCACTAGAAAATGTGGGTTTCTAGTTTGGATTTGCCAGTAACTAATTGTATAATTTAGATAAAATTATTTACCTCTTGTAAAGCAGGTTTCTCATTAGCAGAATAGGGATGGCACACCTTTCCCATATAATAATAGTGATTTACTAGAACTTTTATGGCTAGTTCTCTTGGAACGTATTCAGAGAGGCCTTATTGTTATCAGACAAATAAATTATTATTTTAAGGTAGTGTCAAACGTTTGAAGGTGTATAATGCCTGGGCTTGCACAAAACTTTGGTTCAAATCTTGGCTCAGCAATTTACCAAATATGATTTCTTAGAAAATATTGTCTGGGCTGTGGTGTTTTTCGTTATTGTTGTTTGTTTACTTATTTTATGGGCATTGTTTTGTTTTTCATCTGAAAATAAAAGGAAAACAGCTAATACTTCTCACCTTTCTGGTACAGACTTGGTAAATGATAGGTACTCAATAGATATTAGTTTTTACTTCTCATAATTTTATAAAAATAATTGGACAACTAAACTTGCAGTCATGTGTGTGGCTTATCATTGTTGTTATATAATAATGATAAAATATTATGTTCCACTTAATTTTGCTCACTCATTTACATCGCTGTATTTACATCTCTTTGATCATTATGGTTAAGCAAGGATAAAAGATTCAAAATGACTCTGTATTGCATATAGATCTTGTATAGGTCAATGGAATTGAGTAGATCTAGGAAGGTTATTATCTACTTGAGCCTAAAGGGATGCAACTTTTGTGGATTTTAATTTTAGATGAAAAGATGAGAGTAGGAGACAGACCAACTGTCCAGAAATTAAGGAGAAAGAACATAGGCAGAGACCAAGCTAAGATGGAGTAGGGTGGGGCACAGTGTGATTTGGGCACTAGATCTATCCCTTGGCTTTTACGAGGTCTAGTTTGGAGTAAAGATCAATCTTATGTTGTAAGTAAGAGAAGAGGTTTAGAGGAATGGTAAACAGAGTTAGGGAAATTTCAGAATGGACTTCAAGCTAGATACTATGAGAAGGCCCAAGGCTTTGGTTGAAATCATTGGCAACTTTGCCTATATTATGAGCTGGAAAATAAAGGTGTGGGTGAAATCAAGAGTTGTTGGGTAAATGTGTTATTCAATAGTACTTCTACACCAAGTGCTAACTGAGAGCTGAGTATGTGAGATTTTCTTTTGCACCTGGGTGCAAATGAGTAGACAATCAGAATCATGTACTAATACGGGGCTAGAGCTCTATATCAGGCAATTTTATTCACCGGTTTCCTCTAGGCTCTATCTAAAGACAATAAACAGTTAAGCAATTATTAAAAATTTTTACACTTATTTTCCCCTTAAAATTCTACTAAAGGGCATGCTTGGAAATATAACCTAAATGCCTATTTAATGTACATTAAGTTTTCTTTCTTTCCTTCTTTCTTTCTTTCTTTCTTTCTTTCTTTCTTTCTTTCTTTCTTTCTTTCTTTTTTTACTGAAGAGGATCAATCTCTCAAGCCCACAATCAATTGTGACTACATCTATGAAACTAACAGTAAATGTACATTTTTTAAATTGAAAGTCATTATAAAACAATGTAGGCCACTGTAAATCATAGCTAAAAACAGTTATAATGGAAATCTTTTATCTATGTGTGATCCACTAACGTGTCGTTATTCTGAGAACTAATAACTTTTTCTTGGAGATAGAGCCCCAAATTCAATTTTATAGCTCACAGTCCCAGTAAATAGAAGAAGTCTGCCAAATATGCCTTTATAAATCCTAGTGATTTCATGTTTTTACCATGTGTATTGAATGAGAAAAAATGGAATATAAGGTTTGCTGGATTTTTACTTGGCCAATACGTTCTACTATGTTTGTACATCAAGTTTTGTTAATAATATCTTTATATTATTTCAGAGGTATTAACTAGCATTAATTATTTCAGTAAAATCCAAGAATACTTGAAAGAAATATTTGATCCTCTCTTAAATTATAATTTGGCCTCAACTATTTGAATAGGCCATCAATTCTCATTTCTACTCATTGAGCAGCTGAGGTACAATAATTGACTTCTACCCTACTGTTATTAGGAGAAGGGAGTGCTCAGTTCCTGGCATTGAGCCTTATTGATGCTTCTGATTTCAGAGGAGAAACTTACTGAATAAAGCACAGTACTCTGAGAAAAGAAAAACTTGAAGGACAAGTCTGCTTCTTTTAAACTAAGAAACTGACTTCTCATGAAGAGGTTCATATTCCAATGCTGATATTAGCTTCTGACATTGTTTAGTAATATTTTCAAAGAGTTATTTCAGTTTCGTTTAATCAATCTTTAGTTTTGTCAAATTTATTATTCAAGAGTTAAATAATACTTCTCATCAATCAGAGATTTTTCGCTGTGCACAAAAGAATCCCACTGGCTAACTTAAGGCAGAAAAGGAATTTGTTAAAAGGATACTGGGTATTACTTAATTATTAAAAGGATATTAAAGACAAGCTCCAGGAAAAAAACCTGGAGATTCAAGTTTGTATTGTGGATTACACAGAGACAAATCTTAAAGTTATTTTGCAGAATGAGTGATCTATTGGGTTCATATATGGACGTTTGTATTCTTGACTATGCCCACCTTAGAACTTGGGTGTTGCTACTAGAACTACTGACTCTGGAATCTGGATGTAGTTATTGCTGCTACCGCCCCTGTGCTCACTAGAATAGATTCTGCATGTTCATTGTCATAGGGAAGTGCTCTGCTACTTGGCTGTGCTGAACATTTTACCATCCTAGAGACTAACTCAGAGATTTAAATAATGAAAACTCTACAAAAATGCAGTGGATTGTCTTAGGGTTGTAATCTTCTATTCACTGGAAATGTTCAAGTAGAAATAAGATTAACACTTATTAAGGGTTAGGGTATTTTAAAGGGGATTCTTTCATCACATAGGGTTTGAAATAGATCTTGTTAAATCATAGTTTAAGTCTGGGAAAAGTTTATGATATGTTTATTCTCCCATTTATCATGTTCCTTTCTTACTCTTCCCTCTGTTGATTTGCAAGGGCATCTGCTGGAAAAGCACTCTGTGAATGTCCCTTTCTAGGTACTAGTACAGGTCAATGAAGGTTCGATATAGGTTTGTGTATAAGAAGGTTTGTCCTATCACTTTCATACTTCGAACAATGACTTCTCACTTAATAAACCCAGAAATAAAGACAAAGTATTATTGATGTTATGGACTTTCAGTTTAACATGTTCGATAGAACATAAACATTTATCTTTGCTTCATGAAACCCAATTAAAATCACAGAAGATTAATAAGTATATAAACATACATGGACAAAAAGAATGGGAGAAGAGAAGAAAGTAGATGGGAGATGTTCTTGATTTTGGAATATAGAGCAGGTGTTAAAGTGGTACCTAACTAACTCATACAACTCAATAGCAACAAACAAACAAAAAACCTAATTAAATAAATGGGCAGAAGGCAGATTTCATGATATACTACAAAGTTCTAGTAATTAAAACAGTATGGTACTAGCACAAAAATAGACACATAAATCAATGTAACAGAATAGCTAGCCCAGAAATAAACTCACACCTATATGGTCAACTAATCTATTACAAAGGAGGCAAGGATATAGAGTGGAGAAAAGACAGTCATTTCAACAAATGGTGTTGGGAAAACTGGACAGCTACCTTCAAAAGAATGAAACTGGATCACTTTCTTACACCATACACAAAAATAAGATTAAAAAGCATTAAAAACATATGTGTGAGACCTGAAACCATAAAACTCTTAAAAGAATACATGGGCAGTAATTTCTTGGCCATCACCCTTTGCAACATGTTTGTGGATATGTCTCATCAAGTAAGGAAAGAAAGAGTGAAAATAAACTATTGAGACTAAACCAAAATAAAAAGCTTTTGGATAACAAAGTAACCCATCAACGAAACAAAAAGGCAGTCCAGTGAGTGGGAGAAGATACTTGTAAATGATTTATCTGATAAGGGGTTAATATCCAGAATATATAAAGAATTTACACAACTCAACACTAAAAACTAAACAATCCAGTTAAAAAATGGACAGAAATCCTGAATAAGCATTTTTCCAAAGAAGACATACAGATGGCCAACAAACACATGAAAAGATGCACATCAGGTATATGCAAATCAAAACCACAATGCGATATCTTCTCACACTTGTAAGGATGGCTAGTATCAAGAAGATACGAAATGACAGGTGTTGGTGAGGTTGTAGAGAAAAAGAAACCCTTACGCACTGTTGGTGAGAATGTGTGTACCACTCTGAAAAATAATATAGGGTTTTCTCAAAAAATTAAAAATAGAAATTCCAGATGATCCAATAATTCTGCTACTGGGTATTTACTCCCCCAAAATGAAAACAACAATTAAAAAAGATATATACAATCCTATATCAATTGCAGCATTATTTATGATAGCCAAGATATAGAAGCAACCTGAGTGTTCATTCATAGATGAATGGATAAAGAAGATGTGGTATATATATACAATGGAATATTACTCAGCCATAAAAAATAATGAGATCTTGTCATTTGCAACATGGATGGACCTAGAGGGTATTATGCTAAGTGAAATAAGTCAGATAGAGAAAGGCAAATACCATATGACTTCACTTATATGTGGAAGCTGAAAAAATAGAAATGAAACAACCCAAGCAAAGAAACAACCCAACAGAAAACCAAACTCAATTATAGAGAACAAAGTGATGGTTGCCAGAGGGGAAGTAGGGAGTGGGATAAGTGAAATAGATAAAGGGGATTAAGAGGGTACAGATTTCCATTTATAAAATAAATAAGCCACAGAGATGAAAAGTACAGCATAGGGAATGTAATCAATAATATGGCAGTAATACTGTATAGTGACAGTGACCACACTTTCCGTGGTAAGCATAGCAGACTATATACAGTTGTTGAATGACTATTTTTGTACTAATATAACATGATAAGTTAATTATACTTTAATTAAAAAATAAGCAAGAGAGTTGAATAGGCTTTTTTTTTTTCCAAAAAGGACCTACAAATGGCCAACAGGTATGGAAAAAAAATGCTCGCTATCACTAATCATCAGGGAAATGCAAATCAAAACCAGAGTGAAGCAATCACCTCACACCTGTTAGAAGGCTATTGTCAAAAAGACCAGAGACACTAAGTATTGGTGAAGCTATGGAGAAAAGGGAACCCTTGTGCATTATTGGTGGGAATGTAACTAGCATAGTCACTATGGAAAACAATATGAAGGTTTCTTAAAAAAACAAAAAGAAAGAAAGAAAGGACGGAAGAAAGAAAGAAAGAAAGAAAGAAAGAAAGAAAGGAAGAAAGAAAAATTAAAAAAGAACTACCTTATGATCCAGCAATTCCACTCCTAGGTATATATCCAAAGGAAATGAAAACACTATTTCGAAGAGATATCTGTATCTTTATGTTCATTGTAGCATTATTCACAATAGCGAAGATAGGGAAACAACTTAAGTGCCCAGCAACAGGTAAATGGATAATAAAAGGTGGTATAATATATACAGTGGAGTATTATTTAACCACAAAAAGAACAAAATCCTGCCATTTTTGACAGTGTGGATAGACCTTGAGGGCATTATGCTAAATGAAATAAACCAGGCAGAGAAAGACAAATCCTGTATATTCTCACTTTTGTGTGGAATCTAAAAAATCTGAACTCATAGAAATAGAGAGTGTAATAGTGGTTTCCAGGGGCTGGGAGGTGGAGGAAATGGGGAGATGTTGGTCAAAGGGTACAAACTCTCAGCTGTAAGAGGAATATGTCATGGGGATCTAATGTACAGGATGGTGACTATAGTTAACAGTACTATATTAATACCTGAAAGTTAAAAGAGTAGATCTTAAATGTTACTACTACCCGCCCCCCCCA
Organism: Panthera tigris; assembly: GCF_018350195.1. Classification (NCBI taxonomy): domain Eukaryota; kingdom Metazoa; phylum Chordata; class Mammalia; order Carnivora; family Felidae; genus Panthera; species Panthera tigris. Next base: position 87,069,237 of record NC_056664.1, read on the forward strand.
ACAGACACACACAGAGTAATTATGTGAGTGGATGTAGGTGTTAACTACCCTTTGTGGTAATCATTTTGCAATATATACATTAATCAAATCATCACATCATACACTTCAACTTATGTTATATATCAATAATATCTCAAAGCTGAAAAAAAAAGTGTCACCTAAGTCAGATGCAGCAAGAAGAGTAAGCTGATTGATAGTCCTATATCGTATAGTTCTATGAAAAATGTCAGAAATTTCTGGCATCAGATAATTCTGGTGTGTGGTGTAATGTGGGCATAAAAACAGAAGGAATTATTTTAATTGGTAAATGGAATATTTAGATTTGAGATTTAATAAAAATGGAAACAAGTGACACAAATCTTGAAAAAGAAAACTTTTAATATTAGGCTCAGAGAGTAAGAAAGACCAAGAATAAGGAGAAAGAAAATCACATGTTGTTCATAGTTCACTGACCCTTCATGAAGAAAAGTGAGCTCAAGTTTCAGAAGATGAAATATTCTTCAGATTTGTATATACCATGCAGAAGTCCTTATGCTCCTAGGAATTTGAAAAAAACAACAACTATTCTAGATATTTTAGCAAAGCTTTTGAAATAGTACTGATTCTGTTGAATTCATTCATTCATTTGTACATTCATCCAATAATTATATGTTTTCCCATTAATATAATCAGAGGCTGGGAATCAGCAGTAAACAAGATAGGCATTATCTCTATCTTTGTGAGGCTTACAGTCTTGAAAAGAAGACTAAATTTAGCCTTCTTACATAGCAAGTTCTTAGAGAGAAAAAAGGATGTGCCTCATAATGTGGTAGGTGTTTTAATATTTAATCCTAATAGAAACTCCATGAGGCTTTGTTATTGTTTTGGATCAGTGTAAAGATTAATAAGTTGATGGGCATCCTTAGTTTAGTGCCTGCCACTAAATAGTCATTCAACAATTGTTACATATACTTAATCCTTTTTGTTGTTGTTGTGATTAGGTAGTTATGCTTTAGGACTGATGAAGGAAGTGAAATGTAAGGAGGTTGAGTACCATGCTCAGTGTCCCTTTGCTATCATGTGGTGGAATCAAGACTTGAATCCAAGTCTGTCTTACTCAAAACTGCATGCTCTCTCTATTATAAAAATTCTTCTGGTGCATTATATAAAAATCTACCTTTTCAGGTTGGCTAACTATTGCAATAGTGTTTATTCAATAATCTCTATAGAAAAATATGATCAGATTTTTATATTTGGGGAGACAGAGGGAGAGTCTTAAGCAGTCTCCGCACCCAGAGGGGGGCCCGGCATGGGGCTCATTGTGTGGAGCTTGAGCTCATGACCCTGAGATCATGACCTGATCTGAAATCAAGAGTTGGACACTTAGCTGACTGAGCCACTCAGGAGCCCTGTTAGTTGATGTTCCTATCTTCCCAAATAATGTGTGAAGTACCTCTTTCCACTATAGTAAAAATTCTATGTAGGAAGGTGAGGTTCTTTTTTTAAAAACCATTTCTGATATGATCTGAATGTTTGTATCCCCTTAAAATTCATATGTTGAAATCCTAACCCTCAAGATGATGATAATAGGAGGTGGGCCTTTGGGAGGTTATTAGACATAAAATTAGTGCTGATTAGTGCTCTTATAAAAGAGACCCAAGAAGGCTACCTTGCCCCCCTCCACTATGTGAAGATACATGAGAAGTTGGCAGTCTGCAACCCCGAAGAAGGTCTTCACTAGTATCCAGCCGTGCCGGCACTCTTATATTGGACTTTCTGCCTCCAGAACAGTGAGCAGTAGATTTCTGCTGTTTATAAGCCATCCAATCTATGGTATTTTGTTATAGCAGCCCAAATAGACTAAGAGCATTTCCAAAGACAGGTTTCAGTGAGATTGAGAGCAGACACATGGGTCCTCATGGCACTGTATTAGTAAGATTTGGTGATTAGGACTTCTGAAGCTGGAAGGCAGACTGGCAAGGTGATGTAGTGTAATTAGGGAGAATGAGACTGGAACCCTACTCAGAAGGGAAGAAAATACAGAGCAGAGCGAAGTAGAAACATTTTCATGACTGTCATGTGAGAAACAAAAGTGAATCCAATTGGTTGTAAGCGATTTATGTCTGTTTCTTTGATTTAGAGGATTTTAAGGAAGCCCAGAATCACTTATATTAAATCCACCAAATGTAAGATCGTGAGAGTAGATATTCTACCCAGACTTCACTCAGCTCTACCAGTAACCAGGTGTGAGAAAAGGTATTTAATTTTTTTGAGGCTCATTAGAGCCTCAATTTTATTGAGGCAAATTAGAGATACAACCTAGTTTTTCTTTCTCTCTCTCTCTCTTTTTTTTTTTTCTTGCGGAAGTGTTGTGAGGATGAATCAATGTAAGGCACATGAAAACCCCTTGAAAAGTCAAGCACCATACAAATGAGCCGTATTACTAGTAGTAGGTGACCCTTAACAGCCCCCCTCCAAACTACCCAGGAGGTCAAATGCCTGTATATCTTGATTTCTTGTATACTTTTTCTTTAAGAAAACCATCTTTTTTTTTGCCTCTGAAAAGCCATTTGATTTGGCTTTGAGGAAAGTAGAAAAGAAAAAAAAAAAGCTGTGGATGTGAAGTACCAGCAAGAGTGCATACTGAGTGTCATTACTGTGTGTTAAAGTGATGTATTTTCAAGATAATAATAGGGGCTTACATTTGTTGAGAGTCTGATGTATAAATAGAAATTATAATAAATAATTTATATAGATTAACACATTTAATTCTCATAGCAATACTATGAGACAGGTGCTATTATTATCCTTTTTACCTGTGGAGAGACAGACATTGAAAGATTAAGCTTTCTGGGTCACAGAGCTATTAAGATGCCCAATGTGGTTTAGAACTCAGGCATTCTGTCTTTAGAGACTGCACTGCTAACCACTACATCATTCAGGCTTTGGTATTGAGACTATGGACTCTTGTTACTGATTTCCGTAAGCTCCTTGATACATGTGCAGATCCTTAGAAGGTAAACTTTTTAATAATTTTAATTTGGGGTATTTTTGGATGTATATAAGAGTTGCAAAGATAGTGCACCATTCATATATACCCCTCACCTAATTGCTTCTAATATTGACATTTCACATAATTATGGTTCATTTAACAAAACCAAGAGATTAATATTGGTACTCTAGTTTGATTTCACTAGTTTTCTCTAATATTCTTTTTTTATTCTAGGATCCCATCCTGGACATTGCATTTTGTTGCATGTTTCCATAATCTCCTTTGCTTGGTGACACTTTCTTAGTTTTTCCTTGCTTTTCATGACCTTGACAGTTTTGAAGAGTGCTTGTCAGGTATGATATAGAATGTCTTTCAATTTGAGTCTGATGTTTTTCTCTTTGTTACATTTGGTTTATGTTTTGGGGGTAGATGAATACCACAGAGGTTAAATGCCTTTCTGATCTCATTGTATCAGAGGGTACTCGATGTTAACATGACTTATTGCTAGTGATATTGACCTTGGCCACTTGGTCAAGTTAGTCTTTGCCCAGGTTTCTCTACCATAAAGTTCCAATTTTTTCCTTTCTGTACTCTGTTCTTTGGCAGTAAGCCACTAAATCCAGTTTATATTCAAATGAAAGCAATTAAGCTTCAACTTCTGGAGGGGGTAATGTGTGTGTATGTATATAGACATATAATTTGGATTTCTTTAGAATGGAATATTGGTCTCTTTCTCCCTTATTTTTTTAATTTAAATATTTATATCAGTATAAACTCATATACTTATTTTAGATTTTGATTTATGATCCAATACTATGTTATTTATTTCATTGTTTATAATTTTTTTTATTGTTTATTCATTTCTGAGAGACAGAGAAAGACAGAGCATGAGTGGGGAAGGAGCAGAGAGAGGGAGACACAGAATCTGAAGTAGGCTCCAGGCTCTGAGCTGTCAGCACAGAGCCCGACACAGGGGCTGGGGGCTTGAACTCACAAACTGTGCATGACCTGAACCAAAGTAGGACACTCCACTGACTGAGCCACCCAGGCGCCCCTATTTCATTATTTATAATTTTAAAAAGAGTTTCTTCCTGACTTAAAAAAAATTGGCTCACACTATTTCGTAGCTTGACATCTGAAATCTATTTTGGGTGTAAATAGATTCTGGTCATTTCCTAGTATTAAGTGAACTTCATTTTTTTAGCACAAATAAAATAAGTTGTAATGAGCTTTATCTTATCATATTCTATCTTATCTGATCTTGGTAAAGCACAGAACATAAATTTACCCTCAACAATTAAAAAAAATTTTTTTTAATGTGTATTTATTTTTGAGGGGGGGGAGGGGCAGAGAGAGAGAGAGGAAGACACAGAATCTGAAGCAGGCCCCAGGCTCTGAGCTGTCAGCCCAGAGCCCAATGCAACCCTTGAACTCATGAACCGATCTGCGAGATCATGACCTGAGCCAAAGCTGGACTCTTAACCACTGAGCCACCCAGGCACCCCAAGTCCTTTTAAAAAGATATGAGGTATAAATAAATGGAACACAAATGGAATTCCTACATAATAATTGTCTTCAAACTGCTGAAGTAGACATTCTAATACCATGAAAATTTCTCCCTATTTTTTTTTCTAGGGGTTTTATAGTTTCAGGTCTTACATTTAGATCTTTAGTCCATTTTGAGTTAATTTTTGTATTATAGTGTAAGAGTTCATCTTAATTCTTTTGCATATGGATATCCAGCTTTCCCAGAATCATTTGTTGAAGACATTATTTTTTTTTCCTGTTGTGTATTCTTGACACCTTTGTTGAAGATCATTTGACCATATATATGGGGGTTTTTCTGGGCTTTCTATTCTGTTCTATTGGTCTTTGTGTCTGTCTTTATGCTGATGCCATACTGTTTTGGTAACTGTAGTTTTATAATATGTTTTGAAATTAAGAAGTGTGAGGCTTCCATCTTTGTTTTTCTTTCTCTTTTGCTTTTTTAGGAGCTTAGAGATTCCACACAAATTTGATGATTTTGGGGGACATCTGGCTGGCTTGGTCAGTGGACCATGTGACTCTTGATCTAAAGGTTATAAGCATGAGCCCCATATTGGGTATAGAGGTTACTTAAAAAAATAAAATTGTAAATTTTTTTTGAGGATTTTTTTTTCCATTTCTGCAAAAAAAAATTCTATTGGAATTTTGATAGGTATTTCATTGACTATAGATGACTTTAGGTAGTATGGACATTTTAATAATATTAAGTCTTCCAGTTTATGAACACAAATGCCTTTCCATTTATTTGCATTGTCTGTAATTGTTTTCAGCAGTGTTTTATAAACTTTCATTGTACAAGTCTTTCACCTCTTTGGTTAAGTTTATTCCTAAGTATTCTTTTGGATGTTGTTTTCAATGGGATTGTTTTCTTCATTTTCTTCTCAGATTGTTCCTTGTTAGTGTATTGAAAGGCAACTTTTGTTTGAGTGTTGGTTTTGTATCCTGAAACTGCTGAATTTTTTTTATTAGTTCTAATTGTGTGTGTATGTATGTAATTTTTAGTTTTTTTTTTTTTTTTTTTTTTTTTTTTTTTTACATATACCATAATGTCATCTGCAAAGAGAGACAATTTTTCTTCCTTTTTTCAGTTTGGATGTATTTTAATTTCTTTTCTTACCTAAATGCTCTGGCTAGGACTACTATTTTGAATAGAAGTGGCAGGAGTAGACATCCTTCTCTTGTTTCTGATTTTAAAGGGACAACTTTTAGTTTTTCACTGTTGAATATGATGTTAGCTATGGGATTTTCATACATGACCTTACTATGTTTAGTAGTTTTCATTTGTTTCTACTTTGTTGAGTGTTTTTTTACCATGAAAATGTTGAATTTTGTCAAATGCTTTTTCTACATCAATTGAGATGACTGACATGATGATTGTTATCAATTGAGATGATTTTTGTCCTTTCATCTATTAATGTGTTGTATTACATTTATTGATTTGCATATGTTGAATCATCCTTGCATCCAAGAATAAGTCCTACTTGGTCATGGTTTATAATCCTTTTAATATGCTGTTGAATTCAGTTTGCTAGTATTTTGTTGAGGATTGTTGTATAAATATTCATCAGGAATTTTCCTCCTTTATTCCTGCTTTCCTTCTTTTCTTTCCTACTCTTCCTTCCTTCCTTCCTTCCATCCATCCATCCATCCATCCATCCATCCATCTTTGCTTTGGTGTCAGAGTAATGCTGGCCTGATACAATGAGTTTGGAAGTCTTTCTTCCTTTTCAATTTTTTTGAAGAGTTTGAGAAGGACTGACATTAATTCATCTTTAAATGTTTGGTAGAATTCTATAGCAAAGCCATGGAGTCCTGGGCTTTTCTTTATTGGAAGGTTTTTGATTACTAATTCAGTCACCTTATAATTAATGTCTGTTCAGGTTTTCTATTTCTTCATGATTTAGTCTTGGGAGCTTGTATGTTCCTAGGCATTTATCTGTTTCTATTAGATTATTCAATTCGTTGACATAAAACTGTGCATAGTAGTTTCATAATCCCTTCTATTTCCATGGAATCAGTTTTAATGTCTCCTTTTTCATTTATGACTATGTTTATATGAGTCTTCTCCCCTTTTTTTCCATACTTAATCTGCCTAAAGTTTAGTTGACCTTTTCAAAACACCAACTCTTAGTTTTGTTGATCTTTTTCTTTTGTTTTTCTATTCTTGGTTTTATTTATTTCTATTGTAATCTTTATTATTTTCATTCTTTTGCTAACTTTAGATTTAGTTTGTTCTTTTTCTAGTTCCTTGAGATATAAGTTTAGGTTGTTGATTTGAGATCTTTCTTCTTTTAATTATATCTTATGGAATTGTTTTTTAAGTTCTATACCAGGATTGATTGTTTTATGTTCCATTATTACAATATTACAGTATATTGTACTTGTTTATATATTTACAGCTTTGTATTTTCATGTGCTTTCATATTGCTCTCAAGTGCCCATTTGATGTAACTTGTAGGTCCCTTTAGCATTTCTTGTAAGGCAGATGAACTCCCTCACATTTTATTTATGTGGGAAAGTATTTCTTTTTCATTTTTAAAGGACAGTTTTTCTGGGTATAGTATTATTGGTTGGCAGTTAACTTCTTTCACCACTTTGAAAACATCCCATTTCCTTGTGACTTATAAGGTTTCTGCTGAGAAGTTCTGCTGATAAAATTATGGGAACTGCCTTTTACATACAAGTTACCTTTCTCTTGCTGCTTGCAAGATTTTATCTTGTCTTTGACTTTTGAAAACTTGATTATAGTGTATCTTGATGTGGGTCTGTCTGGGTTTATCCTGGTTATAGTCTTTCAAGATTCTTGAATTTGGATGTCTTTTTCCCATTATTTATCTTGGCTATCTTTTTAGCCATTATTTCTTCAGTGAACTCTGTCCCTTTCTCTCTTTTTTTTCTTCTGGTATTCTCACAATGCATATGTTGATCTATTTTATGGTGTCCCATAGATACCTTACACTTTATTTTTCTTCATTATTTCCTTTTGTTCCTCTGACTCAATAATTTCAAATGATTTGTCTTTAAATTTGCTCAATCTATCTTCTGTTTGGTCAGGTCTTCTGTTGAACTCCTCTAGTGAATTTTCCATCCAGATATTTTATTCTTTAGCTCCAGAATTTTTTTCATAATTTCTTTTTGTTGATATTCTCATTTTGTTTATGCATTATTTGCCTGATTTCATTTGTCTGTTTTTTTCTTATAGATCACTGAGCTTCCTTAAGGCAATTATTTTGAATTCTTTTTCAAGTAATCCATAGATATCTGTTTATTTTTGTGGATTCTGGAAATTTATTTTGTTCTTTGATTCAGCCATGTTTCCCTGTTTCTTTGTGTAAGTTGTGATTTGTTGCTGAGAGTATGTATCTGTGCAAACAGACATCTCGCCAGTATGAATGGACTGGCTTTGTACATGGAAGACTTTTACCAATCAGCCCAGCCACAGACTCATAGAGCCTCTGAAACCTTTTTGGGGGCATCACCTTTTTGGCATTGTGTGTGTAGTTTCCAAGTTAGAGACATTCCTGCCAGTTGTTTTCCCCCCTTGCTCATGATCTCTTGTTCCCTCTGGTGTCTATTTGTGGTATTACAGGTTCTCTGGTGCTACAGGCATAAACTGCCTCACTCTCTTTGTTTTAGCAGTCCCACAGTCATCCAAAATATGCCTGCTCTCTATCAGCTCCCCAAAACAGATGAGACAGGTAACAGGCCCTTGGGCAGCAGTCTGAGAAGTTGGAATTCAGGGTGCACAGTTTAATTTTTTTTCCTCCATACCAGGGGGAAGCCACAAGTTTGTCACCTTCTGTTTGTGCTGAGCTGTGATGGCCTTAGCTGCAGAATTGCAGGCCCTCTGATGCAGCAGCAAGCCACTCCCCTCCACTCCTTCACTTTCAGCAGCCTCCAGGCATCTAGGCAAGTAGAAACCAGTCCTTCAGGCAGTCCTCCAAAAAGTTGGATCTTTGATTTTGATTGTAGGTTCCACTTTTCTCTTTCCCTTAAAGGAAAAGCTGTGAGCCAATCTGAGCGATGCTAGCTTGGGCAGCAGTCATCTCATTTTTTATTTAAAAAAAATTTTTTTTAACGTTTATTTATTTTTGAAACAGAGAGAGACAGAGCATGAATGGGGGAGGGCCAGAGAGAGAGGGAGACTCAGAATCTGAAATAGGTTCCAGGCTCTGAGCTGTCAGCACAGAGCCGGACTCGGGACTCAAACTCACTCAAACTCATGGATGGAGAGATAATGACCTGAGCAGAAGTCGGACACTCAACCGACTGAGCCACCCAGGCGCCCCAGCAGTCATCTCATTTAAAGTGAAATGGCTCTTCTACCTGTTTCAATGTGTCTCTTCTCAGCTTTGTGTTCACCTGAGTACTTCTTAATTGGTTTCTGAAGTTCTCACAAAAGTCTTTTGTTTCATATACTGTTAATTCAGTGTCTCTGTGGAAAAGACTGGTGCTTTCTATTTTGCCATCTTCCTGATGTCACTCCAATTATAATGGGCTTTCTTAAAGTTTATGATGGGTTTCTACCAAATAGTTGATGCAAAGAAACTTTCTTGAAGTTATTGTTTACGCTGAAATTGAGGGAACTAATTGTCATATAATCCACAGTTTTTAATAGTGATTGCTGTTTAGTTTTATACAGATAGAAAATCTAGTTAGAATTTCTTTAAACTTGACTATTCTAGCAGTATTTTACTTTGAACTTTAGTAAGATGAACACTCAAGAGTTATCTATGGAAGAGTATCAGTTATAAGATTTGTAGCTTTTAGATGAAAGAATGAAAAAACCCAAGATCATTGTCTAAATGTAAAGGAGTTGTTCATCAGCTAGAGGGAAAAAAGATCTTGATTTAGGATTTGAAAGGTGACTAGGGTTAGTTACAATTGCTAGAGTTTAACCACTTTGGGGATTATGTTAAAGAGAAAGAGGGATTTTATACTAGTTATAGGAAAAAGAAAATATAGAAAATCCAAATATAATATATCTTAGAATATGCACTTTTAAAAAAGTTAGTATGTAAATATTTAGTCTATTGCTGGAAGAAATTCTACGCTGATTGAGAAACAGACTAGATGGTTAGACCAATATATTTTACCTTTAATTTCCATGCCTGTTATGCACGTGTGCCAATTATAAGGTCAGTATTTTATTGCTTTGTCAAAGGTCATTAAAGGATCTGGGAAGAAGAGAGTAGAGTATTATGGATACAAGATGATTTTTTTCTATGTACAACAAGGTTACATTTTAGTATAGAATTCAAAATAAAAATTAAACCAATGACATAGTTATCTGCAATTATTAAATAAATGGTGACTCTAATTTTTCAAAGCATCCCTCAAACAGAGATATTCTGAGTTATAATCACAGGTTTCCTAGGGAGTGATTTACTCTTTTCTTCAGGTATTTCTAAGGAGGTTTCTATGTAAAAATCTGTGAGTACATTCTAGTATCATTCCAGGTACATAGAGTGGATTAGCAGATTATAAAAAGAGTCTTCCAAAGTGCATTGTGCAAGATAATCTGTTTTGATTTGAGAAGATATTAGAACTTCCACAAATATTTTTGACATCATTCTTTTAAAAACTTTGTGTATGTTTGCATATCAATTCAAAAATTGTCTAGAATACATTAGAACATAGAATTATTTTAAAAAGTTATTAAGTGTATTGGAAAACTTTTTACAAATAAAAGTGTGTATTAAATTCAGTTCCATTGAGATACAAAGACTTGAACTTTTAGATTCTATCATAACAATGACTTTTTAAAAGCAGTTTATCAAGGTGTACTTTACATACCATAAAATTCAGTCTTTGTAAACATATAATTTAATGATTTTTAGTAAATTTATTAAGTTATACAATGACCACAATAAATCAGATTTAGAGCATTTTCATCACCTACAAATTTCTCTAATATCAAATTTCAGTCAATCCCCATTCCCTGCATTTTCTGTCTCTATAAATTTGCATTTTTTGGACATTTCATATAAATTGAATTGTACTATATGTAGTCTTTTGCATCTGACTTCTTTCGTTTAGCATAATATTTTTGAGGTTCACCCATGTGGTAGTATATATTCATATTTCGTCCCTTTTTATTGCTTAATAGAATTATAATATATGGATATACCACTTTTTATTTATCTACTCTCTAGTTAATGGACATTTTGATTATTTCCAGTTTGGGGCTACTATAAAGAATGTTGCTATGAATATTTGCCTAAGTGCATTTGGGTGAATATGTTTTTACTTATTTATTTTTTAAATTTGCTTTGTTAGATCTCTAGGTATGGAATTGCTGGATAGTATGTTAAGTTTTGTTTTTAATTATCTGAGACTTCATGTCCTTACTAACACTTTAATCTGTCTTTAAGACTAAAAGCCATTGTAGTGGGTAAATAGAGGTATCTAACAGAGGTTTTAACTCAGGTTTCCCCAAATAATTATTTTGTTGAACATATTTTTATGCACTTATTAGCCATTCTGTATCTCTCCTAAAATATCTGTTTAAATACTTCATCCATTTTTAATTGGGCTGTCTTTTAATTCTAAGCATTTTTAACATATTATGGATAAAAATCCTTTAAGAAATATAATCGGAAGGTATTTTCTCCAAGTCTGTAGCCTCTTTTTATTACATTAATGGAGTGTTTTGAAGTTGAAAGAAATTAATTTTAAGTAAGGTCATTTTATCAACTGTTCATTTTGTGCATTGTGCTTTTGTTTTCATATCTAAAAAACTCTTTCCCTAATTTAATGCACAAGATTTTATTCTTCGCTTTACTTCTAGAAGTTTTATAGCATTAGCTCTTATATGAGCTAATGGGTTATGATCCATTTGAGATGATTTTGGGTATAATAAAATAATAAAAGTAGGAATCTAAGTTGATTTTTTGACATATAATTATTTAAGTACTCTAGTACCGTATATTGAAAGACTTTCCTTTTCTGATTGAAGTGTCTTGGCACTTTAATTGAAAATCAATTGATCATATATTGACTATATCTGGATCTCAATGCTATTCCATTGATCTAAATGTCTATTCTTATAAAGATATTATCATACTCTCTTGTTGTCATAGCTTTCTGGTAAGTTTTTTTTTGTTTTTTTTTTTAAGAAATAAATGAAAAATTTTTAATTCAAATAATTTTTTATTTTTTTTTAATTTTTTTTTGTTCTGGTAAGTTTTGAAATCAGATAATCTAAGTCTATTTTTGTAAAAAAATGTCTATTTCTATATAAATTTAGAGATTAGCTTGAAAACAGATCTACAAAATAGATTTCTTGAATTTCAATAGCAATTGGTTTGAATCTATAGATCATTGTGAAGAGAATTGCCATTTTAATATTAAGTTTTTCTATGAACATGTAATAGCTCCTTATTTATTTAGATCTTTAATTTCTCTCAGCAATGCTTTGTTTTTTGTTTCTGTCATATAACAGATTTTTTATGAGAAGTTTTAGATTCATACCAAAATTGAGCAGAAGGTATAGAGATACTCCTACTCCCATAGTTGTATAGCATCTCAAACTATCAATATCCCCTTGTAGAATGGTACATTTGTTACCATTGATGACCCTACACTGACACATCATTATCACTCAAAGTTCATAGTTTACATTAGGGCTTACTCTTGGTGTACTGTGATTTGGTTTGGTGTTTTGGTTTCTGTGTTTTGGACAAATGTATAGTGACCTGTATCCACCATTATAGTATCATATAAAATAGTTTCACTGCCCTAAAAATACTCTGTGCTCTGCCTCCTTATCCCTTCTTTCTCTCTAATCCCTGGCAACTACTTATCTTGTAATGTCTCCAGAGTTTTTCCTTTTCCAGAATGTCATGTTGGTTGAAGTCATGTAGTATGTAGTGTTTTCAGAACGCTCCTTTCATTAGTAATATGCATTTAAGTTTCTTCCATGTCTTTTCATGTCTTGATAGCTCATTTCTTTTTAGCACTGAATATTATTTTATTGTCTGGATGTACCACAGTTTATTTCACCACTCACCAACTGAAGGACATTTTGGTTGCTTCCAAGTTTAGGCAGTTAGACATAAAACTGCCATAAGCATCTGTGTGCAGATTTTTGTGTGTCATACATTTTTAACTCTCTTGGCTAAATACCAAGGAGTGTACTTGTTGGATTGTATGATAGGGGTATGTTTAGTTTTATAAAAAACTGCCAAATTGTCTTCTAAAGTGGCTGAACCATTTTGCATTCCTAACAGCAGTGAAGGAGAGTTCCTGTTGTTCCCCAGTCTCACCAGCATTTGGTGTTGTCAGTGTTCTGCATTTTGGCTTTTCAAAAGGTATATAATTGTATGTCATTGTTGTTTTAATTTGCATTTACCTGATAACATATGACATCTAGTTTATTTTCATGTGCATATTTGCCATCCATATACCTTCTTTGGTAAACTGTCTGTTAAGATCGTTGGCCTATTTTTTAATCCAGCTCTTTGTTTTCTTATTGTTGAGTTTTAAGTGTTCTTTGTATATTTGGCTAACAGCCTTTTATCAAATATGTCTTTGCAAATATTTTCTCCCAATCTGTGGTTTGTCTTTTCATTCTCTTGGTAATATCTTTACAGAGCAGGAAATTTTAATTTTAATATTAAGCCCAGCATATCATTCTTTCATGGATTATACACTTGATATTGTATCTAAAAAGTTACTCGCAAACCCAGGGTCTTCTAGATTTTCTTCTGTGTTCTAGGAGTTTTATAGTATTGTGTTTTACATTTAGTCTATGATCTATTTTGGTTTACTTTTGTATTTTGTGATGGGTGTAAAGTCTGTGTCTATACATTCATATATATTTTTTGGCCTGTAGATATCCAAGTGTTCTAGTACAATTTTTGAAAAGACTATCTTTGCTCCAATGTATTGCTTTTACTTTGTCAAAGATCAGTTGATTATATTTATATAGGTCTATTTCTAGGTTCTCTGTTATGTTCCACTGATGTATTTGCTCATTGTTTTGCCAATACTACATTGCCTTTATTACTTAAGCTTTATAGTAAGTCTTGAAGTCAGCTTGCATTAGTCCTCCCACTTTGTTCTTCCATATTATGTCAGTTATTTTTGGCTCTTTTGCCACTTCATAAACTTTAGGATCAATTTGTTACTACACACAAAATAACTTGCTGGGATTTTGATTGGGACTGCATTGAGTCTGTAGATCAAGTTGGGAACAATTGACATCTTGACAATATTGAGACTTCCTATCAATAAACATGGAATATCTATTTGTTTTGTTCTTTGATTTCTTTCACCAGAATTTTATAGTTTTCCTCATAAAGATCTTGTTCATATTTTCTTGGATTTATACGTAAGTATTTCATTTGGGGAGGTGCTCATGTAAATTATATTTTGTTGTTATATTATTTTATTTATTTTTTTAAGTAGGATCCACACCCAGTGTGGAGCTTGAGCTCACATCCCTGAGATCAAGAGTCACATACTCTACCAACTGAGCCAGCCAGGTGCCCCTAAGTATTGTGTTTTAAATTTAAAATTCACTTGTTCATTTCTTGTATATAGGAAAGCAGTTGATTTTTGTATGTTAATATTGTATTCTGTAAACTTGTAGTTGTTTGTTAGTTTTAGGAGTTGTTTGTTGATTCTTTTTTGGATTTTCTACATGCTTTATAGGTTTTAATATACAAGTCTTGCACTTCTTTTAGTAAATAAATTTGCAAGTATTTTATTCATCTTGATGCTATTGATAATGGAATTGTTTTAATTTACTTTTGGATTGTTCTTTGCTAGTATAGAGAAATACAATTGATTTTTTGTGTAAATAAATATTTCTTTTTTGTCCTATGACTTTGCTGAAGTTGTTTAATAGGTTTGTCTCTTTCTTTCTTTCTTTCTTTCTTTCTTTCTTTCTTTCTTTCTTTCTTTCGTCCTTGGAATTTTTTAACATGCAGGATTGTCATCTATCAATACAGGCAGGTTTACTTCTTTTTCAGTAAAGGTGACTTCTATTTCTCTCTCTTCATCTCGTTCTCTCTTTGCTTCATTGCACTGAGTAGAACCTCAATAAAATGTTGAATAGCAGTGGTAAGTTTATATATTTGTGCCTTCTCCCCTACCTTGGTGGGGGGGAAGGTGAATTCACTCTTGCACCATTAGATAAATGATGTTAGCTGTAGGTTTTTTGTAAATACCCTTTATCAGGTTCAGAAGGTTCCTTTCTGTTTCTGGTTGTTAAAAGTTTTATTATGAATAGGTGTTGAAATTTGCTAAATATTTTTATTTATCAATTAATTATATGTCTTTTGTCCTTTTTTCCTACTAATATGGTGTATTACATTAAATGATTTTCATATGTTAAACCAACCTTGGGTTTCTGGGATAAATCCCACTTGGTCATGGTGTATAGTCCTTTTTATGTTACTGGTTTCATTTTGTTAAATTTTCTTAAGGATTTTTGCTTCTATGTTCAATAGGAATAATAGTCTTTATTTCTTTTTCTTATGATATCTTTAAAAAATTTTTAAATGATTATTTATTTTTGAGACAGAGAAAGACAGAGCATGAATGGGGGAGGGGCAGAGAGAGAGGGAGACAGAATCTGAAGCAGACTCCAGGCTCTGAGCTGTTAGTACAGAGCCCGACAAGGGGCTTGAATTCACAGACTGAGACCATGACCTGAGCCGAAGTCAGTCTCTCAACCTATTGAGCCACCTAGGCACCCCTCCTTTTCTTATGATATCTTTATCTGTTTTTGGTATCAGAGTAATTGAATAGGTTGGGAAGTTTTCTCTCTTTTTAAATGCTTGTGAAGGATTGGTTTCTTCATTAAATATGTAAGAATAATTATTGAAGCTGCTGTTTAATTTTTAAAAATAAATAGGAGTATATTAAATCTTTGTTTATTTACCAGGAATGGCTTCACATTAAATACAGAATAGATTTCCAATTCCTTACCATGGTCTACAGACCCAGTGCATAGGGGCTCTATCTATATCTGATCTCACCTTATACCTTATACTCTCTTACTTGTATGTTACACTCTAACAACATGGGCTTTTTTATGTACCTTGAACTCTCTAGTCTTATGGCCTTTTCACTTGAAGTTCTTTCTACTGCTCTCTTTCTTATCAGTTATACCATAGCTTAGATGTAATTGCCTTGTTCTTCTCATCCATTCACCTTCATTGCTGCCCCAGTGACCCTCTAGCATCTTAATCTGTTTTCTTTTTTCCCCAGTACTGTTTACTATTTGAAATTATTTATTTATTTGAACATTTAGCATTTATTTTCTGTCTCTACTCCCTAGACATAAGCTCTGTAAAGGCAGATATCTGGCTATTCTCCTTTATTGCTACATCTCTTGCACCTAAACAGTCTGTCACTTAGTGAAGCCTCAATCTTTGTTTGTATAATAAATGAATGAAATGAATTATCTCAGGATCTTACGTGAATTTTGGAAATCTGATTAGTGTGCTCTTTCCTGATATCCCTTAATTAAAAACCTTAAAAGTAGATCAAATAACTTGACAAGTAGAAATCATCAGAGATCTATTTTTGTTGGTAAATAGCATTTACAAAAGTGCAGTTTCAGTGTTGTCATATGAGGAAGCAGAGATTTGGTTGGGTTCCTTAGACTCCATCCCTTCCTCCAACAATGAAACTAATTAAACCTATAATTCCCTGTGCTTATTTTAAAGATCTCAAGAGATAAATATTCTGTAATATCATTTTGTGGCCTGTAGTAACCTTAGGTACATTGAAACTGGGTTTTCTTCCTCATTTTCTTCACTTGTTGAAATATGTGAGCCTCTAATAGAAGATACAGGGCAATTCTCATCTTCCTAATGAAAAGATCACCTGAATTTTTTGGCTGATTTAAAATTTTAGGCTCCTAGAGATGTAGATGAAGCCATGTAATATCTCCTTACAATATTTTATTTAGAAATTTAGGTTTGTTTATTTTTAAAGCATTAATTACTAAATATTGATTTTTTTCCATTCTCACATATCATGGAGTTATTGTATTCAAATATATCTCAGTCATCTACCACTTTCCTGTTTTTATCAACATTCCCACCTATTTTTTGAGTCATCCAATACTACTTTCTAATAGATTTCTGAAGTATATCATCTTACCTTTAGTATAGTTCGAGATACAGTAATTTTGCAATCCAGCATTGATACCATGCCTAAAATTCTATTTCAAACTACTAGTAATTATTTCATAACATTATAAAAGTTTTATTTCTATTCACTCCTTTTAATATATATTTGTTAATAAATCACTTTGTATAGGTGAATGCTGCATTTGTTTTTGTAACATGATCTTTAAAAAGCTAGTTTCCTTGGCCATAAATGTGTTCAAATTGTGAGAGCCTATTCCAGGTGTAATTACTGAATTTGCATTTGATTTTCTGTTTCTTTTCATTGTTTTTGTTTGTTTAATCAATCCCATGAGTTGACATATTTAAGCATGCCAAATTAGCATAGATTATAGGCTAATGCGTCTTTCCCAAGCTATACTTGGTTGCTTAAAATAAATATTAAGAATGCCATTAATATAAAAGATTTTGAAAGCCCTCTCAGGTATATTGTGTCTTTTTTGCATGAGATCGTTTGGGGAGGGAGTGGGGAATCATGCTTTGAATTTGGCCAGATAAGAATTTTAAAGAATTTTTCTTTTCCAGTTTTCAAATTTCCAGGAGTATAATAGGTTTTTTTTCCAGTTGAGTGAAGATTTTTTTCTCTTATTTGCTTTTGAAATCTGTGAATAAATAATCATTTTATTTTATGTGATTTCTTATTTTTCTGTTAACCACCACTGTAACGAAAGGTTCTGAATTGGTGGTACATTTTTGAAGTGAATTTCAACACTGTATGCTTTGTGAGAATATAAGATCTATAAGAGTTGACCTATCTTAAAAATTGACTAAGAGCAGATCAGTGACTTATTTTAAGTATAAATATTGTATTTGACCTATTACGGTTAGTTTTGTATTTTTAGGTGTGTAATTCAAATTTTAGTTAAAGTAGGAAATTTCAGCATGTGTCAGAATTTCTTTCCTTTCTAAGGCTGAATAATATTCCATCGTGTGTGTATTTGTGTGTGATACGCATACATGCCCCATTTTATTTATCCCTTCATCTGTCAGCTGACATTATGCTGTTTGCACTTTGAGCTAATGTGACTAGTGCTGCTCTGCATACTGGTATACAAGTATCTGAGTCCATGCTTGCAACTTTCAATTTGTTTGGGTATCTACCTAGGTACAGGAAGCATTTTATCATTAGGGAAAAAAAATGGAAGGAACAAAAAGAAAGCTCCTACCTTCTAGGAGTTCTCATCCTTAAATCCATGGATAGAATTCAGGAGATATGTAAACATGGCTGTGAGAAAAATGACATCTTCATGGTCACTAACATACAACTGAAATGTAATCTTTACTTCAATGATGACTGTAGGTTGATGCTGCGGTGGCATTAGCAGTACCTCTGACTGGGTCACCAGTAGGAATCACACATTGTTTTCATATCCCATTATAGTCATTGTGGGTATCTCAGAATATCATTACATTTGTCACTACTCCAAATTTATGGTAGTTATCAGACCTAGAGCTAGATCTTGTTATTTAATGCAGTAAGTAGTCATCTTTTGCTCCATCACAGATTTTAAGAAATATTTTGATACCTTTTTCAGTATGATCAGTCCCCTTTGCAATCCCGTGAATTTATTTTACACATTTAGGAAAACTACTCTAAGGGGTCCAGATTCTTCACTGGAGAGCCAAAGGTTCCAACGCAAAAAAAAAAAAAAAAAAAAAAAAAGTTACTACTTTTGAGAGTAACAATTGGCTGAGAAGATTGATCTGAATGCATTTTCTCTTTTGCAGATTCATCGTGATTTGCAATGCTGTCTCTTGGCCTCTGAGCTGACTGACGCATTATTGTACTTGCTAAGCAAACTCATCTCTAATTACTACATGTCTGTATAATTCATTATTTGAAATTGGAACTTGATAAAATACTTTTAAGCATTTGAAAGATTTTCTTCTTTCTTTCTTTCTTTCTTTCTTTCTTTCTTTCTTTCTTTCTTTCTTTCTTTCTTTCTTTCTTTCTTTTGTGATTTTAGCTTTTCAAGGAAAATGCTGTGAAACTAAACCTTCAATTGTTTTCTTGCACTATCTAAGCAAATTGCTTAATGGTTAATATATCAGTTTTGGAATACTGCATAGCAATTCTTAGGTGTTTCCTCCACCTTTCTTTATTTAAATTTTAGCTGGTTAGAGTGGTGCTTCTCAGACTTGAATGTGCAGATGAATTACCTGGGGGTCTTGCTCAAATGTAGATTCTGAATCAGGTTTGTAGTTAGGCCTGAGGTTCTGCATTTCTAATAGGCTCCCGAGTTTTACTGCTACTGCTTATTTCAGATGACACTCTGAGTAGCAGGGATTTATATCATAAAGAAATATTCCAGGGCACTTGGGTGGCTCAATTGGTTAAGCATCTGATTTCAGCTCAGGTCATGATCTTGCGGTTCGTGACCCCCGTGTCGGACTTGTGCTGACAGCTCAGAGCCTGGAGCCTGCTTCAGATTCTGTGTCTCCCCCTCTCTCTGCCCCTCCCCTGCTCATTCATGCTCTGTCTCTCTCTGTCTCTCAAAAAATAAATACATGTTAAAAAAAATTTTTTTTTTAAGAAACATTACATGCAGATTAAGCTACTTCAGAGCACTGTTCCTTGACCATTGCTTGGAATCTATACTGATTATTTACTATCTTCTGCATTTAACTTCGTGTGCTGAGTTTAATCCATGATGGACTGATTATCCTTATAGCCTTGTAGGAGATTTGCAAGAATGTTAATGGATTGAACCTGTGTACACTAGTGTATGTTCTTTAGAAAGCCTTATCTCGGGTGTCACAAGGAATCCATATTTAGGGACTGTGTGAAATATTTATTTTGATCTGGTTAATACACAGACAGTTTCAAAGTTTTAAATGATAAAGTAAGTATTTGGAAAAAATTATCTTAGACCTTGGGTTTTAGGACCTCCCTTCCTCCCCCCAGTCCAATCAAGTAGATAGAGCAATTAAGATACAGTAGTATGTTTACATGCAGTTGGAGACTATCTGGTGCTTTGGCAATTTCAAAAATATTTAAATGTCTACTCCAGGATATTTGTTTCCTTCTTTTTTTTTCTGCCTTCCTTTTTCCTCCTTTATTCTAGGTTGTACTTCTGAGATGGTTTTCTACAGTAGAGAGAGGGGAAGAAAAAGCATATGAAGGAAGATAAAGGACCAGTGCTTGGGACTACACTCGTTAGTTCTAGGCATATTTTTTTAATTGAAAAATTCTGCATGCAGTTGTAAGGAATATTATGTAGAGACGCATCTACACTGTGGATATAAATGAAGTGACTACCCAGATGAGAACAAATAGAGGCTATTTATTTGTTCCAAGCTTCCTAGCCAGCCACCATCACTTGAATTCAACAGGTATTCAAAGGCAGGCAGGGGAGTAGCAAAGCTTTATGGTAGAAAAAATGGAAGATCCCCAGTAGCTCTGGCTGGAGATTGTTGGCAGGAGGAAACTGGAGGTGGGTTAACTGGAAGCAGGGTACATTGGGTGTTTGGTTTGGAGGGCATATGTGACTTTTACTACTTGATCCTTATTTGGAATGGTGGCAAAAATTCAGGAAAATGGAAGTTACTGAATAAATCTGGACTATTCTGGGACAATTGCTGCAAAAGTTTGGTTTCCCATGGTCGTTGCTCCAGAGGTTATGGGTCAGAGTTCTGTTGTCTGACATTGTCTTGCCATTATCTATTTGAAATATAGTCCCTCAACACTTTATTTAGTTTCTCCCAATGTTAACATTTTTGCCAAACTATGATATAATATCACAACCAGGATATTGACATTGCTACAATCTACTGATCTTATTCAGATTTCTCCAGTTTTATTTATACTCGTGTGTGTGTGTGTGTGTGTGTGTGTGTGTGTGTGTGTGTGTGTGTTTAGTTCTATATAATTTTATCACATGTGTAGGTTTAGGTACACCACCATAGAAAAGACACTAAACAGGACGGTTCCATGACCACAAGGATCTCTTGTGTTGCTGTTTTATAGTGACACCAACTTCTTTGCCATCTTTAAACCCCTGCAACCACTGATCAGTTCTCCATTTGTGAAAATTTGTCATTTCAGAAATGTGTAATATAATGTATAATATAAATGGAATTATGCAGTACGTGACCTTTTGGGACTGGCTTTTTTTTTTTTTTTTCATTCAGCTTAATCTTCTGGAGTTTCCTTGTTTGCTTTCAAAACCATTTTAATTACTCATGTAATACATGAATAAATTCTCCTTGTGAAGCATTAAAATAGTTAAAATAAGGTTAAAGTTTCCTTTAACTAAAAACACTTTGAATTCTCATCTCCTCCCTTGAAGCAATTAAATATTTAGTCATTCTAAAATTCTATATATATTTTTATGTATAATATATCATATATATATTTAGAATATATATATATATCCTATATATATATTTTTTTCCAAATTCTGTTGCTTCAAAAAAGCTTCAGTGGACATCCTTGTACATACTTCCTTGTTTGTTTCTGCCAGTTTTTTGTTTGACACCTAAAAGTGGTATTGTTGGGTAACAGGAAATGTACAGTGTAGATATTGCCAACTTTTCCTTCAAATTGGCAGTACCTATTTACATGCCTAGTTGTACCCCAAAATGAACATTCCCTCAGATTGTCCAATGTCTGATAGATTTATAACTTAATTCTTTTCTGCCAGTCATCTAAATGAAGAATGCTATCTTATTCTTGTTTTAATTTATATTTCTCTGGTTAATAATAAGTATCTTTAAAAAATGCTTATAATCATTATTTGCCCTATTTATAATTCCTGTCTTGTGGTGTTCTCTTCATGTTCTTGTTCTAGTTTTCTACTGGCTAGTTATCTTATTGCCTTCTCGTTTATTTTGGCTAGTTGTCTTATTTTTCTTCTTGATTTAGAAGAGACTTTAAAAACAATGTGTTCCACACACTAATTCATTGTTTACTGTACATGTATGTATACATACACAGAGTTTTATTCTATAACGAGTCTCTTAGCACATTCAGTTTTGCCATTTTAAATTTGATGTTCAATTTATCACTCTTTTTGTGTCTTTTAATTTTTTAAAAATTTATTTTTTTAATTAATTTTTAATTGTTTTGAGGGAGAGAGTGTGTGTGTGCATGCAAATGAGTAGGGGAGGGTTAGAAGGAGAGGGAGAGAGAGAATCTCAAGCAGGCTCCATGCCCAGCATTGAGCGTGATGTGGAGCTCGATACCAACCTGAACCCAAACCAAGAGTTGGTCGCTCAGCAGACTGAGCCACCCAGGCACCCCTCTTTTTGTGTCTTTTTGGAGAAAGTCTTCCTCCTTCTCATTTTAAACCTTACATTTTCTCAAAGTGGTGGGATATTTTGTGTTTCCCAGGCTTCAGGGCACATTTTCCCAGGTATATGTTCTGGTTCAGGTCTACTCTGGTTGCTATCTTAGCTATGGTGTCTTCTTGATCTTTTCATCTAAAGTGTCTTGACTTATTTTTGATCACTTCGAGGATGTTGCAAATATTACTCATCAAGAAGAGAGAGTTACCTTATATTCCATTCCAGTCTCATTTCTTTGTGATTCACGTGGACAACTCCACCTTCAGAAAAGCCTGATAACATTGAAAGTACATAAAATTCCAAAGACAGAATTTTTAAAGATACCGGATATGTGAATAATAAATTCCAGAGGAATGTCAACAACTAAACATCCAGATAGATTTTAATTCCTCTCAAGACAGATCAATAAAGACAAACTTGATGATTATAGGTATGGCTGATTTTGAGCTATCCCCTTAAAACCAACTTGCTATCTATTTTCTTTAGAAATGAAAAATTGCCTGACTTTTACAGTAAACGTTACTTAAAGAAAAATTTGCCCTATAGTGTTTGGCCAAATATCGGGGGTCAGATGAGCCTTTGGAAGCTAACAACTTTGGCAGACCCCCAGAGTTTAATAGTATTAACGTTTTAGTTTTGCAATAAAAGTTTAAATTTATTTAAATTCTCAAATAGATTATGTCATTTGAAAAGATAGGATAATGGCAAAAGGAATATAACAACCTTGAGATTTTTAAATATTGATTTTGGAAACATTTCACACTAAAATCATTTAATATAATAATTAGTTGATCCAGTTTTTCTTCCCATTGTATTCATAATTCTTACGGAAGTATTTTAAAGCATAATAGGTTGCCAGCAGGAGTTTAAGTAGTAAAAATAAAGAATGGATGTCATTATAATAATTTTTTTTGGGGGGGGATTTCCTCCAACTCTATTTCTGTACTCAATAAATGTTTATTTGTGCATTTATAGTTATATTCATCACTATGCCTTTTACCTAAATTTGTTTACTATCTATAGACTTCAAGTATAACTGCTAACACATTTTCACTGAGAGATGACAAATTTGTTATTTTTATACTCCAGTTGTTCTTCTGCATTCCCTAATTTTGTCAATGGTGTCACCATCCATTATTCACTTAAATAAGAAAACTTCCTGTTATATTTGGATTCTCTTCCTCATCTCCCATATCCAATCAGCTGCCATGTCTCTGATTCTGCTTTTTAATTTCCAAAATGATCTTTTCTCCATCTCTGTTACTATTGCTAGTTTTCAAACTGGCTCCCTACCCTGTGTTCTCATCTCAACCCTCACCTAACTCAGCTGTCTTGTATTTCATTTTAGTCTAGGTTTTCCCCTAAAGCTGATCCTGAGAACAGGGCTCTTATGCAGGTGGTTTATTTTGGGAAGTGATCCTAAGGAACATGGGTGAGTGACTGAGAAGAGCGAAATGAGCAAGAAGGGAATGGTGATCCATGGATGTGCTATTGGGCTGAGTTTCACTGTGGGTGTTTAGGGTCCTATCCTGCTAAGCAAATCCTAAAGAGCCCTGTAGAACATTCCCCAGAATTTTATACCCACAGGATGAAAGAGGGGAGTATTTATCCACTAGCTTTCATCTCCCTCTGCTCAAGATTTGGTTAATAGGTATTAACTTGTGCCTTTCCAGTTTAGTTGGACAGAGCTAACATGGGGCACAGCAGAGAAGTTTGATTACAGAAAGCAAGAGAGTAGGGCTGGCTTTGTGGGTGTATTATCTGTTAGTGATCTGTGAGGTCACAGGGCGCCAGACTTTGAAGGTCCTAATGCTTTATTTAATGGTATGCTCTCGTTGTTTTGAAATTCATAATTAGTTATGAACAAGAGATCTCACATTTTCATTTTCTACTAGACCCCACAAATTATCCAGTCATTCTTGCTAGAGACAGACAGTGGCCCTGAGATAAAGGTCTGCCATAACAAAAGTTGTAGTGAAAATTTTAGCCAAGAAAATGTGAAGTGAGGCTTAAGAGGTATCTAACACATATTCTGGGTAGTGTATCTATAACTGTGTTTCTACTCAGGAATGTATTAAGCAGGATGATCTAGCAAAGACCAATAGCCATCCTGCAAAGGAGAGTCCAAGGCTTGTTCTTCCAAATCTATTCAGAGCATGTAAGCCTGGGGCCTCTCTCCCAGAGCAACTTTGTAGCCTGTAATTCAGGCCTAGTGACCACAGTGTGCTGGCCACTCAGGTTAAATGTAAGAATGAGGGCACAAGGATTTTCTGATAACCCATCTTTCCCTGGCACCTGCCAATTTTGACTTGAAGGGCTCATCTTCAACTTCAGCTGGGAAGAGAGTCCACCCAGGGTGAGGAAGTAGGTTTAGACTGGTGGGCTGGGAAGTACACCATTTTTGTTTGCCTTTTTTTCTTCTCCAGTGTGGTGATTCTGTTTAACCCTGGGCTTTGAGGGAAGAAGGAAAGTGCAATCACCAAGAAGTGATATAGGCTATTTCCTAGTAAGTATGCCCTTCCTATAACATCTTTCTCTTACCTCCTGCATCATTGTAAGGAATGTAAAGGAAAAGGCAAAAAAGGTCTTTGTGTGAGTGTATAATCTGAAGTGCTGTATCCTCGACCCTGTAATTTTTTTTAAATGTTTATTTATTTTTGAGAGAGAGAGAAACAGAGCACGAGCAGGCGAGGGGCAGAGAGAGAGAGAGAGAGAGAGAGAGAGAGAGAGAGAGAGAGACAATCGGAAGCAGGCTCCAGGCTCTGAGCTATCAGCACAGAGCCTGATGTGGAGCTTGATCCCACAAACCATGAGATCATGACCTGAGCCGAAGTCAGTCGCTTAACCGGTAAGCCACCCAGGTGCCCCAACCCTGTAATATTTTTGCTGGGCAAACACTATTGTCAGCTCTTAAATATCTACGATCTTAGAATGTTTTGATTGATTCTAAGATAAACATTTGTTTTTAAGAAACTAGGAAGCACAAAACAAAAAGAATATATTTTCTCTTTAAATGAGAATTACCCCACAGGTTAGGGACATGCCAAATTTTATTTTTTTTATGGTTGTGAAAACTGTAATGTAGTAGAGTGTAGTGCATAGAAGGTTACTAACTTTTCAATTAGAAGAACATCTAGCACACTAAATATGAGCATGAGCCCAGTTTGATGTTTTGCTCTTTGAATTGGCAGTATTATTTTGGAATTTCAATTGTACCAGAAATGTAGGAAATCTATCAGTTCCTTACCTTTCTCTCCTTTTTTTTTTTTTTTTTTTGAGTGTGTGGCTATGAAGAAATGGGAATGACAAATTGTAATTGTTTAGGCCTCTTTAAAGAACAACAGATGCCAAAAATTTCTTTTCCAGTCAAAAGAGCAATAGTAACTACTTTTGCTCAGATTATGGAAGTAGTTGTTATTTAGGTGTTTTTTTTTTGTTTTTATGAATGTCTCTAGCTGTTTACATGTATTCAGGTTACAAGTAAATCATTGAAGAGAAAGGTCAAAGGATTTAATAAGATTTTGTTCATGCTAATATGTACAAACCATGTGTTTAGATTCCTTTTCAGAGTACAAATACAAATGTTACTATGTGTATAGACATATAAATAAAAATAAGAATGATTCAAACATATGGATATGAGAAGTTATTTTTTTTGGTGTTTTTGTTGTTCTTTCTCTACAGAGGCATATAGCTACACTCAGCTGAACACTGGATTTTTCTTTGTGTCACTGTTGTAAATTAACTTATTGTGATTATCTCCATGAAAACTGATGACAAATTATTTTTGAAAAATGTAGATACATTCATCATCATCAGCTGTGATCAGCTGCAGTAAAGATGCCCTTTGAAAATGAAGTGTTCTGCATTAAGATGCTTAAAAAGTACAAATAACAAAAACCAAGGGACAAAACCCCCAGCTTTTCAAACTTGGTACATGAATGTGTCCATTTTTAATGAAGAAAATGAGGCCAGCATCAGTTGGGGACTTTCTGAAGGACACATTGTCCTGTACCAATTAGTGATTTTCAGTGAGAGGCCAGAAGACGGTGGCACAGTCCTTCGTCCTGCTGCCAGGTGGCGCTGTGCAGTAGTTGGTGCAGTCTTCTGTAAGGCATAAAATGTCTGCTCCTACCCTAGTTGTACTGCTGACCATAATAACTGAGTCTATTAGAAGTGTGAAAATAAACTTATTTTACAAATTTCTGAGTCATTTCAATATAACTATACTTAAATAGGTCTTAATCTTTACATTTAGTGAGATTCTTCTGTGGTTAGTGAATGCATCTTAAAGAGTGAATAAAAGACTCATGGTTTCCAGAATGCACTAACGTCTTTCATTATAAACTGGTGCCTCATGCCTTCTAAATACTCTGCTTTGAATATAAATAAAGCAGTATTAAAAATAAAATGCTTCTGTTGCCAATAGAGTGCTTTTTTACTTTGGAATAGTCAGACTGGAAGGAATTTGAAGGCAATGAATAGAGGAAATATAGCATTAGTTTAACATGTATAAGCATACACTTAAAAATACATATATATATTTAAAGAAAAGCTTTCTGTATATTTTTTTTCTTCAAAGCAAGTATATGTTTGCCCATTTTCTTCCCCTAAGGATGATTACAATCATGCTTAAAATGGTCAATTTTCTGGTTGATTATTTTCTATTTCAGCATGATGTAATTAGAAGTTTTTTTCTTTGTTATTATAATGACCTGACTTTAAAGTTACTCCAAATTAATCTTATATATAGAAAGTTTCTGAGACTAGTGCAGGTGGCATACATCAGATGAAAAATTGTTTTAAATGTTGGATTTCTTCTTTTACCATTACAAATTTAAATCTCCAAAATGTTTAAATGTATAAGGTATATCTGTTTTAATATGAAACACTTATTAGAAATATGAGTCAATGTTAGCGTTTTGGTTTTAAGAGATGGCATCTAAAAGATGTGAGCATTTTTGCAATTTTTATGAAATAGGACAATTTTTCCAGTTGCCAACCATCTTATCTCTTCATGTTAGTTATGTAGGCACTACAGTGAATAAACAGTTTAATTTATGGATGTATCTTGATTGTAGTGATATTTATGAAGGTCTCTAGTTTATAGAGAAAATTTCTAGAAAGGGAGACATGTTTTAGCAATAATTATTAAATTTCCCATACAAAGTTTATCATGACAATATAAAGAAATCATACTAGTATGAATCCCAGATTGTGTGTTAGTTTTTTGGTGTTTGGAAAAGTAAATGTTTTTTTAATTGAATATTAATTGATAGGAATATATTTCTTAAATGTGTTCTTATCAAAAATCCATACTATGTTTGCAATAAAATCAAATAGAGATTGGACGAGAGCTGTGGCTTCAAGGAGTTTTTAGTTAAATAAATGCCTGAAAATCCTATTCAAAAGGAATCACAGAATTAAAGGATGCTTATTACACAGTTACTGAGAACAATACAAATATTTTAGGAGAGAAGTTAAACAGAGTACTGACAAATCCCTATGATATGCCACTTAAATTATGTTTTCAAGAATATATAAGGGCATGGAAAAATGCTTACCATTTATAACTGGGGAAAAAGATAGGTTATAAAATAGTATATAATCTATATCTCTGTAACATATGATGAATCTAATTGCATGTATAATTATGATAAAATATATATTTAAAGCATTTCAAAGATTTTTCCCCAATATATTAAAAGCAATTATTTCTGGGTAGTAGGATAATGAATGATTTTTTTTTTTATATTGTGGAAATTTTCTTCACTACATGTATTAGTTTCATAATATGAAAAATGCATTTTATTTTATTTTTTATTTTTTAACTTTTTAAAAACTTTACTTATTTTTGAGAGAGAGAGAGAGAGAGCAAGCCTGAGCAGGGAAGGGGCAGAGAGAGAGGGAGACAGAATCCCAAGCAGGCTTCGTGCTGTCAGCACAGAGCCCAATGCGGACTCAGGAACTGTGGTATCACTACCTGAGCCAAAATCAAGAGTCAGCTGCTAAACCGACCGAGCCACCCAAGCACACCATCCCCACCCCCCACGCCAAAATGCATTTCATTTCAAAATAGCAACATACATAAATAGTATTAATAGTATTAATGTTAAAAAGTGTTTACACAAACATTTTGTTGTCAATATGTTTTAGGAAAGTAGTGAAAAATCAAGTTATTTCCAATGTTACTGATTATTATCTTCCTATTTCCCCCAAACCCAGACAATATCCAAATGGTTCTATTTTCTATAATTAGACTTTTAAAAACATCTTTAGCTGTAATAAATTTTTATTGGCTTGATAAGTGAATACCTTGTATATAGTTTTAGATGCATGCTTAATTTTGTCTTTATCATGAGCTCTGATTTATAATACAATTGACGCTTCAAAAACACAGGTTAGAACTGCGTGGGTCCATTTATATGTGTATTTTTTCCCATAAACACAGTATAGTACTATATATTTTCTCTTTCTTATGATTTTTGTAATAACATTTTCTTTTCTCTAGCTTACTTTATTATAAGAATACAGTATATAATTCATGTAACATACAGTATATGTATTAATCAGCTCTTTATGTTATAAGTAAGGCTTCTGGTCAACAGGAGGCTATTAGTAGTTTAATTTTTAGGGAGTCAAAAGTTGTACATGCATTTTCAACTGTATGGAGTGCGGGTGCCCCTAACCCCCATGTTGTTCAAAGGTCAACTGTATATAGGGGAAATGGAGATGATAGATAGCATGAATTTATGTGGCTAAATAAATTCCCTTGAACAGTGGTTCCTAGGTTGAGTTTTGTGACTAACTGATATAATTTACTGAGCACTGTGTGCCAGGCATTGTGATAATAGTGTTTTAAATATTTTCTCTGGATTCCTATGACAAACTCATGGGTTTGGTATTGCTATTTCCATTTTACAGAGAAGTAACTGAAGCTCAGAAAGTTAATGGTCCACCCAAGGTCACAGGACTAGTTAACTACAGAGGAAGGATCTGAAACTAGGTCTTTTAGATTTAAAATCTGTTTTCCTCTAATTATAAGTCAGTTGTTTGACCATATAGACAAATTAATTTCTGGGATTCAATTATTTTCTCATCTTTAAATTGAAGGACTTGGACAAGGTGGATGGGGCTCAAAGTTTTCCTAATAAAGAGCTACTTTTAGTATTTTTAAAATTTTTATTTGATTTTGGGACCTAATAAGAAAGGGTCCAAGTTGTTGAGGGTAGAAACAGCTGGAAATTGACAAGATGTAACTTTTAAATTACTGGTAGATGGGAATTGACTGTGGGGTTTCTGGGTCCTCCAAGAGACTATAAGACAATAATAATTTGTGATTCTAAATGTAAATTTTTCTGGCTAAAATACATGCTAATTAACCTTCTAATTAAAAAAATACATATTTAAGGTCAATTTTAAAGAGAGTCTAATAACAAGGTTTAACAGTAGTGTGAAGGATTTGTTGTAACTGAGTAAGAGCAGAATTACTTATTTGTTACAAAAAGACCAATAGCATTTAAAGGAAACAATTGTCAGGTTGAGAACAATTCATCATAGTGAAATAAAGTAATGCAATGAAAGGAGAAATAATAGAATATCATGATGGGAGCATGGACTCTATATTTGAAAATATTTTGCTCAGAGCACTTTGATACCAGGAACAGATGAAGTGAGTGACCTCACGGGGCTTTTCTAATTTCTGTGATTCCATAACAGAGCACTCTGAAAGTACCTTGCTTATGACACTTCTGGATTTACATTTTACCACGTAATGAACTGCTGAATGATTTTGGTCGAAACAGTTTCCCTATTATTGCACGAGTCATCTCATTATCGAATGGAACAACCCCTGTGTGCTTCACAAAGCTCAAAACCGGAACTTGACTGTAATGATTTTCTAAGTTCATTCCATAATCAGTGGTGCAATGCTTCATATTCATATCCATAAATATGAAAGGTCCTGGTGACTCCACATGTGACCAATATTATATGCCATTGAAATTATGCAATTTATTTTTGTAAAATACAAAAAATGACCAGAATGATATAGAAACCTTAGAGTGCAGATTTTCTTTTTATTAGTACTCCTCCCGTCCCCATCTCATACAGCACCCAATTTAGGACAAAGACAAAACGAAAGTGTATCTTGAATATGCATCACAGGTTCCAAAAATGAAAAGAAATTGGATTTGGATAGCACTTACTCAATAGACAGATATGATACATGGTAAGAAGGTGCACTGTCTGCCCTGTGATAGATTAAACTACTTTGTAGGAAAATTACTGTGAGCCAGTCACCACCACCACCGTGGCTAAATCTTTAATAAAATTCTCTTCCATATTCAGGAGTGAGGTATGAAGTACACAATAAGCAGAGTGAAGTAGAGTGCCATTTATCAAACACCGGCCAGGTCTGTAATCTTCTGCTTTATCCCTTCTTTGTACTTTATTTGTCTTTATTGTTGCAAGGAGGGATATTTACCCAGAGCAGTGGGCATGAAGCCCATAAACCTCCTCCTTCCCCTCTTTCTCTCTTTCTTATTCCCCCTTGTCAGCCTTGTCAGTATAATTTGTTTGTTTCCTTCTAGGTGGTCCTTTGCTTGTTTGGCATTCTTTTCTCCCTTCTTTTTCTCTGCCTTTCTCTGCAATGTGCATTCATGCTATGGGAAATGACACCAAAGCTACCGGAATATGCAATGGGAATGCTAACAGCTACCATGAAGGACTGTCCAGGATGCATTCGGTAATGACTTTGAATGCCTCTTGGCAAGATAGCAGTGTTAAAATGTTGTAGACAGCCCCTGGGTGGCAGTGCACAGCTAGTCCTGATACCAACAAAAGCATTTTCAGAGTAAAGATTTTATATGTGAGTGTGTACATATGATATATAGGATATATGTGTTTATATGTATGCATGTACACATGACATATACGTATGCATGCTATGTATATGCTATATGTGTATATGATATGTGTGTACATGTGATATGTGTGTATAATTTGTATGCATGTGTATGACACATGTGTATCTATATATGTGTGTACCTTATATGTGCGTACACATATATGCACTATGTGTTTATCCATTTGCCCCAAACTAATGAACTAAAAAATAACTTCCCTTTGAAAGATATAAACACTCACTCTAATTTATCCCATGTTTCTTAAGTACAGTAATGATAATAGTGATAAAAATAACTTGTATCTTTTTTAATCTAATGCTAAAAATTTTCTAGATATCCTAGTCATGTAATGACGTCTAAATTATTTTTAAAATCATGCAAATATGGGTTCAGATGCAGTGGAAGAGTTCAGAGGATAGTGAGAGTATGGCTGGAGGTGTTTTGTGCCCCTCAAATCTGCACACTGACAGTCTATGCAGCAGCCTTGGGGGTAAATTATTTTTAGTACTATTATAACCCTTTTTTATTATTTGAATAGCAGTTTTATGACAAAACATTTATATTCAGGCTGCCTTTGTACTTGACTGAAAGAGAGCAATCATAGAGAGTGATAAGGCAACAATGGTAATGATAACTACATTTATAAAGACATACAGAATTTAAATGGGAGTTCTAAAATAGACTGACAGTAGTTCTCTACCTGAACCTGGAGCAGAGATGGGCAAGGTTCTTGTGGCAGAGATGCCTTTGCTATTTGGGGGCAGATAATGATATGTAAGTGTGTGTGTGTGTGTGTGTGTGTGTGTGTGTGTGTGTGTGTTCCTTTGTCATTGTTTCTTCCTTTTAGTTAAATGTACTTGCTAGGTAGATGAAGGGTTAGCAATAGCAGCATAGGGACATTCTATATTCAGATTAACTATTATCATAATTTTGTCAGACTATGATACAATGTGACTGCATTTCTGAATAAACTATTTAACTCAAGTATGAGTTCTTAGAAAAATTGTGAGTTTTTTGCTATTATCTAGCATTGGTCTATTTCTCTGTCTTCTCAGAATCTACCTCTTATGAGAAATTGAAAATTTACTCTGTGAAAGAAAGGAGCATGGGAATAGGAGGGACCCCATGTCTTTAAGCATAATTAAATAGTAAGAGGCCATTCTGTTTACTTGATATCAATGTTTTCCATATATTTTTATAGTTTCATTAATTTTCCCTGTTCCTAATGTTCTGACCATAAGTAAAAGCTAAGCTGCTTCTGGTCCAGTTACATTCTTTTGTTTTTATTTTTAAATATGTGGTAAGTATTAACATTCTTGATGTAACATAATAAAAAGGGTTGATGTTGTGCAATTGCCTTGTGATGTACATAAAACTAAAACTATACAATGTGGGATAGAAATAGTATCTTCTCTTCCCAAGATATCCCCAAGGTCTTTTAAAATCAGCCATATATTGCCAAAGTCTATATTATGTCTTTCTTTGCCTCTTCTTTTCTTCAGCAAAGTTAATAACTTCTACATGAAAGGAAAAAAATCAATTTATTTACATTCCACCTTGATTCAAAAAGAAATTAAGGTGGCTTGCAAAGATACATAACATAAATTTAAAACAAAGTGAGGGAAATGAAGCCAAGGTAAAGCCAGAGAAAGGAAGGGCAGAGCATGAAGTGTGACTATGGAACCAAATGCCCACTCTGAAGCCCTATGTATTGGTCACAAGTGAGCCACATGTTTAGTCCTCAGCTCTCTAACAACCAACACAAAGATGGAAATAATTCCAAGATGCGTAGAATCATCATCAAGAGAATAAACTGATTCTTCAGGAGATGTGCAACTATTCCAGGTACACAGGCTCATGGGAAATTTAACTCCTGGGTTTTCATAGAGCATTGTGTAATTCAGGGAAATCTGTTTCTTAACTGTAACCTATGATCAACACACACACCAGTGTAATGGGAACTAGTTTTTTGTCATGTAGCATCTTGGTAAAGGAGGTCTGTGAAAGCTAATCTAGGTTTGTTCATTTTTTTCAGTAGTCATTTTTGAGTGTCTCTTATGTGTTATCTGGTACCAAAACAGATGGGGAATGGTAATGTTAGAGATGTAGACCCTGCCCTCATCAAACTTGCAATCTTTCCTTGACAATCGACATTGACAGATTAGTTACAGGTGGGCAATGGAAAGTCTTGCAGGTGGTCAGTAGAAGAAGGTTTAGATTTTGTCTGGTAGTCTAACCCAATCCAGGGTCAGATCACAGAGGCTAAAGAAATACAGGGACTTCATAAAATTTAGACATCTCTGTACAAATGACAATTCTATGAATCCAGCTTTTAATTTGTGTCAAGTAGTGGTGGCTTCAAGACTGTACCTCCTGAAAAGAGTCTGAAAAGTGCTTTTATTCTCTGTTTCCGGTTGGGAGCAAAGCCACATGACCCAGGGATCCGTTGGCCTGTGACTAGGAAGACAGTGAAAATTGAATTTCATGTTTAGTCATATTCTATTTGCCCATACGGAGGAAAAAGAGAAAGAAGTGTTTATAAATGCATTTTGATTGCTTAATTCTTCCATTATGGGTTCCTTATCTTTTACAATATGTTTAGTCTTTTCTTTAACATACTAACCTGTGTCTGTAGTATTTTTACACACAGTCGCTATTGTCAGTCACTGTTAACAGCATGTTTCAGAAAAGAAATTGTTTAGAAGGAATAATTATATACCAGGAAGATACATATTCTATATGGAAAATAGCATTTTATGGCATGAAAGAAATAGTTTACTTTTTCATTAATAATCTAATTGGACTGTAAATGCCCCTGTTGTGTTTTATTTAACTTGTTATTAATAGTATTCAGCACAGTTTCACTTTCAAATATAGAGATACAGCATTTCAAATGATCTTTTTGATTCTTTGTGTCCCTAGGAATTATTATGTTTGTTTTTCCAAATCTATAGTTATTTCCCTTCACGTGATTTATCTGTTTCTCTTTTGGAACTGGTTGTGAAAATAGTTGGAGGGAGGAGAACAATGTCTAGCAAAAGGATTATGAACCCAATATTACGATGAAAGAATGAAAAAAAAAAAAACCCAAAACTAGTGGATTCTAGCTTCATGGTAAGATAGAAAGAATACCTATTTATTAAAACTGTTTTTTTTTAATTTTTCAATGTTTGTTTTTGAGAGAGAGAGAGAGAGAGAGAGAGAGAGCGCACGCATGATCGAGTGGGGGAGGGGCAGAGAGAGACTGAGACACAGAATTAAAAGCAGGCTCCAAGCTCTGAGCTGACAGCACAGAGCCTGTTGTGGGGCTCGAACTCACAAGCCATGAGATCATGACCTGAGCTGAACTTGGATGCTTAACCAAGGGACTGAGTCCGTAAGAGCCCCTAGTAACTGTTTTTAGATAATAGGCGACACAACTTATCAACACAATTGGTATTTAACTGAGTGTCTTTACAAACATGGAAGGGATCTGGCAACTTCACCCAGAACAGTGATTCCCAAGTCTAACTATTTGATTAGCAGTCTTCCTTTCTTGCCTCACTTATATACATAGGCCCTGCAGCCACATTAAGCATCCCCGACATTTTTTCTCTTTTATTCTTCTGTCTTTTTTGGTCCAAAGTAATGGAATAAAGAAATTATTTTTATTACTATTGACTTGAGTTTAGAGAGGTTTAGAAGAGCTCTGTGTGGGGTAATAGAACTTGTCTCCTGCACACTCCCATCCTAAGGAAAGCAGAATTTCTTTCTTTAAAGTGGGTATGTCTGGGTGCCTGGGTGGTTCAGTTGGTTAAAGGTCTGACTCTTGATTTTGGCTCAGGTCATGATCTGAAGATTTGTAAGATCAAGCCCAGCCTTGGGACTCTCTATCTCCCTCTCTCTCTGCCCCTTCTCTGCTCATGTGCATGGGCTCTCTCTCTCTCTCTCAAAATAAATAAATAAACCTTAAAAAAAATAAAGTGGATATGTCAGTAATAAATGGGATAGGAGATGGGCAGTAGTTTCATCTATCTTCTGGATAATCCAGAAATATAGTTTTATGTATTTGGGGGGGGTAATCCAGAAATCTCTTGACCTTTAGAATACTCCTAGAATAAAAGTCTTCATGCGGCTCTGCATTTCCCCCACCCTCCCTTTCCAAATCCCATCCAACGACCATCTAGAGCTTATAGCTGTATGTAAAACACAGAGAATATGTCCCCTGTCCTCCCTCTCAAAGAAATATAAGCCACAGAAATACTGACATTCTTTTTCACACTTTTACATATTGATTCTGGGAGAGCCAACTAATTTGGTTCTGCCTGCCCCTTGAGAAACAAACATACAAACAAACAAACAAATAAAAATTATATTTTCCCCCCTGGACCATTTTAGTTAATGTTTATTGTTAAATTTATGTCTTTCTTGGGGCTTAAAAACAATGGTACAGAGGTGCATCCCGATTTTTTTTTTGAAATGCATTTAGACTAACTAGAGATGGGCATGCAGAATATTAAGCAAAAACCTGAAGCCTCCCCTGTAGTTGCTAATATCTATTGGATGTAGCCATTATTAATTCCTCATTGGCCTTTGGTTTCGTAGCTTACAAAAAACTGTTATGAGTATGATGGGCAAATGTACTCTACAGCTACCAGAAGCCTATTCAATTCTTAAAAATGAAAGATGGCTCTACTCTACGGCATAATATGGTTTCTTTGAACATTAGGGATTCTGGTCTAAACTCATGCATAATTAGTTATACTGTAAAACTAAACAGATTTTCTTCTAGGTGGCAGGTTCCTTTCAGGCACGTAATGACGGAAAAATAGATTTGTTTCTTCAGATCTTTTTGTTTTCTCTTTAGCTTCTTTGGCAAAAGCTTTTTTTGCACAATGGAATGCATTCCTCCACTAGACTCCACTGGGGAGGACTTAAATGTTAACCGTATTAGGACACTGGGAAACAATTAACATAAGTTAGGTATAAGAAAGGAGAAAAATTATACGTGAAATAAAAAGAAAAAGATTAAGTGGCTAAGAAAATAGCAAAGAGTCAAAGAGGAAAAAGAAATTGTTCTTAATCTATTTAAAAAGCAGAAGTCTCAATATGGCATTGTATTTCCAGAAACATAAATTTCTCCATGGGCAAACATTTCAATTTTTGAGAAATGAGATTATATTAGAAACTTTGAAAAACTTATCTTCAGGTAAGATGTGTTGCCCTGTTGAATGGGATTTAGAAACTTTTTATTCAAAATAAAATGTTCATACGGGGGTGCCTGGGTGGCTCAGTCAGTTAAGCGTCCGACTTCAGCTCAGGTCATGATTTCAAGGTTCACGGGTTGAAGCCCCACCTTGGAATCCGTGCTGACCGCTCAGAGCCTGGAGCCTGCTTCGGTTTCTGTGCCTCCCTCTCTCTCTGTCCCTCCCACTCACTCTCTGTCTCCTTCTCTCTCAAAAATAAATAAACATTAAATTTTTTAAAAAAATTAGAATGTTCACAGAAAAGAAATTATAGCATTGTTTAAAGAGGGACACTTTTTTTTTGAGAAGTAGCAATAATTATTACATTTTAGAAATCCTCTTCTTTCATAAAGAATTATAGTTGTAAAGATATAATGGGTAAGTTGCATTGGTAAGAGTTAAAGATGTATGTGAATTTATACTTGACCAAAAGGCCAAGAAGTGATAAAGAGTACATGAATTTAAAGGATAAAAATCTCCTCCTTCCCTGGTCCTACTCTTTTTGTTTGTTTGTTTGCTTGTTTGCATTGGAAAAAGATGATAGAAGTTTCATTTTGTGGCCAGAAAGACAGGTCTTAAATGTCTAACTCAATTGATAACCAAAAACAGTGTTTCAAGCTCAGTCAAGTAATTTTCTTAAAGGGATTGGGAACTACCAAGTAGCAGCTAAGTATCGACCTTAAATACGTCAAGTTCTCATTTTTGCTTCTAATTTTCCTTCCTGTGTACATATGGAACATGATGGCAGGCCCAAAAGATGGTACTAGTTGGTAACATGGCAACATGCTGTTTGATTTTCAGAAGTACCCTATTTTTATATCCCTAAATGCTGCATTGAAAATTTTAATCCCAATAGTTTTACAAGATTAATTTGTCCACTGCATATAATTCACTAACAACACCAATTCTGGGTAGCTGTTTGGTGGGGATTGATAATGACAGTACTCTTGAGTGGCTTTGAAAAAAAAGGTAGAGTACTAGTGGTCATGAGAGGATAAATAAACGTTTAGTAATGTATACTCACAGGTATTTAACCCAAATAGAATTCTAATTGTAGAATCTTAGAGCTGGCAGTGTTCTTAAAGGTCATTGACTATAATCCCCATAATGTAAGGATAAAAAAAGTGAGGCTTAAAATGGAATTCCCAAGACCCCAAGTTATGAGAAGAATAAATAGTAGAAATTATGTCTTAAAAACTAAACTTTGCTTGTCTTTCTTTCTGGGCTTTGGGCTCTTCAGTAATGATTAACCCCCTACTTATATGTTACTTTATTGCATTTAGTAGACTGAGTAAAAATGTAAAGATTGTGATTCCATTATGCACAAAATTATTCTCTGACTACTTGTATGACTAACTCTGAGTATTTGGGCTCATGTATAACATTTCACAGGAAGCAATTCCTAAAAATACACTTTTGTTTATTTTTGCTTATTTTAGGTTTATAGAATTGTCGAGATGAAATTAATCTCTAATATATCAACTCAGTTTAATTCTCTTATTTTACAAATGACGAAACTAAGGTCAGGGAGATTTTTGTCACTTTATACCAGGTTCATAGCCCTTAATGATTGGGTGAGTGCTAAAATGCCAGGTCCCAGGATTCAGTCCATTGCCCTTCATACTCTAATGTATTACAGTCATTCCATTTATAGTTTATAAAAAATGAAATTATGAAACATTTGAAGCATGAAGAAAAATATGAATAAAAGAGAGAAAAGAGAATAATACAACAACTAATACCCATGAATACTAGGGTCTTTGAAATCATAATGTTTTGCTCTATTTGCTTCAGACCATTTTGTGTTTTCAAGAACAAAGCAGATACAATTTAGCCCTCTGTGTACCCCTCTTCATCTTCCCTCTTTATATTTTTGTTTTAATATGTAATTTTTCAACTTTTGTTTAGAAAAATTTTAAACATACAGAAAAGTTGAAAGAATCTTTCAGTGATCACCATGTAACTACCACTTAAATGCTTCTATTAACATTTTAGTATATTGCTTTGTCCCAGATCTATTCATTTAGTTGTTCCTACATTCTTCAATTCATCTATTATTTTTGATGCATTTCAAATGAAAGTGCAGACATCAGTACAATTTCCCCTAACACCTAGCATGCATATCATTAATTTGTGTTCTATTTATATTTTTTTCTTTTGGTGTAAAATTTACATACAATGAAATGCAGAATTCTTAAGTGTAGTTTCATTGAGTTTTTGATAATTACATGTACCTGTATAAGCATCCCCAGGATCATCCTGTGAAACACTACTATGACCCCAGAAAATTCCTTCAAGCCCCTTCTCTGTCAATCCCTGCCCAGCCCACTTAGAAACAGCTACCATTCTGATATTTTCCATTACAGATTAATTTTACCTGTTTTAGAATGGAATACAAATGGAATTCATACAGTAGGTTGTTTTGAGCGAAACTTTTTCACTTAGTATGTTTTTGAGATATATCCATACTTGGGTGTATCAGCAGTTAGGTCCTGTTAATTGCCAACTAGTATTTCATTGCACAGTTGAATTGTGGTTTGTTTATCCACTTTCCTTTTATTAGAATGTAGGCTTTTTAATTTTAGTTTATTATAAATAAAGCTGCTATGATAGCCACTCCAGCTTTGTTTTTACTATTTAAATGGTATATCTTTTCCCATCTAATTTAATTTAATTTTTTATACATTTTTTAAGTTTATTTATTTATTTTTTTTGAGAGAGAGTGTGTGCAATTAGGGGAGGGGCAAAGAGAGAGGGAGAGAGAGAATCCCAAACAGGATCCACACTGTTAGTGTGGCCAGTCAACCTAGGGCTTGAATTTACAAACTGTAAGATCATAACCCGAGCCAATATCAAAAAAGTCAGACGCTTAATCCACTGAGCCAGCCAGGCACTACCCCCCAACCCCGATCCATTTAATTTTAAATTATTTGTGTCTTAGTATTTAAAATTCATCTCATATATACAGCATAGACTTGGGTCCTGCTTTTAAAAAAATCCATTGTGACAATCTTTGATTTTTAATTGGAATTATTAATCTACTTACATTTAATGTAATTATTGATGTGGTTGGATTTAAGTCACATTTAAAAAAATTGTTTTCTCTTTTTCCTCCTGTTTTTTATTCCTCTGTTTTTACTTTGCTGTCTTACTTGCACCATCGAAATGTTTTTAGAGTATTTGGAATTCATATATATTTAATGGTTACTCTAGGGATTACAATATATATCATTAACTTTTCAGTTTAATTAGCATTAATATTGCATTACTTTAAAATGTGGAAACTTTGCAACTGTATAGGCCTATTTACTACTTTCCAGTATATATATATATATATATATATATATATATATATATATATATATAAAATGTGTGTATTATTTTTGCCTATACTGTAGTTCAGTTGCTAAAGCAGGAACAATTCAATGCCAGATCATTTTTGAAAATTCTTAATTTTGTTTAAAAAAAGAAAATGGAAACTAAGAAGAAATTGTGAATGAAATAATATAAATAAATAAATAAATAAATAAATAAATAAATAAATAAAGGGGCAACTAGGTAGCTCAGTTGGTTGAACATCCAACTTCAGTCAGGTCATGATTTCGTGGTTTGTGAGTTCAACCCCTGTGTTTGGCTCTGTGCTGACAGTTGGGAACCTGCAGCCTGCTTCAGATTCTGTGTCTCCCTTTCTCTTTACCCCTCCTTTGCTTGCATTCTGTCTCTCTCTGTCTCTGTCTCTCTCAAAAATAAACATTAAAATTTTTTTTTAAAAAGAATGTAAATAAAATAAGATTTAAAACTATGAAATAGCTGAAATCTTAATAACCTATGATAAAATAATAAAAAGTAATCTATAATAAAGATAAGAAAATAAATATTTTCTTAAAAATTGTGGAAAATTATCAGTGAAGTCAGAGACAAAAACATCTTAAAGTTTATAACCTTAATATTAATGTTTAAATGCAGAAGATACATGACACAGTCTTTTTTGACTGATTTGTTGAAAAGGTGATCACATATCAAAAGAAAGTTTTCAGAAGCTGCATCTAGATTTTTTTTTTTTTTTTTTTTTTTTTTTGCAGTATATAGGACTGAGATGGGGTAAGGGGGTGGTGAAGAATCAAGCAGGCTAAGCAATTATTTGACCACTGGTTTTGCAACTTTATAGTCAGGCAAGAGCACAGAAGGGTCTTTGTCTTTGGGGACCCAGGGCTGATGATGGCTATCCTGTAACCAGGTCAGTTAGTAGAACTAAAATTAACTGGGTAGTGGTACTTTACTTATGTAGGTAGGGAAACAGCAGTGGGTTCAGCCACTTTATTCAACTCCTTTTGTGAAGTCAGAAGTTGACTGGCCTTGTGTGGAAAATCAATAAGGCATTTATAAACCTTCATGAAAAAAAAGATTTTTGAAAGGGGAATATGTCGGTTACATGGAGAGATGACCCTGTGTGAAGGTGGGAAGGGTTAGAGTAAGCGGATTAAGCTGCAGTGACTACAGGGAACACATGCCAGTATTTTTGATTTATGTTAGCGTTCATGTAGTGAGCACTATCTGGAGAATAGCAGTGCTTTTCAAACCCTGTTGATGAAGCCTTGCACA
This sequence comes from Panthera tigris, assembly GCF_018350195.1. Lineage (NCBI taxonomy): Eukaryota > Metazoa > Chordata > Mammalia > Carnivora > Felidae > Panthera > Panthera tigris. Next base: position 87,109,918 of record NC_056664.1, read on the forward strand.
CACATTGTGGCATTGGGAAGTTGCTGGAGTGTACTATGCTGAAGAATTCTGTTTGGGGTTAGCTGATGATCCTTTTATTTCTTAACGGATGTCTGGTCTAACCTTTATAGTTTGGATGGATGATATTTAGGTTCAAACTTCCTGCTCATGCATAGGGAGATCAGTGATTTTTCTTTAAGTATTCCTGCACACTCATATTTACCGTTGTAAACTTTTAGATTTGAATGTTTTACCCTCTTCCTCTCTTTTTCCTCACTGCTTTCACTTCTGCATGATTGTTTAGGGTGAGCCTAGTTGTCATGGACGTGTTAAGTGTCAAATATATGACACTCATTTATTTTAACTTTGGTTAAAATTTTAACTGGTCTGCATTTGTACAACACTTTTAGTGCCCTGAAAATTTGCTTTTATGAATTAGGGGTATTGATTCTAATAGACTAAATTACTATTGGATTCAGAAACATGAAACAGTATAAAGGATTGTAGATATACAACTACTTTATGAATGCATGCCTCTCTATTGAAGAATGTTTAGCATTGTAGGAATTGAGTGTATTTTCTCAAAGCACAAACATGTTGGTATGAGACACTACACAAGTGGATGGGCCTTTAGGCTAAATCTGCCTGTATGCCCCTCAAAGCTTTCTTGTTGTATCTTATATGATTTTCACTGCTGAAGCTGCCTTTTAATTTGTAAATGTGAAATGGGCTGGATCAAAGTCTTAGAAGATTCAAGGAATCTAATCCAATTTGATGTAGAGCAAAACACAATTTAAAATCTAAATAATTCCCAAACTCAAGAAGCTGCTTTCTGATCTACCTTCTTTTCCAATCATCACAAAGCGAGACTCCTGCTGTAATTTTCTCTTCCCAAGATAGGCAACTCTTCTATGCATCTCTCTGGCAACCTCAAAAAAAAATTACTCTTGCACTGGTTCATTTGATTTAGTGGTCTGGAAATTTGAAAATGAGGTTGTCTGTTAAAGGTGACCCCCTGCAGTGGCTTTGGCAGCATGGGGTGTTCCGGAGCAGGGAGCAACAATGGCGGGAAGCCCCTTGAAAGAGCAGTGGTGCTGACATGATTGGGCAGAGCAGTAAAGGCTGATTTCCTTACACTGAAGCTCTTCTGCCCCAGGCGTCTTCCTCTGACTGTCACCCCATTAATGCACAGCAATTGCTAGACAGTCTCCAAGTCATCACCTTCTGAAAAACAACAGATGGGTTAACTGGCTTGAGGTCAGTCAGTGAGTCAGGAGCAGAGCTGGGGTTAAGTCCCCAGTCTCCTCATACCCAACCTGGTAAAGGACCAAATGTATAGGCTGTGGTTCCATCAGCATTTCTAATGCTTGGGGAACAAGCTCATTAAAATGACTCTAAACTGATTAAGCCAGGTTTATATCCTGTTCCTTTCTCTTTTGTTCTTTCTTTCTTATTTCCTTCTTCCCTTCCTTTCTTCCTTCCAAAAAATATCCTGAATTGATCATGTACCACTTACTATACATATCTGCAAAGATGCTTCCTAATTACACTGTCTGCCTCTCTTTGTAGTCTCCTTATATCAAATGATAATATTCCCATAGCTCATGGCACTGTTATCATTAAAAATATAAAATCTGAAATTAAAACATTACAAAGTTTACCCTTGAGTTTTAGAAGAGGAATTTTTTTTTTCTTCAGTGACTGTTTTGATTCCATATATGAGTTTCCTCCACATTTAAGTAGCAGCTACTCTTTTGATTATGTGTAGGGGAGAAGGCAGATCACATCTAATTGGTATCTGCATACAAAAAAAAAGTGATTTTAGTTAAGTTCATACTTTGAATTTACAATCAGACTTTTATCCAAAGACACTTGAAAGATATAAAAATTAGCCACTGAGTTTAAGTACTTTATTCTGACCAATGGCCAAAACCAATCAAGGCCATAAGAGACAGAGAGATGGAGTGGGGTGGGGGCAGGGGAAAAAAAGGTGGGGGTGGGGTGGGGCAAAAGAATAACTTTAAAAAATGGAATTAATTTTATAAACAATTTGGAAAGATGGATAATAGACTTGATTGTGAATGACAGCCTCTTGAATCAGTGGTTTGTAATCACTTTTAAAATTTTTAATCTTTTTTGTTTCTGGACCTGGACTCTGAATAAAGTTTAATGTCATGAGCTCTTTCCCCAGAAATATACATATGTGTTTATCATATGTGTTTATCATATGTAACTTTTTAATACAATTTCAGGTATTAAACTCCCTTAAAGCCCAGTCAATGCTGTAGGTTAAGAAATCTTATACTTAATTAAGGCAAATAGAAAAAAATCTAGGGAAAAACCTCAAAAATGAAATATTTCTTAATAATATTGGACTTAAACTGAGAATTTTTAGCTAAACTGTGGACTTCTGACTTGCTTTTCATATATCACCTTACTAGTCAATAAAAGCTACCAACTCTCACTTTTGAAATTCTCAATCCTCTTATGCTGTTGCTCTATAAAACAGTGCTCTTAATTAATTAGTATCATCATAGGATTAAGCAGTGAAAGGAATTGTGAGAAGTTATTTGAATTTATAATGCAGCCCTTGGCCATTAGAGTAGGACAAACCTAAACCATTCTAAAAAGTAAAATTACTATTAAAAATTTCCAAAGAAAATTCTACAACTGTTTTCAATAGCTAATGTCAATATCTAATACTTTCCTGTAAGAAAAATATTTTTTTCTTTATATCTGACCTAAATTCTTCATACTTCAGATTAAATATTTATTTATTTTTTTTATCATCACTGGGAATTGAACCCAGCTGGTCAACAACTTCTGTGTAGTACTGCTCAGAGTAGTACCTTATTTTTTTAATCAACTAAAATATGTAGATAATAGGTTGTTTTGATTGTATATTTAGTCTTGATCAGCTCCTAAAAGATTTCGCGGTGATTTAAACTCCTTGAATTTCAGCTTACGAACCAGAGTTTCTTTGGAACAAGCAAAACATGTTAAAATAGCAATTACTCTTGTAATTGCAAATAGCTGAAAGTTCCTAGATTTTTGATGCTCTTATTCTAGGTTTGATTTTCAATATGTTTTTGATTGCCTCCCTCAAATTTCTTTGCATTTTCTTGTAGTTTTATTTTTTTTTTTAAATCATGTTTATAGTTTTAAGCTCATCAGGAAAAAAAAAATAGAAGTCAGTTGGGGGATGAAATGGGAAGGAAGCAGAAGAAAAATTTTCCAATCCCTTAAGATGCTATATTCTTTTTAAAGAATTCCATTCAAGTAAGAGTATTTTCCTGATCACTGTATGTTCATTTTCAATTAATATGTTAATTAAACTTGCTTGTGGATTCTTTGCAAATTCAACCTGTATTATAGTTAAAGGTTCTAAGCTTTCATCAATGAAAGGGAGCAGTTTGGTTTTTGTTCCCCACTCTACCTTTTTCCTCTCTAAAAATGGCTGGAAGAAGTTTTTTTTGTATTTCCATGGTATTCTTGTTACTAAGCCATTGATCCTTTCAAGTGTAATACACAGTACAGTGTTTCTCAGTGGGAGATTTGTCTTCAGTATCTCCGTAGGTTATTCAGGGTGGCATATCCTCTATTGAAAGGTCTCTTTAGTCCTTTTCTGTTTCCTAATCATGACCTTATATATTGACTTCATGTCCTTAACTGCAACTCCCCTTACTTGAGACAGTATTTTTAATTCAGGAGGCCTTTAAAATTGCTTTAGCAAGATATTAATTAAAAATAGGAATTCTCTGAGTCATTTTTGTACATTTCTTTTCTCATAAATTATTTTAGCATCTCATACTCAGTTGCAGCAGATGACACAAGATCACAGTCTCACAAACACACATGATAAACGAAATGCAACAATATTAGAAATCAATAGTGTGTGTTTTATTGTATACTGTACCTAAAATATACAATAGGGTGACCTACATAAATCATTTATTCCCAGTCATGATTGATGACCTCATAACTCACGAGTGACGGGGCAAAGCAGAGCCCCAAACGAGTTATGAAATGTCATCAATAACAAGTGGAAACAAATGATTTATCCAGTGTCACAGCCCATTGTATGTTCAGTTTATGCAACAGCAGTTAATGATAAAAACACCCAAAATGGGTGCAGCTTGTATTTTATTCATCACATATGCACATACTCTTCCTACACTATTTTACACTAGGTTAGTGCTTATTGTCCATGAAGAAAATGATCAGGGTTGAAATAGGAAAGTGGGTTGATAGAGAAGATATGATCTTTGTATATATATATAAATCCTTTTGGAATCTCTTTCCTCTTGACTAGGCTTTTCCCCTTACTTTCTTTTTTCAAAAAATATCTATCCCTTTTCTAGTAAGGAAAACATTGAAAAGAATATCTGCAGCTATGTAATTCAATTTGTTTCTTTCTCAGTTAACATTCTAGGAGAGAGAAAAGTTAGCATGATTTTTAAAGTTAAAGGATGTTATATGACTTTAACACTATTTTTTACCCATTTGATTTTTTTTCTGACTATATAGCTTAGGAGCAAGGAGTTTTATATTTCCATATTCAAAGGCAGTAAGAATCTGACTATTAAACTGTTTTATTTTGCAACATCATTCTATGCATCCTATGTATTTTGGAAGTCCTGCATGTTTCACATAGAAATCTTATTTGTAACATTAAAGTGCAGTTATAGTTTCACTTCAAATTTAGAGATAGGTTTCACTAAAGTTAGGGATATTGGTGGTTGCTAGAAGCTTGTATTTGAGGTTAATGTTATGAGTTCACATCCTAATTCCTTAAAATTGATATTAACTTTTGGGAAAAATGCCATTTAAAGAGAATGTCAGGTTCTTTTGAATTAAAAGTCTGTCCCTTGTGACACTCTCCTTCAATATTTATAATATTGACTCACTAAGAACCCCAGAACCTTGTTAGATACAATTTTATTAAGTGAATTTAAGAGACTGTAATATGGTTATCACGCTGTGCTGGTTGTTGTACAAAGTTAAACAAATCTAGCTTTTACTTGAAATGAACATTTAGACAAAAGATAAAGGGGCAATTAGACATAAAGATATCTTTGTGAGTCTTAGCAGTTATAGAAAGCACATACTGTTTGTAAGCATTGTATGAAAGCAAATGTGTGTCAACCTCTACACCTCCGTTTTGATTCCTCTGGAATATATTTCCAAAATATACCCCGAATCTGCCTGCTTTTTCAGATATCCATTGTTATTGTAGTCTAAGCAAATATCTTTTCTCCCCTAAACTATCTTCTGTGGAAGCTTGCAAACTTGATTGTCTATTTCCTCTTGTCTCCCATCAACATATTCTGCATGTAGTAGCTTTGAGTGATCTAAAACTGCAGCACTCCCTGCTGTAGCTCTTCAGTGTCTGTGCAGTACATTTAGAATACATCTAACCCCCTCTAACTGATCTGTAAGTGGTCCCTGTATAACTCTCCATGCTCATCATAATCTATTTTCTCTCCCATTTTAGCCACATGTTCTTTTTTCATTTACCCCAAAGGGGCTGGCTAAGCTCCTTACTGCTTTGGAATCTTTTTCTGTCCTATTCCCTCTGCTTGGAATTTGTCCTTTTGCTTGGCTGTCATCTGCTCGTCTTTCAGATCTCTCCTAACATGGCTTTTTCAGAGAAGTCCTCCCTGAATTTTGTGCTAGTCAGGCCCGCATTGTAATCTGTCAATCTCCTTTTCCTTCACAATGTCTGCCACAACTTTATTTTCATTTTATTTAGTTCTTTTTTCTGAAGGTGTTTATCACAACTTTAATTGTATATTTCATCTCTGTGATTATTATTTTCAATACATATATCCCAATCTAGGCCATTAACTCTATAAAGGAGGGCATATAGATTTTATTAATTGCTTCTTTTCAGTATCTAGAACAGTGCCTGATACCTTAATAAGTATATGTATGTTTTTGAAAAAAGGAGAAGGTTTGAAAGTGACACGGTAGGAAAAATTAATAATTTCCATTGAATTATTTCTTATTCACTAGTCATCTACTATATAAAGACTACAAAACTCAATACTGTGGAGATTTACTAAAGAATTTGAGAAATTGTTTTTTATCCTTGGAAATCTTATATTAAATATGAATTCCTAAAATCAGTTCAAGTATTTATTGAGGATACATGAGTAGATCAGAGGTGGAGCTAATCCTGGAAGTTTACTTGATATTGGTGAGTTGAGCCTCAATTTAAAAATATAAGGAAAAGATTAGCAAGTGGGAACAGAATGAACATTGTTATTTCCCATACTGGAGTGTGCATATAATCATGATAGAACAAATTACTAGAAAGTTTCTACTTTGTTGTTATGGCCTGGATTGTGTCGCTTCAAAATTCATACATTGAAGCCATAAGCCCCAGTGTGATAGTATTTGGAGATGGGGGGGGGTCTTTGGAAGATAATTAGGTTTAGATGAGATCATCAGAGTGGGGTCTTCATGATAGACTTAGTGCTCTTAAAAGAAGAGACTCCAGGGACCTAGCTCTCTCTCTTTCTCTGCACATGCACTCAGAGGAAAGGACATATGAACATATATAGCAAGAAAGCAGCTGTTAGCAAGCCAAGAAGAGAATGCTCATTTGGATCTGACTATGCTGGTATGGTCTTAGACTTCCAACCTCCAGAACTGTGAGAAAGTAAATTTCTGTTGCTCAAGAAATATCCAGAGTATGGTATTTTGTTATGATCCCACATGACTAATGTACTTGAAGATGTGCTTTTCCGGCATAGAACATTTCTTGATTTGAAAAATCTAAAATTAGATTTTTAGTCTAAGCTGAGAGGCTAGAAAAATGAAAGTGATTGCTTATCAGCTATGTACCTTGGTAAAACTGTCCAGTGGCATGGGCATAAGAAAATAATAAGATGACATAAGAGATACCTCCTAGAAATTCTATTTGCTAGTATTCTGAAAATAGTTAATACTGATATTTATGATCCAATCTTAGACTCTGTCAGTAGGAGTATAGTACTTGACTTTAAGGAGATAATTACTTCTTCTTTCAACTATAGTTATGGTTTTGTTCAGGGCATCATATTAATAACCTAGAATATTGATTGTACTGAAATTTACTGGGAATTTTTTTTAACATTTTTAATGTTTATTTATTATTTTTGAGAGAGAGAGTGCAAGCGGGGGAGGGGCAGAGAGAGAGAGGGAGACACAGAATCCAAAGCAGGTTCCAGGCTCTGAGTTGTCAGCACAAAGCCTGATGTGGGCCCAAGCTCATGAACTGTGAGATCATGACCTGAGCCGAAGTCGGCCACTTAACCGACTGAGCCACCCAGGCACCCCTACTGGGAATTTTTTAATGTAAATTTCCAAGCCTTACCCCAGAATTACTGGATTCTAATCTATGTAGGTGGGATTTAGATTTTCTGTTTTAGAAAACAAGCTACTAAATAAGCATTTGAGAAACATTGAATCAGCATATTCAGGGACACATGGGAAGGTAAGAGGGTATAATATTATGTCTTAGCAAGAAGAGTTGAAGGATTTAGAGATGTTTAGTCTGGAAAAGATAGGACATTATAGTTGTCTTTCAGTATTTGAAATCTTGCAGATAGAAGAATAGGATTTGATTTCTGTCATTCAGAGGACAAAACTTGGATCAGTATGTGGGAAATTTAGGTAGTATGATTTGGCCTCAAAGAGAAGCTTTATTAATTTCTAGTGTTGTTCATAGAATGGATTATATTGGTAATTGTTAAGATCTCTCTTACTGGTGATATTTAAGTGAAGGCTAGATAACCTCTCAGGGGAGAGCATATGAAAAACCTTCCTAATACATTCTTCCTTCCCAAAGGGGAAAGTAGTGGAGTAGATATCAGATTTTCAGTCATGTGAATAACAATATATTTTTTAAAAAATATCTCCTCTGTCTCTAGCACTCTGTCTCCTCACTGTCAAGCCAGTGAAGGTCTACCAAAATGGAATCCCAGCTTTGTTGAAGATGTGTGTTGGATTAGGCACTGAGCATGTCAGAAAGGCAGTACTGTGTGGGGAAAAGGTTGGAAAAACACTTAGAACTAAACTCTTAGGCCTCTTGCTGAAAGCAATCCTTCCTTTAATCATACTCAGTTATTGGGGAACTCTTTGTTCTTTTCCATGTCTCTTGCCTAAACTTCTGATTAGAGTTTGCCTAATACCATTAAATATAATAGCTGGTGATGGACTTGGGTGAGTCCCTTTTAGATTAGATTAGGAGTTATTGGTGTCCACATCTGCAGTAGGATGTCTGTAGATCAGCCCCCAAATGTAGGTTTTCCAGATGTCACCTTATTGAGCCCATCATATATTATAGGAATTTGAGATTGAATAGCTGTGCCTAGGATGCAGTTTGTGGTAGCTGACTCTTGTGGTTGGTAAACTTTGCATGATGATAGCCTGGCAGAGAAGAGAGGATTGGCAGGTGCAGAGAGACTCCTGAGTTCCAAACCTATGCACAAAGTTGCTAATCAGAGCAAAGAATTGCCATTCTTTGTTTTCATCTCTCTACTAGCCATTCAGGCTACCCCTGTGTAATCTTTGTCCTTTAAAGTCATACCTTAGCTTTAATTTTGCTCTGATTTCACCCAAATAAAGGTGGTTGGAGGATAGGAGGAACTAGAAAGAGAAAATACAGTGAAATTCTCTGTGTTATCATAGACATGATTCTAGGGACTTCCCATGCACATTAAAGTGATTTAGTGATTTATTTATGACTGATTTTCTTGCCTTATTCTCACTTGTATTTAAGATAAGTTGAAAAAGTAATGATACAAAAACTATAAAAATTGGAACCAGGTGAAAAATAAATCAGTATGGAATAGTGATTCAATATCATAGTTATAAACCAAAACATCTTTTGTTTTTATTACAAATAGCCAGCCAAGTCTTACCTCAGATCTTTTATCAAATTCTTTGGAATCTGAGCCAGGGTCATGTGCAGTTTTAAAAGGTAATAGATTTGATGTGTAGCTAGAGTTGAGAACACATTTCTTGGGTTAGGAATTCAAGTAGGTGGTTCTGGCTCAAGGTCTGCCCTGAAATCAGGAAATCAGCAGGTCCATTTCCATGATAGCTCACTCAAATGACTCAATTCCTTGTCACATGAGCCTCTCTATAAGGTTTGGGTTTCCTCATAATATGACAGGTGGCTCCTTCAGAACAAGTGATATAAGAGAAGAACAAAGGTCAGAGTCACAATGTCTTTTATAACCTAGCCTTTTATAACCATTCTACTAGTCACACAGACTAACCCTGATACAGTGTGGGAGGGTGTTACACAAGGCTGTGAATACCAGGAAGCAGAGGTCATTGGGGGACCATCTTGCAAGGTGGTTACCACACGTACCATGACTCATAACAGCTCTCATTCCATGAATTAGAGAACAATTGTTGGAATTTTGCCAGCTCTCAAGAATGTCTATTTCTACTGTAACACCTAGGAAGAGGGAAAATAACTACAGAATGAGTTTTCAGACATGCTGACCTGAATGAAAGGTGGTCTTGGGCCAAAACTTAGTTTATTACATGACTACCGTAAGAGGTCCATGGCGCAAATCATGAAAAGATCTGAATATTTCTCCTTTCTCAATGTACAGACTGCAGTAAATGACTGCAGTTACTTTGAGGAAGACTGAGAGGTGATATCATTCTTCCACATCAGTACCTTGCCTTCTAAGTGAGAGGCTGTTATTTTTCTATTAGGGTAATTCTAGTCAATCAAGCCTCTTTCACCAGACCTAGAGGTTTTCACTATATAGATCAAATAAGACTATTTGTTTATTTAGTTATAAGGACGCTATTGTCAATTAATCATTCTCAAAGTTCATTATAAAGGTCCCTTTAGCCCTAATACCTCCTTGCCTTTTATAATTAAGTCTCTAGTACCCTTAGCTCTTATCATGCCCACTGAAATCAAGGAACCCATTTCAGTGGCAGTATGAGATGGCTCCTTCCTCCCTGCCTTCAGAGGACAGTTATGACAGTGCTTTCTGAGGATATTGGTGCTCCTTCAACAATTCAGTTGTTAATATCTCTGTGAAGGTTGAGTGCTTTGGACTGGAAGAAATAGGAGGCAGTTGCCTGTAATAAACTCCAACACTTTTCTTTTTCTAAGTCTTGACTTTTCCATATATTACCAAGACTTTTCCAGCATATTCACAAGGTTATTGTAGGTCACCAATGATTTTAGGTTTCAGATGACTAACTAATGACATGCTGATATTTGACTCAGATCTGGAAGAAAATAGGGTATGACATGTGAATAACTATGTATCCCTTTACAAGTTAAGTAGCTTGAAGTGAGGACATTTCCAATTCTTTATGTAAGGTGGAATCAGCCTCATCAGTCAGGGTAGGAAGCGTCTGTTGACTCAATAGGTTTGGTAGGATTTGGCGGGGGGACTGTGTACTCAAAGATATCCGAAAGGTCCCAATTACCATCTTAATCAATTGTCACCAAAATTTCATGGCTCTACTCTTTTCTAAGCAAATTTCCCGTTTTCGCATACGAAATATAAGACTTTATTGTAATTCATCAGCTAAAGGATCAGATTCTTTTTTTGATTTAGCTAATCAACTCTGTGACAGTAGACATAAGAGATTCAATCTTTTAAGACAAACTTTCTTTTTTCTGCTATGGCTTAAACAAAGACTTTATGGTAGAGCCTGCATTTTTTTTCCTTTTACATCTCCAATGCAGTTACAGGTAACTAACCTACCTGACCATCCTTGCATCATTATGCTTATCATACTCTGTTTCAGAAATTGCTGCTATTTCATTAAAGTTGTACCTTCCACAGGCACTTCATTCCGGGTGACCATAGGTGGTAACTGAAGTATCTGTTTTACTACTGAGACCATGGTCTACCAATATTCAACACTTTTTGGCAGCCAGGTTCTCACTTCTTTTAAGCCAACGCAGATATTCATCTTTGAATATTTCATCTACAATTATTTATGATAACAATCTATATTAGTCAAGGTTCAGTTGCTGGCAATAGAAACCAGTTCAGCTATTTTAAGCAAAAAAACATCAAACATAAGGAATTATGTGCTTACAAAATGTTGGAATTCTGGGAGGATAGGGAGCTTGATTGGGCCTCAAGGGAGACTTCCAGAATAATGTTTCAGAATCATTCCGACAAGGAAATTGAAAACTTTACTAAAATTGGTGGCTGGGGAATCAAGACTCTATCACCAGAACTGTAGACTCGAGTCACACCACAGCTACTAGATCTGACCCAGATAAAAGTTGTTGTCTTATGCATTAAGTCTTGTTGAACTTAAATAAGTATTGAATTCATGTCATGCCATCTAATTGCTAATATCTCAGTTGCATCTAGAATTCTAGATACAAGGGAATGTGGGAGATGAGAGCTTTCTAGCCTTTATAATATATTACTTAAAGTGTTTATCACAGTTGTTATAAATTTATGGTAAATTCTGGAAGAATGTTAGTTATTTCTATTGGTACCAAGAAAGTATACCATATGTTACTTGAGTGCACTTGTACTGTTTAGGGTAGACTTGCATTTTGTGTTCTCCTTATTCATGGTCTTTGTTGGCAAAGGGATTGTTGTGCACATGGATTTTATTTCCAATTGCCCTGTTGGCCAGTGTCTTCAGAGTTTTGCACCTAGTGCATTCACCATGTTGTATTCTTATGTAGTTTCCTGTAGTGAACAGCTGAATAATAATTTGAGTTCTTATTTCACAGGTTCATATAATAAATTACACAATTCTTATGCATCCTCCATTTGTTGAATCTATCTTAGTATTTTGAAGATAACTAGAAAACCATAGCAATATAGTGAATAAGAAAAATGTATTGTGCTTTGAAGTCCAAAGAAGAGGATGCTTATAATATATTCAAAGTATCTTTAGTTTGACATTTGTCTCTGGTCAGTAGCACCTTCTTAAGTCTTGCTTGGTCTCATAAAGATTGTTTTGTTTGTTATTAAAATATGTGAGACAATAAAAAGTGTCAGTATTCAGAGATACTTAGCTAAATAATAATGAAAATTCCTATATTGATTGTAAATGCTAAACCCAAACCATAATTCTTAGATAGTGGCCTAAATATTGACAAAACTGTACAGATGGGAAAGAAAAAGTAGTTCTGAAAATGTTGACATTTAATAGAAGGTTAGGGCTGGAGGGGATCTTAAAGATCATCTAGTCTAACCTTCTCATTTCATATCTTGGGAGACTAAAAAACAGAGCTGAAGTAAATTGTCCAGAGTCATGAATGTTGTTCATTGTAAGGCCCAAAATAGAAGTCAGTCCCCTTTGAAGTTCTGTCTAGTCTAGGGCTGTAACCACTACAAAATACCTTTTCCTTTTAATATTATTAGTATTCATTATTTAGCTTGATCCATGTTTCTTTTAAAGTACTAAGGAAATCAAAATGTTTAAATTAGTTTCCAATGTTAAAATGTATTCATTTACAGGAATATTTATGGTCTTTTTTCTGCTGTTTAAAATGAAGATTTTGACGAGGACTTGGAAATGTTGTTTACAGAATACTCTGCCCTCCAAAAGTGGTGTATCAACACTTTATTTTCCTAGAGATTTTTTTTTATTGTCCAATAACTGCTTTTTCATATTCAGTGGAGTGGAGCAGCAGTGGCATCTGATGATTAATTAGTTCAAAAAGTGTTAGTTCCCCAAGGATAGCCTGTTAGATACTTTGCAGGTCATTTAAAAAAAGAAATCTATTGCTCATGTTTACAGGTGGTGGCACACTGAATTTAGATTGGTTATAAGGCACACAATAAATTTACTACTTCTGCAATTCTCATTGCTAATCTTGTTACAGTAATCCTGAGCAACAATCCAAGTTTGCATTTGACAACAGAAAATGAGTACTTGCCTCTTTGATTCTATATTACATTAAATATTCTTTGCACTTTCTTTTTAGATTCTTATGATAGCCTGCATCATTTGATCTAAATATGTTTTACCTTAAAGTTCCCAGTGAATTAATTCCTTTCTGAATCCTGACTGATTTTGTTAAATTAATTGAATTATATAAATGGTTGGTACTGGTCCTGAATAGGACCTTGGATACCAGTACATCAAAGCCACCATGCAATGTGATTCCTGAAGGTGTCCCCCACAATGTTGGCACTGGATTACATAATAAAGTGTACAATGTTCTTTAAAATATTATTTTGCTGGTATTCATGTTTGACAATCACTACTTGATCTTGGTTCTAAAATGGTAGCTTAAACACATCCAGTGAAGCTAAGAGATTCTTAGAAGAAACCTTGATAGAAAGATAGGGAATGTTTATATATAGGGAAGATACTTAGAGCTATTGGTGAAGATTATTATCTGATACATTTCGTAACAGATTTGGCTTTTTCTAGGTTTTAGAGCCATTAAAACCTATGGGCAAAATTTTACTTGCCTCAATATAGGAAGGAGCAAGTGTTGGGTCTCGTTACTAAGAAACACTATAATAGGTGCTGGGAGCCCTACCTTATAGGGCACAATAGTTGAGACAATACATTTTGCCTTAAGTACCTGCCATATGCCTAATGTTGTGTAGGGTGCTCCAGGGAACTAAGAGAAGCAGAAATGGGCAAGGCCATGGTGGCTTGCCAGGGAAAAACAAACAGTGGACCCTCTTAATTTAACTTCTTATTAACCATTTTTTCTCATCTGTAGGGAAGAGTGAATTTGAAGTGCTGAACTGTAAGATACACGCCAATTATAAATGCTAATGTTCTGTTTCTCAAGGGGTCAGAATATGGCTATCAGTGAAAGAAAAATTAGACCTCCATCATTTTCTTTCTTTTTGTTGCTATCTAAAAGAGATCTCATGGGCTGAATGTCACTTTTAGTCTTTTCCTGTGTCTATTATGCATTTATTGAGCTTCTTTAATTATAGTCTTGAAAGTATCAAATAAATAGATTAAAGACTGCCAATATTAATTTTTAAATATATTTAAAATCTGTAAGAACTTTTGTTTCCTCTTCCTTGGAAAACAAAGGCAATGGCTCAGGGGTTTAATTTGGTTTTATTTTTTCCATTTTAACTCTGGTTGGTTGTTGTAAATATAGTTCAAATTAATTTCACGGAAAATCTACTTTTGTATTGAAAAATGAACAGAAAGTCTGTGGAAATATTCTCTTATTTTTATCTAGATATAAGTGATCTTGATAGTTAATGCTTGTATTTCCAGGTTGAGAAAGTTTACAAAATTTATCCAAAAAATACAATTTTTTCCCCTCATTACTCGCAGTCATAATCATTACCACAGGCTATTTGAAAAATCATCAATCTGCATTCAGCTCTGTGCTGTGAACTTAAACTGTTCATTTACTGACTTGTGTATTAATACTGCCTTTTTTCCCCTAGAAGAAAACTATCTTGTGTCATAGAAACTTGTAATGAATTAATCACCCTGTGACCCTTTATGAGGTAGAATATTTTATTAACTCCACCATCATTTCTCTTCTCTTTCAGTAGAAGTGGGCAGTTTTTACCAGAAGGCTGAGCAAACTCTACCAGTACTCGCTGGCCTTCCGTTCTCAGGTGCAGGCTGTTGCTATCCTTTTCTCCTATTCCTGACAGTCTCAGGATTTCAGTTAGAGCTCCTAATCCACCAAAGTCCTTAAACCATGCAGCAGAACTCTTTTTTTGTCTTTGGACGAGCCTAAATAATCAGTTCTAGAACTTCAAGGTTAATCCTGGCTCTTCAGTGGCCAGGGCACCATGACAGATATTTAACTGCTTGTGGCCAAGGTTTGTGCTCCTAATGTGGTACTTTGTGCCAGGTTAAATGGCAAAGAAGTTCCTTATAAGTCTAAGAGTGTGCTCTTGTGATAGCTAGTCGACAATATTATCTTTTCAAACACTGTGAAGGGGGTCTAGGCATTTCAGTTGCTGACTCCACAACTTTCAAACAAGGTATTACATCCTTTCAGAAGTTAATTGATAAACATGGTAAATTTGGTGAATTGGCTGCTTGGCAAATGTCTCTTCAGGTGAATTGCCTCCAGAAAATTGGTTTCAAATTGATTTTCAGCATATTAATGTAGGGCCAGGGTAAGCCATGACCCTTGCTGACTTCTTGCTTGAATACACAGGCAGAGTGATATTTCTAAAAACACCAGTCAGACATGCTGTTTTTCTCTTAACCCTTTTAATTACTTCTCATTGATTTTAGGATGGTTCTACCTGCTTCTACCCATGCTGATCCCTTCAGTTTACTAGGCACTCGCCCCTACCTACCCTCCATTCCTATGCTTCAGCCACTCAGTTCCTCTCAAATCCCTCCTTTCTTAGGGCTTACACAGGTGCCTCCATTTGTTCGGGAGTCTTCTTCCCCCCTTTCCTCTGGTTAACACTTTCTCATCCTCTTGATCTTAGGTGAAATGTCACTTTTCCTGGGAAGCCTTCTCTAATCCCTAAAATAGGTTAAGTCTCTTGATTAGATGTCCCCTATGCACTTTTAGCTTTTCTCATGGCATGTACCAGTACTATAATAAAATTTTTGAATAGTCTGTCTTCCATACTAAAATTCAAGCTCCAGGAAGATAGATAGCAACAGCTATCTGGTTCAGTGCTATCAAGTAGTATTTCTGTGATAAGGGAAATGTTCTATTTTGCATTACTTGGTATGGGAGCTGTGAACCACATGTGGCTATTGAGTGCCTACAATGTGGTTAATGTGACTGAAGACTTGAATTTTTAGTTTTCTTTAATTATAATTAATTAAAAATTAAATTTAAATACCATGTATAGTGGTTACCATTTTGGACAGTATAGGTCTAGGTCACCAACATATCTGAAATTCTTAGCATAGCACCCAGTATAGTAGGTACTCAATTAATGTTTGTTAAATTAATGGTTTAGTGAGGTTTGTTGAGCTAATCTTATTTTTGGATAATGAAACTGAAGGACAGAGAGAATGTAAGCATCATTCACAAGTATATACATACATTCATTCATACTTTATAATGCTTGATTTACATTTAAAAAAAATTTTTTTAACGTTTATTTATTTTTGAGACAGAGAGAGACAGAGCATGAACGGGGAAGGGGCAGAGAGAGAGGGAGACACAGAATCAGAAGCAGGCTCCAGGCTCCGAGCCATCAGCCCAGAGCCCGACGCGGGGGCTCGAACTCACGGACCGCGAGATCGTGACCTGAGCTGAAGTCGGACACCCAACCGACTGAGCCACCCAGGCGCCCCTTGATTTACATTTTTAAGCCTTAAGTTTCTAAGTCTCAATTTCCTCATTTGTTAAATGGAGAACATAATAGTAGCTATCCTTTAATATGAAAAATATTTTTTCTAAAATGAGGTAAAATTGTTATATAACATGTAAGATTCAGGTGTACATCATTATAATTTGACATCTGTATACACTACAAAGTGATCACCACCAAAAGTCTAGTTAACACCTGTCACCATACAGTGGATTCCCTTCACTCATTTTGCCAACCCCTAATGCCCTTCCTGTCTGATAATCATCAATCTATTCTCTGTATCTATGAATGTGATTTTGTATTGTTTTGTTTGTTTTATTATTTTAGATTCTACATATGAGTGAAATCATATGGTGTTTGTCTTTCTTCATTTGACTAATCTCACCTAGCATAATACCCTCAAAGTTCATCTATGCTTTCACAAATGGCAAAATTTTATTTTTATGGATGAATAATATATCGAATATTTTTACTATCTCTTTTGTATCCATTCATTCATTGATGGGCACTTTTTTCTTTATCTTGGCTAATGTAAATAATGTTGCAATGAACATAGGGATGCATATATCTTTTCAAGTCAGTGATTTGGTATTCTTTGGATAAATACACAGAAATGGAATTGATGGATCATATGGCAGATCTAGTCTTAATATTTTGAGGAATCCACATACTGCTTTCCAGAGTGGCTGCACCAATTTACATTCCCACCAATAGTGTATGAGGGTTCAATTTTTTCCACATTTTTTGAAACACTTATTTCTTGCCTTTTTGATAATAGCCATTGTAAGAAATGTGGGGTGATATTTTACTGTGTTTTGATTTGCATTTCCCTAATAATTAGTGATACTGAATATCTTTTCATATGCCTGTCGGCCATCTGTATATCTTCTTTGGAAAAATGTCTGTTCAGATCTTTGCCCATTTTTAAATTGGATTGTTTGCTTTTATGGTTGGGTTGTATGAGTTCTTTATATGTTTTGGGTATTAACCCTTAATGAGATATGATTGATATGATATGATATGATATGATATGATATGTGGTATGATATATGATATGATATGATATGATATGATATGATATGAAAATCTTCTGTGATTTGTAGGGTTGTCTTTTCTTTTTCATGATGGTTTCCTTCTCTGTAAAGAAGCTTTTTAGTTTGATATAGTGTCAATAGTTCATTTTTACTTTTATTGCCTTTGCCTGTAGCATCAGATCCACAAATATATCACTAAGACATATGTCAAGGAGATTACCACCTATGTTTTCTTCTGGGAATTTTATGGTATCAGGTCTTACATTCAAATCTTTAATCTATTTTGAGTTAATTTTTGTGTATGGTATAAGATAGTGATCTAGTTTCATTCTTTTGCATGTGGCTGTCCAGTTTACCTACCCATTTACTGAAGAGACTGCCCTTTAATGAAGAGACTGCCAATTGTATGTTCTTGGCTTCTTTGTCATAGTGGCCATATAATGTGGGTTTATTTCTCAGCTCCAATTTCTGTTCCACTTACTTGTGTGACAGAACCATACTGTTTTATAGCTATAGCTTTGTACTATAGTTTGAAATCAGGGAACATGCTACCTCCAGCTTTGTATTTCTTTCTCAAGGAGATTTCTTCAGTTGTTTGGGATATTTTGGTTCTATACAACTTTTAGAATTATTGGTTCTAGCTCTGTGGAAAAAAAATTACAATTTTGATATGGATTGCCTTGAATTGTTAGATTGCTTTGGGGAGCATGGACATTTTAACAATATTAATTCTTCTAATCCATGAACACTGTATATTTTTCCATTTATTTGTGTCTTCATTTTTTTTTCCTTAAATGTCTTACAGTTTTCAGTGTATAGTTATTTCACATCCTTAGTTAGACTTATTTTTAGGTGTTTTATTCTTTTTTGATGCAATTGTAAATGGAACTGACTTATCAATTTCTTTTTCTGATATTTCATTATTAGTGTATAAAAACACTAATTGTTTTTATTGGTTTTGTATTCTGCCACTTTACTGAATTTGTTTACTAGTGCTAGCAGGTTTTGTTTTGTTTTTGTAGATACTTTAAGATTTTTTATATATTGTATAATGTTATCTGCAAATAGTGACAATTTTAGTTCTTCCTTTCCATTTTGGATGCCTTTTATTCATTCTTTCTTGTCTTATTGCTGTGGTTAGGATTTCCAATACTATATTGAATGAAGGTAGAAGACTGTCATCCTTGTCTTGTTCCTGATCTTAGAGGAAAGGTTTTCAGCTTTTCACTAATGAAGATGATGTTAACTACAGGCTTGTCATATATGGCCTTTATTATTTTGAGGTATATGTATATTCCCTGTATACCAACTGTGTTGAGCTTTTATTATAAATAAGTGTTTAATTTTATCAAATGCTTTTTCTGCATCTATTAAAACAATCATATGATTGTAATTCTTCATTTTGTTAGTGTGGTGTATGTATCATGTCGAATGATTTGCAGATGTTGAACCATCCTTGCATCCCTGGAGTAAATCCCACTCGATCATGTTGTATGATCCTTCTAATGTATTTTTGCGTATGGTGTGACAATATTTTGTTGAGGATTTTTGCATCTGTATTCATCGAGGATATTGGCTTGTAGTTTTCTTTTTTGGTGGTGGCATTATCTGGTTTGATATCAGGGTAATTAATGCTAGTGTCATAAAATGAGTTTGGAAACATTCCTTCCTCTTTGTTTTTGTTTTTGGTTTGTTTTGTTTTGTTAAAGTTTGAGAAGAATAATATTAAATCTTTAAATATTTGTTATAACTCACCAGAGAAAGTGGTCTTAGACTTTTGTTTGTTGGGAGGTTTTTGATTACTGTTTCAATGTCTACATAGAAAATGGTTCATTAGATTTTCTATTTCTTCATGATTCAGTCTTAGAAGATTATTTCTAGAGATTTATCTGTTTCTTCTAGATTGTCCAATTTTTGGTGCTTAATTTTTTGTTATAGTTTCTTATGATACTTTGTATTTCTGTGGTATCAGTTGTAACTTCTCTTTTATTTCTGATTTTATTTATTTCAGTCCACCAATGTGTTGTGTGTGTATGAGTCTAGCTAGAGATTTGTCAATTTTATCTTTTCAAAGAACTAGCTGTGATTTTATCTTTTCTATTGCCTATTTTGTTCCTATTTCATTTATTTCCATTCTGATCTTTATCATTTTTCTTCAACTAACTTTGAGCTTCAGGTTTTTTTTTAATTATTTTAGATTTTTCCTGTTTCTTGAGGTAGGCCTTTATTGCTATTCTTTCTAAGACCCGCTTTTGCTGCATTCCATATATATGGTGTTTCTGTTTGTATTTCTCTCAAGTTTTTTTCCTCCTTTGATTTCTTTGGTGACCTGTTGGTTTTTTAGTAGCATGTTGTTTATTCTTCACATTTTTGTGTGTTTTTCCGGTTTTCTTCTTACAATTGATTTCTAATTTCATATCACTGTGTTCAGAAAATATGCTTGATGATTTCGGGCCTTGTGAATTTATTGAATCTTCTTTTGTGGCCTAACATGTGATCTATCCAGGAGAATGTTTCATGTGTACTTGAGAAAAATTTGCATTTTGTTTCTTTTGCATGGAATATTCTCTATATGTCTATTAAGTTTTTCTGGTCTAATGTACTGTTTACAGCCAATGTCTTCTTTTTTTAAGTTTATTTATTTATTTTGAGTGGGGGAGGGCCAGAGAAAGAAGGAGAAAGAGAGCGAATACCAGAGAGGCTCCATACTGCCAGCATAGAGTCCAACACTGGGCTCAACTCCATGAACCACGAGATCATGACTTGAACCGAAACCAAGAGTCAGATGCTTAACCGACTTAGTCACCCAGGTGCCCCAATGACATCAAAACTTTCTGTTTTGATGATCTATCCAATGATGTAAGTGGCATGTTAAAGTCCTCTAGTATTATTGTATTGCTATCAGTTTTTCCCTTTAGGTCCATTAGTATTTGCTTTATATATTTTGGTTCTTCTATGTTGGGTGTATATATATATATGTGTGTGTGTGTGTGTGTGTGTGTGTGTGTGTGTGTGTGTGTGTGTAAGTGTTATATATTCTTCCTAGATATACCCCGTTATAATTTTGTAATACCCTTCCTTGTCTTTATTATTACCTTTATTTTAAAGTCTATTTTGTCTGATATGAGTATAGCTATACCAGCTTTATTTTTGTTTCCATTTGCATGGAATATCTTTTTCCATCCCTTCACTTTCAGTAGATATGTGTCCTTACTTCTGATGTGAGTCTCTTGTAGGCAGCATAAAACATATTTTCTTATCCATTCAGCCACTCTATGTATTTTCATTGGAGAATTTGGTTTATTTGCTTTTAAAGTATTTGTTGATAGGTATGTTCTTATTGCCATTTGTAATTGTTTTCTGGCTGTTTTCTGTAGTTTCTTTCTGTTCCTTTCTTCTTTTTCTTTCTTCCCTTCTGGTTTGGTGGCTTTCTTTAGTGTTATGTTTAGATGTACTTATCATTTTCTTTTGGGTATTTACTCAATTTTTGCTTTGTTATTACTGTGAAGTTTGCATATAACATCCAACGCATATAGTGGCCAATTGATAGGAATTTAACTTTGAACACATTCTTAAACTTAACCTTTTTATCCCCCAATCCCACATTTTATAATTTTAATGTCACATTTTAAGTCTTTTTATTTTATGTTTACCTTAACTAATTATTGTACTTTTAATTAATTTCATTACTTTTTGTCTTTTAACCTTTATTCTTGCTTTAAAGGTGACTGATTCACTGTCTTTACCATGTCTTTACCTTTTCTTATGAAATTTCTACTTTTGTATTTTTTCTTGTTATTAATTATTGATGTTTCTTTTCAGCTTAAAGAAATTATTTTAACATTTATTTTAAGGCTGGGTTAGTGGTGATGGACTCCTTTAGTTTTTGCTTATCTGAGAAGACTTTTAGTCTTCACTTTAATTTTTTGGATAGAGAATTCTTGGTGGGAAGTTTTTCCTTTTAGTATTTTCAATATGTCCTGCTACTCCCTTTTGGTCTGCAACATTTCTGCTGGAAGATCTGCTGATAGCATTGTTGAGTTCCCCTTGAATGTAACAAGTTGTTTTTTTTCTTCCTGCTTTTAAGATTCTCTTTTTATCTTTTAACTGTTACTGTTTTAATTAGTGTCTTGGAGTGGATTTCCTTAGGTTCATCTTATTTAGAACTCTCTGGGCTTCCTGGATCTGGATGTCTGTTTCTTTTGCCAGATTAGTGAAGTTTTCTGCCATTATTTCTTCAAATAAGTTTTCTGGCCCTTTTTCTCTTTCTCTGACTACTGAGACCCCTGTAATGCAAATATTATTTTGCCTGATGTCCCAAAGGTCACTTTAGGTATACTTACTTAATTTTTTTCTTTTTGCTGTTCTGTATAGTTGTGTTTCATTCTTTTGTCTTCTAGCTCACTGATCCATTCTGCTTCATCCAGTCTGCTTTTGAAACCCTGTAGTATATTATTTAGTTAAGTTGCTGCATCCTTCAGGTCCATGAGTTCTGTTTGGTTCTTTCTTACATATTCTGTCTCTTTATTGGAGTTCTCACTGTGTTCATCCATTTTTCTCATGAGATCTGTGAACATCTTTATGACCATTACTTTGAACTCTACTCTTTATCAGTTAGACTGCCTATCTCTATTTCATTACTGTCTTTTCTGAGGCTTTTTTTATTGTTTTGTTTGGAACTTATTTCTGTGTCTCCTAATTTTGTGACTTTCTGTGTTTGTTCTATAGATTATGCAAATTAGTTACTTTTCTAAGACTTGAAGGAGTAGCCTTGTGTAGGAGATGTCTCATGGGCTCAGTAGTGCTATGGCCCCTGGCTACCAGAGGCAGATACCCAAGAGGCCTCCCATGTGTGAGCTGTGCATGCCCACCTGCTGTGGTAGGACTGTGGCTGTGGTGTGATGGTGTGTGGGTCCATCATCAGGGTATGTCCTCCATGGAAGGATTTCCTAAATGATACCCACCAGTGCTAATATTAGCAAATTAGAATGAGATAAAAAAAAATGACCCCTATGAGTGTCTCTGTCCCTGGACAGAATCCCAACAAGTTTCTGCCCCTCCAGCATTTTCTTGAAGGTTTGTAAGTGGGTCTCCTTCACATATGGTCTAGGTGCTTTTCTAATGTGTTTTTGCTTTGGGTCCCAGGGTAAGTGAGTCTGTGCATTAGCCCTTTAAGAGCTGGTTCTCCATTCCTTAAAGTTTTATGGTTTTCCTGGATGTAATCCCCATTGGTTTTGAAAGCTAATTGTTTTTTTTGGAGGGGTCATCTCTTTTGTGCCATATTTAGAGATTGGGGTACCTGAAATGGAACACTGACCCGTTGCTTCTCAGGGAAATGTTTCATATTTTTTATATCCCTTCTGGTTGTGGATTGCTACACCTGGGATATTGTTTGTTTGTTTGTTTGTTTGTTTTGTTTTGTTTTGGTGAGAGTGTGTCTCTGACTCTTTTACCTGTTTTGATGCTGTAGGGGCAGAGGAAGAGGGAGAGAGAGAGAATCCCAAGTAGGCTCCATGCTCAGTGTTCAGCCTGACTGGCGGCTCTATCTTACGACCATGAGATCATGACCTGAGCCAAAATCAAGAGTCAGACACTTAACCAACTGAGCCACCCAGGCATCCCTGTTCATTTACTTTTTATTGTTGAGATTCTGTTCATCCAGTTTTCAGGTCTTTTTCAGAGGAAATATTCTATAGATAGTTTTAAATTTGTTGTAACTGTGAGAGGAGGTGAGTTTAGTATCTTTCTGTGCCACCATCTTGAACCACTCTCTAAAAATCTTAAATGTATGTAAAACTTTTTTTTTCAGTTTTTGATACAAAGGCATTGTTTAATAGATATTATTTGCAATTATTGTTAATTTTTACTAAAGCCACTTATATTGTTTTAGTCCATCCCCCCTTCCCACAACAGAAATTGTTGCTTCATCCATTTTGGGTCAAGATCACTTTTTAGACTTCAATATTAAAGCATGCATGCATTTTATAACTATTTGACTTTCGTCCTCCTTAGCTAAACTATGACCTCCTTGATAACCTTGATTTTATTTTCCTATCTAATCCTACTCCCTTCTATAGCCCCTGACTCAAGGAAAGCACTGAGAAATGTTTTTCGAATGAATGAAGTTTAGCAAATTAGGGCCAAAGCTCCAGATTTCCTGATTTATAGGCAAGTGTTCCTTTTTTACTTAACACTGCTTTTATTTCTCTGGGTAGGAAAGCAGAAGATTCTTTTGATTTTCTAAAGACAATTTTTTATAACTGAATTTATAGATGTTTTGTAAAATGCATAGGATGTTTGATAATGTTGAATATCCATATCTAGTTTTATAATAAGGAAATAATCAAAATTGCACAAAAATTGTATGACTACCAAGGGAGCATTCTCATGACTGTTACCTTGTCAGTGTGTCCCCTTCTCTCACCTTGATTTCAGTACTAAATACTTATAAGGATTGGTTAATTGTGATTAAAATTCTGTCTTTAGTGTTGAGGAAAGTTCCTGCATTGAAGTATATGTCCTACTAATGCAATTAGATGGAACAAAATAGCAAAATACTATTTCTCAAATCTTGGGAAGTTTTCTGTAGGACATACAACATGAATCATGAATAATACCTAGTATGTATAATTCAGTGTTTGCCTACTTAGCATTTTGCCTATGAACTCCAAGTGCTTCACAAATATTAAAGCAGTTCCCATTTCTTTATAATTCTAGGAACCAGAGATTAGAGATAGTTTTCTTTTCAACAGACAGAAATGCTATTGTTCTGGAAGAGTGCTGAATGTAAGGTCATATAGATTTTGAGTGAATCTTGAACTAGAATTTAAGTTTCTTCTTTCTCTTGGTCTGGTACCAAATTGTATTCTTAAGGAAAGATTCTGAGAAAAGCTTAACCTAAGTGTATGTTTGCAGCATATAAACAGTAATATCTGCTATAATTATTTAAAAGTTATTAATATGGGGCGCCTGGGTGGCTCAGTCGATTGGGCATCTGACTTCAGCTCAGGTCATGATCTCACTGCTCGCGAGTTCGAGCCCCGCGTCAGGCTCTGTGCTGACAGCTTAGAGCCTGGAGCCTGCTTCAGATTCTGTCTTCCTCTCTCTCTGTCCCTCCCCTGCTTGTGCTCTGTCTCTGTCTCTCTCACAAATATGAAAAATAAAACTTAAAAAAAAATAAAAAATTATTAACATTTGAAGACTTGAATCTGTAGTTGTCAAAAGCAGATACATTTATAGTTAAGGAAGCTGGTATTATGGTTATGGTATAGGTAAATGTTGGATTTAAGTTTTATTTATTTATTTTGTTATGAAAGGCATATAAGTTAATTTTATGCTCTATTTCTGAAATAGTTTGGAACTCTGGGAAAATGCCATCATGCCAGCCAAGTAGTAGTTCTCCATCTCTAATACTAATAAACATGAAAAGTTCAGCACTTAGACATTCAAGTCATATACCAGTAGATTTCTTTTTCTGACAGTTTCCCTGGATTTAAATTTCTCTTTAAGGGCACCTGAGTGGCTCAGTTGGTTAAGCATCTGACTTTGGTTCAGGTCATGTTCTCATAGTTCATGAGTTCGAGCCCCATATCGGGCTATGTGCTGACAGCTCAGAGCCTGGAGCCTGCTTCAGATTCTGTGTCTCCTCTCTCTCTGCCCCTCCCCTGCTCATGCTCTGTCTCTCTCTCTCTCTCTCTCTCAAAAAGAAATAAACATTAAAAAAATAAATTTCTCTTTAATGTTTAATAGGTTGCTCAAGAAAAATAGTCCAAGAAAACTAGTACATTTCTCTTCTATTACATAGTATTCAAAATGTGATTAAAAGAAATTAGGTAGGGGCACCTGGATGGCTCAGTCTGTTGTGTTCAACTTTGGTTCCAGTCACTATCTCATGGGTTGGTGAGTTCAAGCCCCACCCACATGGGGCTTTGTGCTGACAGCACAGAGCCTCCTTCAGATTCTCTGTCTCCCTCTCTCTCTGCTCTTACTCCTCTCTCTCTCTCTCTCTCTCTCTCTCTCTCTCTCTCTCAAAAATAAGTAAGTATTTTAAAAAAAGGTTTATGCTAAAGCTCATGTTTGGAACTGGTTTTAGACTATGTAGTATTTCTGGTGAATTTGAAATATTGCAATCAGAGTTTCTAAGTGAGTATAAAAAAGTGCACCATGACTTAATTAAAACACAATTCTATTTCTTTCTTTCTTTCTTTCTTTCTTTCTTTCTTTCTTTCTTTCTTTCTTTCTTTCTAGTTTTTAAATGTTTATTTGGTTTTTTTTTTTTGAGAGAGAGAGAGAGAAAGAGAGAGATAGAGACGGAGAGGAGAAGGGAGGGGCAGAGAGAGGGAGACAGAGGATCCCAAGCATGCTCTGTGCTGATGGAGTGCTTGAACTCACTAACTGTGAGATTATGACCTGAGCCAAAGTCGGATGCTTAACTGAGCCACCCAGGTGCCCCTGTGTATTTTAAACATGTGAACAATTTGTTTATTTATTTATTTTTACTTATTCATTTTAAGCTTATTTATTTAAGTAATCTCTACACTCATCTTGGGGCTTGAACTCACAACCCTGATATCAAGAATTGCATGCTCTTCCAAATGAGCCAGCCAGGCTCCCCAAAACACAATTTTAGAAAGTAACAGTTACTTAATTTTGTGAACTAGAGAAAACCATATTATAATTTAATGTGTTTAAAAATGTACTCAGGGCATCTGGGTGGCTCAGCAGGTTAAGCAACCTACTTTGGCTCAGGTCATGATCTTCCAGTTTGTTAGCCCGCACCCAGGTCTCTGCTGTCAGCGCAGAGTCTGCTTTGGATCCTCTGTCTCCCTCTCACTCTGCCCCTCTCCCACCTTCAAAAATAAATAAACATTAAAAAATAAAATCATATTCAAAACACAGAATTTTACAGATGGAGAAAATTCTCCAATTTACAGTTGAAGAAGTCTATTTATAAATGATCTCATCCCTAACAAATAATAGGCTTAATGGATATTAATGTGTCTGTGACTTTCAAAATAAGATTGAAAGCCAATGACAGTGATTTCACTGTGAGCACTTTTAGTTAGTACAATACATTTCATTATTTCAATGTTATATTCAGAGGGATTATATCTTCTTTTGTATATGACATATTTTTCAAGTGTTAGTACATTTGTATAGTAGGAATTAAAAGGTCTATTGAAACTATAGGTTTATTTACAAACTAACATTGTTTAATATTAAGGAAAACACTACATTTAAATCACATGTTACAATGCCTTCTTGCTATGAAGGTAGTACCTACAGCTACAATAAAGTCCAGATAGTTGACAGATATCCTTAATACTTGTACATAAATAAATTAGAACATAGTTTAATTAGAATGTAATTATAATTAGAATATGAATATACTCAAATTTTGGGAGGTGTGAAGGGAACTTGAACTTTAATACAGGAGATAGGGCATGGCATGGAAAGAACTCTCTATTGAGAGCCAATATTCAAGTTCCTGTCCAATAAACTAGGTTATCTTGGAGAAATCATTGCCCCCCCTCCCCAGGGGCGGCTCACTTCCTCATTTGTTAAATGAGATTTTTAAAAAGTCTTAAGTATTAAAACCCTAAGAACTGAAAAGAAAAGAATAATTTTAAGTATGAGTCATATGCACTAGATTGCATGTGACATTTTGTATTCTTATTCATAAAAAGCTCATGCTTTATTATGCTTTTTACTTATAAGTAAATAAATCCATATTTATACTATTTCTCCTTCATAGAATTCTCTACTGTTTTGGAGCCATATATTGGTCTATATTGAGCCTGTATTAATACTGAGTGTATAATCTTCCTTTGTCCTTACCCGATACTGGGTAATAGCAACTGGACAGAGATGAATTGGAGTTACTATCCTGGATACGATGTCAAACTTGACTAGGGTAACTATACAATTTATTATCCAAATTGGCACATTTCTAAAATTGAAAAGGAGTCCTATTAATCGAGACTGTGAGTCTGTATTTAAGGGATACAAAGGTAATGATTTTAATGTGTTCTATATAACTTTGCATGTTCTTCTTTACTTATTCTCTATCCTTCTTGAGGCAGAGAGAGAAAATATTTAGGTTGAATAAAGGTAACATTTTGATTCAAGTAGATAATTTGTAGGTTTTGCTTTTTATATGAAAAACAGCATGAATTACCAAATTGGAGGGCTCAAATTTGTCCAGAAATTCTGAGAAAGACAATTATACAAAATCCAACAAACTCACTGAAATATGCAGTGCAGTACCTCATATTGCTTACCTCTCCATGAAAGGTCAAAAGTACCTCCTCCTGTGATATGTCTGCAATCCCTGAAAGATTGATTAAATTTCTATATAATACAGAATTGCTGAATCTAGTGAACCATAACTTATGTAATTTGTATTATACTTTATCAGTCACCTTCTAAAAGTGTTTAAGAATAAAACTTTCCCTTGTAGGCAATGGAAACCTGAGAAATACTTGCTTTCTTTAAAATAACTTTAGTAGTTTGTATGACTTAATTATATCAAGGTTAGCGCAGAATTCTTAAAGTGGTCCAAATGTAAAAATTGACCTAATTTAGGTTTTTAAATTTTGAAATGGAAAAGTCAGAATAAAGAAGATGGATTTTACATTGCATGGAGAAGAATGAGAAAAATAGTCTTTGCATATTTTGAAAGAGTGGCTAAAGAGATATTTGAAAACTTCCCCTTGCTAACTCCTAATTCAAAAGGTAAGGCATAGCATAAGTTATAGAAACCTATGTGCTCTTACAAAGTTTTACAGTATCCTGGGTTCCTCTTACATATGACCTATTCTTTTAGCAGGAGAATTGAGAACACCAGAGATTAGGAGGTTAAAGGCAAAGTATATTCCACTCTTAGACATGAGAGTATTTCTTCTTTTTTATTTTCTGTGTACCACTCTCCCCATCACGATTCCCTCAATTCCTAATTCTCAACTCATTTTAAAGTTTGACATGGGGAGGGGTGCCTGGGTGGCTCAGTTGGTTAAGCGTCCAACTTCGGCTCAGGTCATGATCTCACAATCTGTGGGTTCGAGCCTCGCGTCGGGCTCTGTGCTGACAGCTCAGAGCCTGGAGCCTGTTTCAGATTCTGTGTCTCCCTCTTTCTCTGACCCTCCCCTGTTCATGCTGTGTCTCTCTCTGTCTCAAAAATAAATAATGTTAAAAAAAATAAAAAAAAAGTTTGACACGGGGAAATGCCCAAGGAATATATGATCTTCAAATAAGTCTAGGAGATAGACCATCTTACATGTCCACTGAAGGGTCTTGGGCAAATTAGTATGATGCTGTGTCCTTGACTAACAGCATTCCTGTCAGAGGTCCTTGAAAGCTATAGAGTTGCCCCTAGAGACTTCTGGGATGGAAATCTGTGGCAAAAGAGCTACCCTCTGGGAACATTTAAGGTGATATACCAACACTGTAGATACTGGGAATAAAATCTAAACTCCTTAACATGGTTTTAAAACCCCTGCATCTTTCACCCCATTTTCCTCTCCAATCCCATTACTATCATATTTTCCACCATATATGTCTTCATAGCTCTAATGTTTGCCATGCTTCCTGTATCTCTAAATGTTTTAAAGATTCTAAACCTACATCTTCTGCTTCTGATTCCCCCCACCTTTAACTGTCTTCTCCTGGTTAAATATTTATTTCTCACCAGTTCAAACATATCCTCCCAAGGAAAGTCTTTTCTGACTAGGTCAACTCCACATTTTCTGCTTGTATTAGTGTTCTACTGATATAACAAATCACCACAAATTTAGCTACCTAAAATAATACAAGCTTATTATCTCACAGTTTCCTTGGTTAGGAGTATGCATATGGCTTAGGTGGATATTCTTGCTCCTGTCTAATAAGGCTGCAGTCAAGGGATTGCTTGGGCTACTATTCTTATTTGAGACCCAGGGTCTTCTTTTAGGTAATTGATTGTTGGTAGAACTCATTTCTTTGAGGTTGTATGATTAAGGTTCCTTTTTTATTGCTAGCTGTTTGCCACAGACTGCATTAAGCTCCTAGAGACTATCTGTAGTTCTTTGTTACATGTCTCCCATGGGGACTTCATAATATGGCTGCTTGCTTTTTTCCAGGCAGAAATGCATCTTTCTGATGTTTTATTTTTTTTAAAAAGACTCCTCTGATTAGGTCAGGCCCACCCAGACAACCTAGATTTCTTTTTGATGAACTCAAAGTCAACTGAATAGTAACCCAATCATAGGAGTGATACCCCATTATTTACATATTCTGCCATGCATAAGGGATGGGGATTATACATGACGTATACACAAGAAAAGAGTCTCAGAAGCTACTTCAGAATTCTGCCTACCTCAATGCTCTCTCATGCTGTTTACCTCCACTTTTTTATCATAAAACACAGTTCAATTGTACATTTATTTCTGTGGTTCTTTGGTTAATGTAAGTCATCCCAACTAGCATATAAGCATCATGAGAGCAGGGAATATTGTTTTTGGGGAGATTCTCTTTGCTCCCTGTTGTATCCTTGAATGTAAGCATAGCCTTCAGCACAATATAGGTGCTCAACAAATATTGAATAAATGGGTAACTTTTACTGATTGGATAAATGAATGACTGAGTGAAAGTTTTACCATGATTATCTGGCACTAGGTAGGTATTTTTGGATCTAATCATTCCCTAATTCTTAGGCACTAAAAGATGACAGCTTTTAAAATACCAGACATTAGGTCTGTATCCTGAGGTGACTAAAAGAACTGACTCTAAAAGAAAATGTGACTCCTAAACTCCCAAGACCAAGAGAAGTCTGTTTATTCAAGAGGATTCTGCTGAGGGCAGTGTGTGTGTGTATGTATGTGTATGAATTTTGTGTTCATCAAACTAAATATTGTTGATTATAGGGAAGATGGAAGAGGTCTCCTTTGATAGAGGCCTGCTTCCTCTTGCCCTTAATTTCCTATAAAGGTAGTAACTCAGTTAATATGTCCAGGTGTCCTAGGGACTATAGAATTATAGTTAAATTTGGAGAAGTTACAGCAAAACTTAAGGATTCATCACACATAGAAGTGGAGAAGGGCAACGTTTCTTTGAAGTAGGGTAGCAGATCATGTCTTTAGTCTTGATAAATTCTTTCCTTAGTGTCTATATTTGTCAGGCTTCTCCAGAGAAAATAAACCAATAGGATGAATATATATATATATATATATATATATATATATATATATATATATATATATATATGTGTGTGTGTGTGTGTATTTCATGTCTACTTTTTATATATATATAATATATATATAACATATATATTATATATATATAATATATATATATATATATATATTTTTTTTAATATCAGTTCCATGACTGGGGAAGCTTGATGAGGGAGGCCAGCAGGTTGGAGACTCAAGAAAGAGTTGTTATTTGAGTGGTTAGGCAATCTGCCATACAATCAGGAAGAGGTGAAGTTATAGATGAAGTTTGAAGGCAGTTTTCTGGAGAATTCTCTCTTGCTTTGGTAAAATCAGCCTTTTGCTGTATTTATGCCTTCACTGATTGGGATGAGGCCCAATGTAAGGTAACTGGCTTTTGTAAAGTCTGTGAATTTAGATGTAAATGTCTTATAAAAACACTTTTACAGAAACATCCAGAGTAATGTTTGACCAATGGTCTGGACACTGTGGCCTAGCCAAGTGGACACATAAAGTTAACTATCACAGTGTTCCTGTGATTCAGTCTTATATTTACTATTAAATCTCATATACGTAAGACTCAGATATTACTTCCTCAGTATAGAAAATCTATCCCCCCATAGGACTTGGAGACAAAGTTAGAAATTAAAAAAATTTTTTTTATCTCTTTGATTTTTTTCTTGACAAAAACCACATTAGAAGAACAAGGTCTATAATATGATTAAAATGTTATTTTGGAGTTGAGTTAGCCCCTCATCTTAAAGTTAATCCATATAAAAGGTGATGGCATTAAACATACTTAGTGTATGTGAAATTAAATTTAGCACACTTTTTTTTAAGTACTTACTACATGCCAAGCTCTGTGTTTGCACAAAGAGCACAAAAATGAGTAAACATGATTTCTGCCATTAATAGTATAGACTGCCACTATATTGTAGTGAGTAGGATAGATAAGAAACACTAAAACATGGTGAGCCATCATGAAGATGTGTTGAGGCCAGAGGCTTGGTGAAGGTATGGGAAGGATGTAATAAATGAGAATGAGAAGCATAGAATTTAGCCCTAATATGCAGAAGACAACATAAGATTAAGAGAAGACATCTTATCTATTCACAGTCTACCAAAGGGGGTCATAGGGAGCTAGGACTTTAGATTTTGACATGGCTTTAGGTCACCACTCACATAAAATTCGGTAATTTTTGTGGTCTAGGGGCACCTGGGTGGCTCAGTCAGTTAAGAGGCCAACTTCAGCTCAGGTCATGATGTCGCGGTTTGTGTGTTCAAACCCCACATCAGGCTCCATACTGACAGCTCAGAGCCTGGATCCTGCTTCCAATTCTGTATCTACCTCTCTCTCTCTGCCTCCTCCCCCCATTCACACTCTGTCTCTCAAAAATGAAAAATAAAATATTAAAAACTTTTAAAAAATTTTGGTGGTCTTAAAAATATATGCATCTCTTGTTAGCCACAAATGAATCGGGGCCTGAATTATGATATAGCATATCATTCCAGGTAACTAACTAATCTTAATCTTTATTTTAAGCCTTACGTTGTTAGATATACCTTGTCATGTTGTTCCTCTGCCAATGAATGTGACGCTTTTAATACCATGTCTAGAGACCCACATTGTCTCTTGGGATGTCTATGTGAAATGATCTGTCATATAAGAATTCTTTGGATTGGGGATGAGTTCATACTATGGTCCTGACAATCTTTTCTTTTGACCCAAGAGAGTAAGATTCACCTAACTATCCATACATCATTCTTAGAATGCCATAAAACTAAAAACTCTTCTCAGTGCTCATGTCCTGCACATAATTGGGCATATAGTCACTGACCAATAAATATTTGCTACATAAATGAATAAATGAAAGAATGAATGATAGCTGTTATTTTAGCTGTCTTGGAATTTGGTTAAGTTGACACCTATTTCAGCCATTCTCCCATTCACCTCCCTTCTGGTAACCATCAGTTTGTTCTCTATAGTCAAGAGCCTATTCTTTGATTTGCCTTATTTTTTCTTTGCTCATTTGTTTTATTTCTTAAATTCCACATAAGAGTGAAATCATATGGTATTTGCCTTTCTCTGATTTATTTCACTTAACATTATACTCTCTAGATCTATCATATTGTTGCAAATGGCAAGGTTTTATTTTTTATGGCTGAGTAATATTCCATTGTATTTATATACCACTTCTTTATTCATTAAACTGTTGATGGACACTTGTAGTGCTTCCATAATCTGGCTAACATAAATAATGCTACAATGAACATAGGGGTGTTTATATCTTTTCAAATTTATGTATTTATATTCTTTGGGTAAATACCTAGTAGTGGAATTATAGGATCATATGGTAGCTTTATTTTAATTTTTTGAGGAACCTTCATACTGTTTTCCACAGTGGCTGCATCAGTTTGTATTCCTAGCAGCAGTGCACAAGTGTTCATTTTTTCCCACATCCTCACCAACACGCTGTTTCTTGTGTTTTTGAATTTAGCCATTATGACAGGTGTGAGGTGATATTGTGATTTTGGTTTGTATTTCCTTGATGAGTGATGTTAATCATCTTTTCATGTGTCTGTTGGCCATCTGTATCTTTTCTTTGGAGAAATATCTGTTCACGTCTTCTGCCCATTTATTTAATTGGATAATTTGTTGTTGTTTTTTCTTTGATGTTGAGTTGTGTAAGTTCTTTGTATATTTTGGATACTAGCCCTTTATCAGATATGTCACTTACAATTATTTTCTCTCATTCAGTAGATTATTTTTTAGATTTGTTGATTGTTTCCTTTGCTGTGCAGAAGCTTTTTATTTTAATGCAGTCCCAATAGTTTATTTTTGCTTTTGTTTCCCTTGCCTTGGGAGACATATCTAGAAAAATGTTGTTATGGCTAACGTCAGAGAAATTACTGCCTGTGCTCTCTTCTAGGATTTTTATGGTTTCAGGTCTCACATTTAGGTCCTAAATGTAAGTTTATTTTTGTGTATATTTTAAGAAAATGGTCCAGTTTTATTCTTTTGCATGTAGCTGTCTAATTTACCCAACACCATTTGTTGAAGAGACTGTATTTCCCATTGCATATTCTTTCCTACTTTGTTGAGGATTGACCATATAATTGTGGGTTTATTTCTGGGCTCTCTTTTCTGTTCTATTGATTTATGTGTCTATTTTCATGCTAGTACCATACCGTTTTGATTACTAGAGCTTTGTAGTATATTTTAAAATCTGGGGTTGTGATATTTTCAATTTTTTTTTCCTTCCAAGATTGCTTTTCTATTTTCTTTTGTGGTTCCATACAATTTTTAGGACTATTTGTTCTAGTTCTGTGAAAAATGCTTTTGGTATTTTGATAAGAGTTGCATTGAATCTGTAGATTCCTTTGGGTAATGTGGACGTTTTAACAGTGTTTATTCTCCCAATCCATGATAATGGAATACCTTTCCATTTGTTTGTGTTGTCTTCATTTTCTTTCATCAATGTACAGGTTTTCAGAGAACAGGTCTTTCACCTCCTTAGTTAAGTTTATTCATAAATATTTTATTCTTTTTGGTACAATTGTAAATGTGATTGTTTTCTTATATTGTCTTTCTCCTACTTCATTATTAGTATGTAGAAATGCAACAGATTTCTTGTATCCTGCATTCTGTATTACTGAATTCACTTATCAGTTCTAGTAGTTTTTGGTGGTGGAGTCTTTAGGGTTTTATAGAAAACCCTCATTTGGCATCCATACCAGTTTGGATACCTTTTGTTTCTTTATTTCTATTTCTTGTTTGATTGTTGAGGCTAGGATTTCCAGTACTATGTTAAATAAAAGTGGTAAGAGTAGACTTCCTTGTATCATTTCTAATCTCAGGGGGAAATCTCTGTTTTCACCATTGAGTATGATGTTAACTGTCGGTGGGCATGGATGGACTTTATTATGTTGAGGCATGTTCCCTCTATGCCTACTTTGTTGAGGGTTTTTTACTCTTAACCACAAATGGATGTTATCCTTTGTCAAATGCTTTTTCTGCATCTACTGAAATTATTGCATGGTTTTTACACTCAATTTTGGTGAATGATTCTGTCAGTGTACTGTTGGATTCAGTTTGCTAATATTTTGTGGAGAATTTTTACATCTATGCTCATCACAGACATGGGCTTGCAGTTCTCTTTTTTGGTAGTGTCTCTGTATGGTTTTGGTATCAAGATAATGCTGGTCTCATAGAATGAATTGGAAGCTTTCCTTCCTTTTTTATTTTTTGAATAGTTTGAAAAGAATAAGTATTAATTCTTCTTTAATGTTTGATAGAATTCACCTGTGAAGCCATCTGGTCTTGGACTTTTGTTTTTTTGATTTCTGATTGAATTTCATTTCTGGAAATCAATCTGTTCAAATCTTCGATTTCTTCCTGATTCAGTTTTGAGAGATTATGTATTTCTAGGATTTATCCATTTCTTCTAGGTTGTTCAATTTGTTGGCATATAATTTTTTGTAATATTCTCTTACAAGCCTTTGTATTTTTGTGGTGTTGGTTGTTGTTTCTCCTCTTTCATTTCTGATTTTGTTTGAGTCCTCTCTCTCTCTTTCTCTGATGAGTCTAACTAATAATTTTATCAATTGTGTTGATGTTTTCAGAGAACCAGCTCCTGGTTCCAATGATATATTCTGTTGTCTTGGTAGTTTCTATTTCAATTATTTCTTCACTAATCTTTATTATTTCCTTCCTTCTACTGATTTAGGGTTTTGTTTGTTCTTCTAACTCTGTAAGTGTAAGTTTAGAATGTTTATTTCAGATTTGTCTTGATTCTTGAGATAGACCTGTATTGGTATAAACTTCCCTCTTAGAATACCTTTTGCTGCATCCCAAAGATCTTGGACCATTGTGTTTTCATTTCCATTTGTCTCTGGGTATTTTTTTGATTTCCCTTTTGATTTTTTGATTGACACATTCATTGTTTACTTGCATGTTATTTAACATTTGTGTTCTTTCCAGATTTTTTCTTGTTCTTGATTTCTCATTTCCTAGCACTGTGGTCAGAAAAGATGCATGGTATGACCTCAGTTTTTTGATTTTCTTGACACTTGTTTTGTGGCCTAATATGTGATCTATTCTGGAGCATGTTCCATGTGCACTTGAGAAGAATGTGTATCCTGCTGTTTTACGATGGAATGTTCTGTAAAATATCTGTTAACCATCTGGTCCTATGTGTCATTCAAAGCCATTATTTTCTTGTTGATTTTCTGTTTGGGTGACCTATCCATTGATGTTAGTGGGTATCAAAGTCACCTCCTATTTTCGTATTACTATCCATTATTTCTTTACATTTGTTATTTGCTGCTTGGTGTATTTGGGTGCTTCCATCTTGATTGCATAAGTGTTTACAATTGCTGTATATTCTTGTTGTATTGTTTCCTTTATGAATATATAGTGTCCTTCTTTGTCTTTTGTTACCATTGTTGTTTTAAAGTTTATATTGCTATTCTGACTTCCTTTTCACAACCATTTGCATGATAAATGTTTTTCTATCCCTTCATTTTTAATCTGCACGTGTATTTAGGTCTGAAATAAATGTCTTATATGTGGCATATACATGGGTCTTGCTTTTTAATCTATTCTGTCACCCTCTGTCTTTTGGTTAGAATGTTTAATCCATTTACATTAATAGTACATACCTATTAATTAAAGTAATAATTAATAGGTATGTACTTAATGCCATTTTGTTACTTGTTTTATGGTTGGTTCTGTTCTGATCTTCTGTTGCTCTCTTCTCTTATAGTTTTCAGGCTTTCTGTAATGACACACTTGGATTCCTTTTTTATTTTTTGCATATCTAATACCAGTTGTTGATTTATGGTTACCACTAGGTTTATATATAACATCTCATGTAAATGGAAGTCTATATTAAGTCTTTTAAGTTTGAACTTATTCTTTGCTCTCTCCTCCCTTCTTAAATTTTAGTTATATGGTGTCATTTTTTTATTTTGTAAATCCCTTGATTAATTTTTATAGATACCCTTAAGTTTATTACTTTTGTGCTTCTTACTTTTCTTACTTCTACTTCTGGTATTTCCACTCAGAGAGTCTCCTTTAACATTTCTTATAGGACTTATTTAGTGGTCATGAATTCCTTTAACTTTTGTTTGTCTGGGAAACTCTTGTCTCCTTTTATTCTGAATGATAGCTTTGTTGGAATGAGTAGTGTTGACTGCAGATTTTCTACCTTCAGTGCTCTGAATATATTGTGGACTTTTGGGCCTGCAAAGTTCCTGCTGGAAAATCATCTGATAACCTTATGGGGTTTCCCATTATATGTAACTGTTTTCTTTTCTCTTGGTGCTTTTAAAATTCTGTTTTTATCAGCACTTTTTGCCATTTTAATGCATGTGCCTTGATGTGGACCTCCTTGGATTGATTTTGTTGGGGCTCTCTGTACCTCTGGATATGGATTTCTGTTTCCTTCCCAAGATTCAGGAAATTTTCAACTATTATTTCTTCAAATAAATGTTCTGCTCATTTTTCCTTCTCTTCTCCTTCTGGGACCTCTGTAATGTGAGTGCTGTTATGGTTGATCATGTTGCTGAGTTTCCTAAGTCTATTTTCATCTTTTATTATTTTTTCTCTCTCTTGTTCAGCTTGATCGCTTTCCATTACTCTTTCATGTAGGCCACTGATCCATTCTTATTCTTCTTCTAGTCTACTATTATTCCATCTAGTGTATTTTTGATTTCAGTTATTGAGTTCTTCATGTGTGATTGGTCTTTTTTTGTGTGTTTTCTATCTCTTTTTAAGGGGCTCATTGAGATCTTCCATTTTTTTCTCAAGTTCTATGAGTATCTTTATGACCATTACTTTAAATGCTCTATTAGGCATATTACTTATCTTTGTTTCATTTAGCTCTCTTGTTGTGTTTTTTTTCCTGTTCTTTCATTTTGGGCATATTCCTCTCTCTCCTCATTTGTGTAACTCTCGGTGTCCATTTCTATGTGTTAGTAAAGTCAGCTATGTCTCCTGTTCTTGAAAGTGATGGCCTTATGAAGAAGACACATGTAGTGCCCTGTGGTACAATGTCTTCTGTTCACAAGACCCTGGTGCTTCAGGAGTGTATCCTATATGTATCGTGTGCCCTACTGTTGTGGCTGACCTACTTTTGCCTTCATTCTAGTTATCTGCAATAGCCCCCTTTGACTATTGTGGGCAGGTTTTGGTTCCTGTGTTGTTATTGGGCCAGTCTGGGTCTCCCTTGGTCTCAAGTTGAGTCAGACAAAGCATTTGTCAGAGATACAGTAGCATTGAACTGTAGAGAACACTCCCTGTATTATTTCCCTGAGAAGCTTTCATTGGTGGGTGGGACCTGTAGTCAGACTCGGTGTCTGCCCACAGCCCACTGCTGGGGCCACAGTTATAGTGGTCTCTGTGGTTATCTTCTCCTCTACCCAGAACAGCAGTCACTTTAGAGTGATGCTGGCCCCTTCTGGGGCAGCTTACATACTGCCAGGCTGGTGACACTGCTTTGGTTGGGCTCTGGCCAAGGTTGTATTAAAGGGTGTAGGTCTTCAGGAGAATGTGAGGTGAGTTATGGGGGAGAACTTATGCCCAGACTTGGATGGAGGAAGCATTTCCATAGGGGAGTTCTGGGTTGGGGTGTGCTCTTAGCAAGCTTGGTGGAGAGTATTTTGTTGTGCGGTTCCTACAGGTATCTGTGTAACTAATCTGGGGGTGGAGAGATGGAAATGGTGCCCACTGGTTTTTTATTCTTAGAGAAGTCTTCTAAAGATCCCTGCCCCTCCAGCACATGTTCTGAGATTAGTAAATAAATCTTCCCATATACCCCAGGAGTTTTTCCAACTGCTGCTTTTTTTGCTGTATCTCAGCAGGGCTCTTGTTGTGTTGTCTATTTAAGGACAGGGACTCAGTATTCTATAGCCCTCCTGGCTCCCACAGAACCCAGCTGCTTATTTTTAAAGTTGCACGTGTTAAGCCTTGTTGATTGTAACAACTCAAAATATTATGCCCCTCTAGTTTTCAAAGGCAAATGTTATGGGAATTTGTCTACCCTGTGCCTAAGATGCTTGGTATGAAGGTCTGTTTCTCTTCCCTATCTGAACCTGCGTGGTCCTTTCCTCCCTCTGATAGTCCCATAGGTCTGTTTAGCTCCTGACTGCATCTCTGCTCCTCTTACCCTCTTCGGTGTGGACTCTTCTCTACATTTAGCTGTGGAGATCCAGTTCTGTGGCTCTTCAGGTTATTTTCTGGGTTATACTTATGTGGATGTTATCTAGTTTTATCCATGGGACAAGGTGAACTTAGAATCCTCCTACCCTGTCATCTTCCTCAGAAGTCTAAGGTGAGTTCAGTTTTGTTTTCTATAGATTTATTTTTATAGTAACATTTTAAATATCCAATTTTTTGGACCATTTAGAAATAAATCTAGAAACATAAGATTTCTGCCTTACCTTGGGGAAAAATGTGTAGGGTGATACATTTGTGCAGTCTTATCAAAAAAGTAATTGTATTTAGGGTGCCTGGGTGGCTCAGTTGGTTGAGTGTCTGACTTTGGCTCAGGTCATAATTTCCCAGTTGTGAGTTCGGGCCCCATGTTGGGCTCTGTGCTGACAGCTCAGAGCCTGAAGCCTGTTTCGGATTCTGTGTCTCCCTCTCCTCTCTGACCCTCCCTTTCTCATGCTCTGTTTCTCTCTCTCTCTCTGTCTCAAAAATAAATAAACATGTAAAAATTTTAAGAAAAGTAATTGTTTTCATCTTTCCATCAAAGGGAAAGCACAACTATCAGTCAAGAATATGTGAGAAGGTCTGGATACATAGTAATGGCTTTTATTTAATGGAGTTAGAGTGAATTTTCACCTTTAGTTAAAAGTGGGTCTTTGCTTATTGGATGCTAGCTTTCATATTTAAATTGCATTCATACTTGATCTTTTGGCCAACACAGCAAGAGACAAGTTAAAAAAATCTATTCCTCTTAATTTAAAGGCAGCGATTAAAGGAGATTCAGAGCTTTGAAACTGTTGTGAGTATTCTACTTAAGAAAATAAACACTAATTGAAAGGACTAATCAAAAGCTCATCATCCTGAAGGGCACTTAGATAGTTCACAAGTGTGCAGCTTAGGTAGACAAGGTGTTCTTATGAGGACTTCGTCATTCTAAGTACAGAGACCTTAAGCTATGCATTATCTGATTCCTCATAAGGAGTGCCTATTTATGATATGAAAATATATCTGCCAGTAATTTCCTTCTTAATTTTGCAGGTACTTTATAGAAATAATTCATCCTTAATCAGTAATAAAAATCTTACATATTTTAACATTTCCTTCAAGAAAGACTTCCTTTTGCCAATCTGTAGTCTGTGTGCATTTAATTCTATCACAGTCTTTACAAATATTTGGGCAAATAAGTTATCATTGCCAATAAAATTGTGCTCTTTAAACAAATGAATAATCAAACACAGTCCTCTTTATTGTGCTCACACAGGAGTTTTTCCTGTCCTCGTAGAGTGGCCTTCTTGGTTTAAACCATTATCTCACGGGCTTAAAAAATATAGAGATGAAAAAGCCATTTGAAGATGGTTTTTCAGATAATTCTAGATGATTCAGACAATTTCCTAAGCAATAAAACTTCCTGTAAATAGAATTTTCTCCTTACCAGACTATAAATCAATACTTGTTGGCTCTAATGATGAATTGGTGATAAAGAAAATCTAACAACTGTTATCTGATGAGAAGATCATTGTTGGGTTGATAGTGGGGAATGGGGGTTTACTGATTATCTGGGAAGGTTGTTTTTGAGACTGCTGCTGTCAATGGAATTTTGTTGGTCATTACAAGTGTACATGTGCAAAATTGGGTAAAGTGAACAAGATTGGAATGCAATTCAGCTACATAGTCCACACAATCTGATATGGATGTTTAAAAAGTATTACGAAAAAAATTATAATCAGTGTGCATATAAATGTTGCAAAATTTGGTAGCAGAAGGAATTTAGTTTCCTTCCCCAGATGCTAAATCACCCATTTATAGCTGCTTTTGTGTTGTCTTCTGGTTTTGCAGTCACATTTGCCTTTTCACTATTATATTGAATTCAGTATAAGGACGCAACTTTCTTACTTTTCAAATTTAAATGAACAAAAAATATTTCAAGTTCAAATTCTCAGTACATAGGCCATTAAATTTTCAAAGGTATTGCCACCAGTCTTATGCTTAATGAGAAAGGAGTCCAAAGAGTGGGAATTCATCTTCAAACTTCATTATGGTAAAGTTTTAAGAAGGTGTAATCAAATTCTTTCATTTTATCAAATTCTTTGCAATGAATTCTTAGCTGGCTATAGAATTGTTGCTATTACAAATCTCATGGAAATATATCTCATACAGTTTTCTGACCATTATTTTGAGTTTTCTCCATCTATCAGCAGGGAGACCTATACCTTCTAGGTCTCTGCCACTAGTACATGATGTTCTTTTTATGCCCTCCTGCCCTTATACCTCCCAGTAAACACATTGCACAAAAATTCAATTTATTAGAAAATGTATGATTTGTTTATTTTCTGAGTAGCCATCTTCAGAAACCTAAATAGGACACCAGGGTTACTTGTAGAGCTTTAGAAGGCCCTTCTAAGATTGCTGTGAGGTTATTATAAAATCATGTTTTAAATTGGACTATATAAAGGTACTATTTTTTTAAGTTTCTTTATTTTGAGAGAGAGGGAAAGAACACATGTGCACACATTTGCACAAACGGGGAGGGGCAGAGAGAGAGAATCCTAAGCAGGCTCCGTGCTCAGCACAGAGCCTGACCAGGGGCTTAATCTCATGAACCATGAGCTCGTGATCTGATCTGAAAACAAGAGTGGGACCCTTAACCAACTGAGCTACCCAGGCTCCCCTAAAGGTACTATTTTGTAGGTAAACATAATATATCCAGTTGGCACACTTAGAGAGTGAAAGGAGGAATTATTAATACTTAAGATAATAAGTATAACGGATATCGTCCAGGCAAAGCAGAGTGTATGTTCACCCAGTAATAACAGTACCTACTATATAGGGCTCTTGTGAAAATTCAGTGATAAAATGTATGTAAAAAATTTAGCCCTCATGTGGGAAACATTCAATACATGGTAGCTGTTCATATTGTTATTTTTCATGCCTCCAACTTTGGCCAACAAAGCAAGGAAATCACATTGACTTATTTATTCTTTTACTAGATGTTGCTAGGTCTAGCAACAAGGTAATGAGAATTTAATTATATAATCATATGGAAACCATTTGAGAGGGAAAGAGACTCTATTTAATTATGTCTGCTATAGTGATTCTCCACCAAAAGAAGGGAAATCTGTTTTTAAAATTTAAAAATACAAGATACCCTATCCTGTCTTCTCCATATACCCAGGTCCCTAACTTCATAGTTAGTTTCACCAAAAGCTACTTCTACTGACTGGACTGTGTCATTGCTCTTAAGTTTACTGTGGTGGAAAAAATTAGGGAGTAACTAATTTATTAGATTGATAGTTTCTTGAAAGCAGTGATTTTTCTATTACTTATTTCCTATGCTTATCACAGGACCCAGCACACAGTAGGAACTACTACTATCAATATCAACATCAATATATATTATATAATATCAATAAATATTTGTTAAATTAATGAAAGTATGAACAAGTAGATTTTAGCGGCTGAAAGTCAACACTATGCTGTAGTAGTCTATATTGTTACTCTACAACCAATGTTCTATCATGATAGAGAAACTTCCTACACTCCAGCTAGAATTTGTAGAGTCAGAATCAAGGAATTTAGGGATTTCATAGCTGTAGTTGGTGCCACATTTGGAGCTGTTGACTATTTAGATTGGTTTCTTGTTTTAACTGATTGTTAAAAAAGAATCAATAAAGCTAATCTCCGATATTCCCAATAAAGCTTCCTGCTATACACCCTTCAAATTTCAAACTTGGAAGTGTCAGGTTTAAGTGTAAATACAGTATGCAATGTTGACATTGTTTATTAGGATTCAGCATCCCCATTGAAGTATTGAGAATTATATACAAATTCTTTTTATATATGAAAATGGAAAATATAATTCCATAGTACAGAATTCTGAAGGCCTCATATTAACCCAGTCATCTGTCACTTGCTATCATAGAGCTGGATTTGGGACACTATGCAGGTACACTTCCCTTTTTCTATCATCCCTCATGTTATTTATAGTTGATCCAAGTTTTTAAAAAGGGCTTCGCAGGTAGCTTTGGTTAATGGTATTAATGCTTTTAATGTCAGGGAAAATACGTGTTGGATCATTTGCAAAACCTCTTCAGGGATTATCTGTTGTTTTAATCTGTACAAATCGGTGCATACATAGTTGGTGCTGTTGTATCTATTTCTGATTTTTGCTTCCAAATCTTAGAGTCAGCAACCCTGTGCCTGAGGGTAGAGAAAGAGTTGGTAGAGAGTACCACTCTAACACTGATGTTCAGACCTAGGCATCCCTTTCTCACCCCACCAAATTTGGTTTCATCACAATGGATAAATCTATCTCTCATGTTTGAGGGTCTAAATTGTTGTCAGTGAAAGGTGCAGGTTGGTAGAAGCCTATGTCTGTGTGTGATTGATGGACTTTAGAGCAGGTTGTTCAAAAGATTTATGGCAGGACACCTGTGGAACCTGAGTCACAGAACTATATGGCAGGGAGGATATGGGAAGGATGAGTTTTTGGCCTTGCTCACTACTAACTTCTGGCTGAATCAAGAGATTAATACGATGTTGCTAACTGCCTCCCTGAGCCAAAAAACCAAGAAAAACTCTTTCTGCTTATATTCCTTTTTTTCTTTCCCTCACTTTGTCCTGTAAAACTTACCCTTCTTGTTAGTTCTTAAAGGAAAGAGAAACTGAGAATTCACATTTTTTTATTACATAAATGATAGATGTTAACATTTTCTACAACTTTTCACTTTCTTTCTCCTAAGAAACCAAGTTAAAATAAATTGAGAAAAATGTTTCTATTATTTTAAAATTATGATATTTGTGTATACACTGTGACAATGATAAATCATATCACAGGAATACATAAATGATCAAAATGTCATAAGTGTGTCCATAGAAAAAGCTACAGGGGATGAATAAATGCCAATAGTACTATGAAACTAATTTAGCAAGACTTAAGGTCAGTTAGTAAGTCTATGCTTAATAAAAGCAATCCTCTTCTGGGGGTATGGGTGGATATCATAGATGAATGGTCAAGATTTGCACATTTCTAGGGTGGGCCATCCTTTCCTAAGTGCCAGGGAGTTCAAAGCTGTCTTGTAGACTTGGCATAAGACACCAAACTCATTTTACAGTGGAAAATTTGGCTTAAGCAGAAACAGGAATAGTTTTTTTTTAAATTTTTTATTTATTTTTGACAGAGAGAGAGAGTGGGAGCGCAAGCTGGGGAGGGGCAGAGAGAGAGGGAGACACAGAATCTGAAGCAGGCTCCAGGTTCCGAGCTGTCTGCACAGAGGCAGATGTGGGGCTCGAACTCACGAACCATGAGATCATGACCTGGGCCAAAGTCGGACGCTTAACCAACTGAGCCACCCAGGCACCCCAGAAACAGGAATAGTTTTACATATCACAGAATTAATCATCCACAGTAGTTTATCTCTTTAAAGGCAGTATAGTGTACAAGCCAACAGAGTCACAGAAAAGCCAGTACTACACATTGTATACTGTTATTAATCCCTCTCTTTGATTTAGGGACCCAAACAAACAAACAAACAAAAATACCTCTAAGGCCATGTGAGTTCTAATTTCTGCTTCAGCTTCCTACATTCTTTGACACTAGCCATTT
The DNA here is from genome assembly GCF_018350195.1 of Panthera tigris. Taxonomy (NCBI): domain Eukaryota; kingdom Metazoa; phylum Chordata; class Mammalia; order Carnivora; family Felidae; genus Panthera; species Panthera tigris. The sequence goes on from NC_056664.1 coordinate 87,154,173, forward strand.
TACTTCTCTTCATTTCATTTTCTACATCTATAAGAAGAGGAAACAATATTGGATAATTGCAAAGCAAACATAAATGACTGCATTCATGTTAAATCATCTCTTAGAAGTGTGTGAATAAGATTAATACTAATTTAAACATTTGATCAATAAAAAATGATGGATGCTATTTTCTGTTGTTTTGTGTATTGTTACAAATAAGGGGCAATTGCATGCCAAGAATAGTAGAAAAAATATGACTGTGTTAGATATATTCCTGGTTTGAGCAGTGAGATTTCTTATTAAGGAAAGATATTAGAATGGTTTATGAAGTTTATGAACTTGTAATTTGCTCCTGTAATTAGATGAGACTCTGTCAGACCCATCCTTCTACAATTTCATAATTGAGGGCCTTCTGCCTACAATAGAGTGTTGAATCAGATATACATATGCTTAATGGACTAACTATTTTAAAGATTGGCCATGGCTTATGCAAAATAAGAACAATCCTTAGAACATTTTAAAGGCTTCCTGCCACAAATTGCTTTTGCAATTTTCATTTCATTTTTAACTATAAAGTTAAGGCATCTTTAGTTATTTTTATTTTAAATTGCTCCTGCTGTTGTTCTCCTCCTAGGAAGTAGCCACTATTCTTTTCCTTTCTCCTGGCCATTGTAATCTTTCTTACATGAATAAAAACAAAGTAGTTTATTTAAAAAAAAAGAGTTTTTAAATCCTCCCTTGCAATTGTAAGGAAAATGCCTTACCATTATCAAATTGAGAAAAGGATAATGTAGTGCAGTTACAAGTGAGTTTTATCAATGAGTGTTTTCCTTGGTGTTCTTGTTTTCCAGAAACTCTTTCTGTTGCATCCTTTAACATCTGTGCCTGCAAAAGTTAATTCTGAAAACAAAGTAGATGTGGAAAGGCAGATGATTGATCAAAGCAAAAATTAAAATTGGGTACCAGTGGCACAATCTCTTACTTTTTGGCCCACAGGAGTCCTGATACAAATTAATTGTTTCTGTGATTCTTAGACCTTCATCAATCAGATGTAAATTACACCATGCATGATTGGCTGCCTTTCCATTCTCAGTTCCCCATAGAGAGCTGTTGGCGGCCAACTGCTATAGAGGGCTCAGTAGAGCAGCAGCCTGTCCGTGGCCGCTCTGGGACAACAAACAGAGCACTGCAGCTGACTTGCAATCACAATAGCATGCCTGAGGATGCAGCCAGCACCCTTCCAGAGTAATTTTTGTTTAGGGCACAAGAGACATTTTTCAAACCAAGTATAACGTTACCAAACCTTGTGTGGCCAAGGTTTGCTTTTTAAACGTGGTTTCAGATCAATCTAAAAAAGATACTAGAGCACAGAGCCCTAGAAGACAACAGGATTGAACATGAAATTAATCTCAAGATTGATTAGGGAAAAACAAATATAGACACCTCAAAAACAGGTTTCCTAAGATACTTTATGTACCTTTAGAGGCAACAGAAATAATAATAGCTGAAACTTAATTAAAGTAACATAAAAGACCCCAGCAAGGAGACCTTGTGACCACATTTGTAGCTGAGAACCGAATTTAGCCCCAAGAAATATGAGATCTACTTTTCATCTCACAGCAATTTACCATTTCAAAAAAACTAGTATAAAGGATGTGATTAGAAGCTACAGAGTTGCCTTACTTTATATGTAAAGAAATAAGGATTTGAAAATGTAGAAGGGTACCTTTTCAAAGAAACATCACAATTAAAATTTAAACAAATATTGGGAAATGAGAAAATTGGGATGACCTGGATACATGAAAGATGTAGATTTTTTTTTATCTGAAAGCATTCATTCAGATCTTCCTGGACTTGTCTTCACTGTAAATTATTTGTGTTTATGGATTGCATATTTAAAAAAATACCTGATAAATGCTATTTGAAGACAGTAGATTGGCCTTTAGGGCCGGAGTCACGGAATAAGATTGCCTGGATTCAAATCTTGTCTAAGCCACTGTGTGACTTTGATGAATTACTTAACTTGTCCAGTATTTGGTTTCCTTATCTATAAAATGGACATAAAAATTGTTCATATTTCAGTAGATCCTGTGGAATAAATGAGGTAATTCATTTTCAGCAGTGCCTGATGCTCAGGAAATGTTAAATACATGTTCATTATCATTGTTATTTTATATGTATTATCTGTAACTCACTTAAACCATTATAAGAAGTGAAAATTTTCCTTCTAAGAAATGATTTCTCAATTGAAACATGAACAACTTCTTAGATAGGAAACCCCTATAGGTTTCCAGGGACACATAGAACTGTAAAATACAATTTCTGCTTCTGTAGCTTATATTGGCTTGCTATTGAGAGGCTGCTCTGTGATTATATTATGAACTCTCATTACTGGGTAATAATGTTTATTTCTCAGTGTTTGAGGATTATAGAAGTAAATAATTGAATGAGATGACATTTGTGAAAATGCTAAATAGGGTCTGGCTCACAGTAGGTTCTAAATAAATATTAACTGTTTCGTTTTTTTATTTTTATTTTTTTGTCTTTTTAAGTAGGCTTCACGCCCAGCATGGAGCCCAACATGGGGCTTAAACTAACAACCCAGAGATCAAGACCTGAGCTGAGGTCAAGACTTGAGCTGAGCTCAAGAGTCAGACACTTAACCAACTGAGCCACCCAGGTACCCCAATATTAGCTTTTTAGATACACACTTACCTTCTGTAGAGCAAAGGGAACCTATGTTTAATGTTCCAAACAAAGAACTACTTTCCACCATGCCATTGAAGCTTGAGATACTCCTAAAACCATATAACATATATATAAATATGTGTATATATATATATATATATATATATGTATATATATATTTAACCTTTTTTCCCATGACAATTATCTTCCAAACACTGTGGGACCATCACCTAAAGGTTCCTGAGTGGTAGTATCTACTCTAAAGATACTGGGACCTTATAATGTCAGTGGAGACAATTGGACTAGAAGAAAAGAGCATGTGAAGTACCTTCTGGGTGCTTAGGAAATCTCGCTGTTATTGGCTGGCGATAGGTAAGCAAGCACTCATGTTGAGAAACCCCACTTGGCCAGGAACTTCAGCTGGTGTCTTAGAGCTAATGGCAGATACCACTTGACAGCCAGTAAAAAACTGACTCTTAGTCCTACAACTGCAAGGAACTGAATGCTGCTAACAACTATTTGATCAGGGAAGCAGGATCCCTCCCCAGCTTATATTCCAGATGAGAACCCAGGCATGGCCAATATCTTGAGAGACTGAACAGAGGACTCAGTTAAGCCATTTCTAGATTTCTGACCTACTGAAATTGTGAGATAATAAATGTTTTTTTTTAAGCTGTTAAATTTGTGGTAATTTGTTATGCAGGAAAAGAAAACTAATAGATTTTTTTCCCTCATTTAATCTTAAGGCAAAGTCCTTGTTTCATAGGAAAGTGGCTTTTAATTTAGGTACCAATGACTTCTTGGATTGAAACTTACTGAACTATATGAGGCACATTTACAGCTAAAAATCCCTTAACTTCTGCTCTATTATCTATACACAAAGATAAGTCTGAATCCTCATTCTGCCACTATTTGGTAGCTATATTCTCTCTGAGCCTCAATTTCATCAGCTGTAAAATGGAAATAATTCCACCTAGGTTTTAGCATTATTCTAAGGATTGCCTGAGATAGCCAACAAAAAATAATTAGCATCGTATAAAGTTAATAACAGATCAATAAATTATAACTGTTTTTCTTAATAATATTTGGGGACTACCTTGTATTCTTAGGTTTTGTACAATGCCAATGCATGTAGTGAAATAAGAGGTAGATATGAAAGCATTAACCATTAAATATATTCTTATAATAATTTTTTATGATGAAGAATACCCTTTTTATGATAAAAAGATTTGGTTCATTGATGTTTAATATACCAAGATACCATGTGATTGAAAAGTTGGTTTTCTTTTTTTTCAAAAACATTTTTTGTTTATTTATTTTTTGAGAGAGAGACAGGGTGTGAACAGGGAGGAGCAGAGAGAGAAGGAGACACAGAATTTGAAGCAGGCTTCAGGCTCTGAAGTGTCAGCACAGAGTCCAACATGGGGCTGGAACTCACAAACCACGACATCATGACCGGAGCCAGTCAGATACTTAACTGACTGAGTCACTCAGGTACCCCATGAAGTTGTTGGAAAAAAAAAAAAAAAACCATGAAGAAAGTAACATTTGTTTAAGAACCTTTTCCATGTGAAAACCAAAATCCTGAGTTAGAAGAAAAAAAAAAAAAGACAGGCCTTAATTGCACCTATTCACAATATCATTTAAAACCTAACGTTCTTTTTGAAGGGCTCTTCTACTCTTTCCCTTCTATACCACTGCTTCAGATCAACAGAGAAACTATTACAAGGAATTCTGACTCTTTTTCTTTCACAATTAATGCAACATAACTTTTGTACATTTACGTACAAAAGCACTTTTGTGCTTTATGAGATACCAGGAAATTTGATTTTTGCTAGGTCTACAAAATAAGCATTTTAAAAATCTTTAGGGGCGCCTGGGTGGCTCAGTCGGTTGAGCAGCTGACTTTGGCTCAGGTCATGATATCGCGGTCTGTGAGTTCGAGCCCTGCTTTGGGCTCTGTGCTGACAGCTCAGAGCCTGGAGCCTGCTTCTGCTTCTGTGTCTCCCTCTCTCTCTGCCCCTCCCCCGCTCATGCTCTGTTTCTCTCTCTGTCAAAAATAAATAAACGTTAAAAGAAATCTTTAAATATTTTATTCTTTGTATTGCAGTACAACTAATGAAAGATCCTTTCTTTTAGAAAATCAGATGAAATAATATTTTAATCATACCAGTATATCTTCTTGTCTATTTGATTCTTAGTCAATGATTACCTACGCCATGCCATGCCATGGTCACCCCATGCTATGGACAATCCCAGGTAATAGGAATAGGGTGGTAAAGTGTAAAATGACCCAAACCATAACTTGTACCAGCGTCCCAGGATTTAAGACTTTGATTTCAACAGTAGTGCAAGCAAGGTGAAGAGCCTTTGAGTGGCTTACAAAAAACGCTAAGATGTGGCATTCAGCACTACAATGCAGGAACCATCTCTGATTGTTGTTTTTTTTACTTCTTTTTCCTTAAAGTCAAAGATATGTGGGATAGTATAGTAAAATATAAACAAATGGTGGTGTAGAAGTAAATACATGCACAGATGTTTGAGAGTAATGACCGGA